>NC_091287.1:58045336-58371898 GCF_032444005.1 Ranitomeya imitator
TGGGGTCCAGACTGCGCCGGCGCTTGCGCAGTTTATAAAGGCTTCGGACAGAGTGACGCTCCCAGACTTATATTATAGATAATCCTATTATCTATATTCTTTATACAGTGATGCCATATTACGCCTCTATTACAGTCACTTCTTCCTACAAAATAATACAAAAAATTAAATAAATTCTGTGAAAAGCAAATCAAGGCAGCAAAGATTGAGACAGAGAGACTCACTGCCAGGGAGAGTAAAAAAAATCCCAAAATATTCTTTAACTACGTAAATAGTAAGAAACTAAAAAACGATAGTGTTGACCCCCTTAAAAATAGTCTGGGTGAAATGGTGGATGAGGATGAGGAAAAAGCCAATATGCTAAATGACTTTTTTTCATCAGTATTTACACAAGAAAATCCCATGGCTTCTGACCTCGGATGTACTATCCCGTCCGAGGTCAGAAAGGGGTTAAAGCCGGACAGCACACGGACCAAAAATATGTTGTGTAAACGAACCCTACAAGCGACAGAACTCTTAGGCTATGTTCACACGTTGCGTTTTTGCTGCGTTTTTTTAATGCAAAATTTTAAGCTGCGTTACACAGTACCAGCAAAAGCTATGAAATTTCAGAAATCTCATGCACACACATTAGTTTTATTTCCTGCCTGAATTTGAAAACTGCAGCACGTCACTTCTTTCAGCATTTTTTCATCCATAGAAAGCAATGAGTAAGTGCAAAAATGCAGCAAAAAAACGCATTTATCAGATCTTGCTGCGTTTTTGGTGCAAAAACCGCAGGAAGTTTCATCATAGTTTTTTTTGTTCTTTTTTATGCACTACACTTTATCAGCATGCACAAGTGACAAATGTACTTGATAAAAACACAGCAAAAATACAGCAATTACACAACAAAAGCTAAGCAAAACCTGCTCTTTGTAAGCAGCTTCTTTACTGCCAAGAGAGCAAGTTTTCCCTGCAAAAAAAGGGCACCAAAAACGAAAAGTGTAAACATAGCCTTATGGATCTTGCAGTATGACATGGAAATCACAGGCAACTTGTCTTTGTTGCAGATGGATTAACAGAACGCTGCTCTGGGCACTTTTTCTATCTCTACATCACTATAGGACAATTACGATCAATGGCTACAGAGTAAAGTTGTTGTTCTCTATCAGGACCACCCGTTCTCATCCTGAATGTTTGCCCCCGTTAAAATAAAAACACCTATACTCACCTGTGTCAGCGCCGTTCCAGCATTCCAGGGGCTCGTAAGGTTGTGATGTCATGTGAGTCCTGTGCCCAATCAGCGCTGGCGTCACTGTCCCCGCCTAGTAGTGGACAATCGCTTTAAACTAAATTGAGACTTAAAGGGGTCGACCCAACTTGGTAAGTTAATTTTATTTATTTTCCTTCCTTATAAAGCGCCATCATATTAGACAGTGCTTTACAGACATCAACATCTATCCTAACGTAAAGGTGACATCTTGCTGGGGCCTTGATCCCTAGAATGGGGCTCTAATGTGCCACATATAATGGAGAGACGGTTGTGCATCCGCACCACTCTACAATTTATTGTCGACAGGAAAGCCGAATGGACCATTAGTCTATTCAAACGGGTCACATCAGACTCCATGTTTTGGGAATCCGTGAGGCTCTGAGCATTGGGTCCCCCCATACGTCTCCAGGTGTTACCTTATCCTTTAAATAAGTGATAAACTGCTATGTTGGAACACCTCCTATGAGGTCGGAATACTAGTAGACATAAGTAGTTTGATACCTGGACAACCGCTGAACGAATGATCATCTGGTGAAAATACATACAAATCCATACTGGCAGGGCTGTGGAGTCGGTAAGCCAAACCTCCGACTTCAACTCCTCAGATTCAATGACACCGACTCCACCAAAATGGGCTCCGACTGGCCTCCGACTCCACAGCCCTGCACACTGGCTATAAAAAGTCATTCATATGGGATGCGTAAAGGTCAATGACACCGGGCAAAAGGCAAACCATCACCTAAAAATGTTCTCAGTACAATTTCTCCAATGGTAGAGAGTTCATGGAGTGCGGACTGAGAGAAGAAAATTTTAAACTGCAGATTTCACTCCAGACGAATATTGTGCATCACCAGTTCGCTAAAATAATCACTCTTTGTTAAATTTCACCCGGTAAACAAATGTTTTTACTGAAATTGTCTGTTTTGACAAATTTTATATTAAATAAATTAATTAAAAGTTATTAAACTTGGAGTTATTTAGTTTGGAAAAACGAAGGCTTTAGGGGCAATATTACAATGTACAAAAATATAAGGGATCTGTATAGTGATCTTTTTTATACTTAGGCCTGTGACAGGGACAAGGGGCATCCTCTACATCAGGGGTCCCCAACCTGTAGCTCGGGAGCCACATGTGGCTCGCGGTTCTATGAATTGTGGCTCGCGGCTGTGTCAGCTTGGAGCATTAGCTCCAGTTCTAGCAAACAGGTATGAAGATCACATTTGAAAATGGTGAATTTTGTGAGCAGCCCTGCATTGAAGAGCAAATCTGGATGCACATATACTGGTGTTCAGGGTTTTGAGATGAATTAAGTATGGTACGCTGGAGACAAGATGACACCATGTGTCAGAGGAGGTGTTTGAAGCTGGATGTGACAGTGACTTGGGAGTGCTTTATAGGAGAACACTGAATGGGGGTATTGTAGGAACCCTTGGATCTTTGTATACTGCTTTGGAGTGATTGATTTTTGAGGAAAAGCTTTGGTTACCATTATGCCTATAATGGGGGCTTTGGTTGCCACTATTGTGAGGGGGGCGGGAGCTGAATTTGGCTCGCGACCCTCTCTCAAGGCTGAATGTGGCTCGCGACCCTCTCTCAGCGCTGAATGTGGCTCTCAAGGTCAGAAACGTTGGGAACCTCTGCTCTACATCTAGAGAAAAAAGGGTTTATTCATAATCACAGACTCAGATTCTTTACTGTAAGAGCAGTGAGAATACAGAACTCTCCGCCACGTGATGTTGTAATGGCTGATTCACGAATAAAATTCTAGAAGGGCCTGAATGCCTTTCTTGAAAAAAATATAATATTCCAGGTTATTGGTCCCACAAGGAACCAGTCTGATTTCCGTAGGTAGGTTCGGCAAGGAATTGTTCCCCTAATATGGAGATATTAGTGTCTGCCCAATGGGATTTTTGCCATCCTCTGGATCAACATGTTAGGCTATACAGTAGGTTGAAATTGATGGACTAACATCTACCTTCAATCTTAAATACTCTGAAAACTTTGAATGTAAACCATGTCCGTCTCATTGGACACTCAACTGTTGCATTGTCCCCCATGCTTTACACTGCAGCTCCACTTTCACAAACTGGTGGCTCTGCATATACTGAAGCCCAGCATAACTTCAACAAGGAACATTCCCAAAGACCATTTTACTTTCTTAACTGAAAAACACAATATCCCCATAATTCAGCTTGCTCCCATTTATTTGCTCCTTATTTCACTTCCCAATCCGTTATCTCCCAATATCGCGTCTTCAGTATATTAATATCCTGGTTGTTTGCTGTGTGCCTCGTTGAATCACAGGCCTCCGGAAGCATATGATAACACAGCTTTCACTGTGACCCATTTATTTCTTAGCACACCATGCTCTGCTCTCTTTATCTCAAATTATTTTCTAATTACGTTAAATTGTGCTAAATACCTTAATTGTTATTTAATTTACTTTCCTCGTCCACTCATCATTACTGGATCTGCAAAATATGTACACCGTGTGCCAAGTGAAATGGGTGATGACAGACAAATTGGCATCTTTTAAAATGTTCCAAAATATCACTGGTGTTGAGTATAAATAAAAGGACCTCTAACCCTAAAAGGCAGCATTATAGGAGGAGCTGCTTATACCAAAAATGGTTGGTTAAAAAGTATCTGCCATCTCCTATAACACTTCATTATGTAAAAGTAGACCAAAATATAAAATAATTTTCCCAATATACCATATATAATTATAAAATCGAAAAAAAATTGTGTCAAATTTAATGATGATAACTCTGACTCTTAAAGAAGGGTCAGCAGAAGTCAGGGCTCTGTGCTGTCTCAACTATTTGGCCTCATCGTGAGACTTCCTGCATCTCAGCTGTGAGATACCACTGTGAGACTGTGAGTGTGCAGCACGCATACATGGGAGAGCTGGCATTATCATCATACTAGATGCAGTTAGCTAAGAGGAGATGTAAGATGGATTCCTGTGTGTTATGGATCAGCAGAAGAATTCTTAAAACAGCAACTGCAATCCTGTCATGGCTTATGGATATATACAGTATTTAGTGAGATGGCCAGACTAGCCAACCATACCAACCATAGTCAGTGGTCTTCTTGTGCAGATTAACCCTTTACAAAAATCTTTCTCCTTTATCTGGGCTGCATTATACACAGGAATATCGTATTACATGCATGATAAATAACAAGATTCACTTTGAGAAAAAGTTTGGACTCCAGGTTGGAGATGACTTACATTTTTGCCTGATTTGTATTTCGCTGCTATACTTTTGACAAATTGATAAGAAAAATAGATGAATCAATTCTCTTATTGTATAACATGGACCAGCGAGTTAATAAAATGCCAAAACAAGCCAAATCTGAGTAAAAACAGAAAGCTACATCGCACTCCACGTGTATGCGTTAGGGACATGGGTAGGATATCACTCCTCAATCCACAAATCAGAAAATATCACGGCACTCCAATTTTTGCATTCAAAAGCTGATGTTCCTTTAAGGAGAATGCAATCCAATATATCCATGTGATTTGTCAGCCATGAAAACCTTCATCAGACAACACAAACAAAATGATCACATATTAATATAAAAGAAAAATACACATAGAATCCCTAAGGACAATAAATAATCCGAATCCAAGATAAAAAATATCAGACGAAAAAAATAACATGAAAAACAATGTGATAAAACAATATGAAAAAAAAATATTTTTTTTCCATATTGTTTTTCTACAATGTTTTTTCTGATCACTTGTTTGTCATATATTTTCATATTAGATTTGTACCATTTATTGTCATAGGGGTTCTATATGTATTTTTTATTTTATACGAATAGGCGGTCATAAAATTTCATTTGCTGTCAGTTTTTATTTTTTTTCTTATAACTGATAGGTTCTCTTTAATCTGATGTGTGTGGACACCATTTCAGTAGGAAAAATACACAAATTGTCCCTTTTATCCAAAAATATTTAGAATTGAGAGTCCTCAGTGGTTGATACCTTTTAATGGCTAACTGAAAAGATGGTAACAAATTGCAGGCTTTCGAGACTACTCCGGTAGTCAAAAGCTTGCAATTTGTTACCATCATTTCAGTTAGCCATTAAAAGGTATCAACCACCGAGGACTCTCAATTCTAAATATTTTTCTATCCACTGGTTAACACGGTACCAAGATACCGTATTTTTCCGACCATAAGACGCACTTTTTTTCCTCCAAATTTTGGAGGAAAGTGTGGGTGCGTCTTATGGTACGGATGTAGCATGTGGGGAGGGGGGCAGCAGTGAGTGGGATCGCACTGTTATGCCACTTCAGGATGTCCCCACTGCCCAGAATCAGTTGGGGAAACCATGTGGTCCGGATGATTAAGTGCAGTGAATATTCATTAGCGGCTCCCCGCCCACCTATCAGCTGAGCGGTGAGCCGGGAGCAGCAAATGAATACTGCACTTAAGCAGGGACACACATGGCTTCTCCAGCGCTGATTCCTGCAGCAGCTGTGGAGGTCTGTGTGTCTGTGGGAGGAGGAGGCAGCAGCAGCAGGGGCCAGAGGAGAGAGGAGATCGCTGCATGCCTGCCATGCCTGGGCTGGACACCAAGTGCTGTGCACAAACAGGACCTGTTTGATGTTAGGAGTGGGCGGGCTGGAGCATCACATGGCAGCTCAGAGCCCTCCCTCTTCTTGACATCATCACAGGTCCTTCAGGCTCTCCACTAGAATCTGCAGCTTCCTCATAACTTGTGCTGTGGAAAGGAAACGAGGGAAGGCTCTGTGTGCAGTCATGGGATGCTTTTACCTCACCACAGTGTGGCTGGCTGCCACATTTAAGAGGTTAGTCTTTACAAAACACAATAATGCACTCTGCCACTCCTTTGGTGAACTATAACTCCCAGCATGTCATAGGATCTGCAGGACATGCTGGGAGTTATAGTTCTCCCATGGGATTTTAAAGCAGCACTCCAGTGTTATTTTGCAGTGCTGGAGTGGTGCTTTAAATATAAGCCCTGCGCCCCCATTCTTATACTCACCCTCCAGCATCTTCATATAGTACTGTACAGACACCACACTGGTCCCGCAGCTTCCAACATAACATACTATTATATATAATAACACCACATATAATAGTATGTTATTTATGTTATTAAATATTTTACCACATTTTTTTGCTTCAAATATTTTTTTTCCCTATTTTCCACCTCTAAAACCTGGGTGCGCCTTATAGTCCGGTGCGTCTTATAGTCCGAAAAATACGGTATATATCTTCCCTTTGATCCAGACATTTGTCAAAAGGGTAGAGTGGGGGCTCCCATACACATATGTTCTTGTTCATATTGGTATAGTAGCTTACATTTTTACTGGAAGCCACAGCGCTTTGCCAAATGTTTCACATAATGAACAGAGATGCACAAAAAGATTCAACTAACATGGGCAGCATTGTTGCTTTGCAGCGCTGGGGTCCTGGGTTCAAATCCCGACAACATCTGCAAGCAGTTTGTATGTTCTCCTCGTGTTTGCCTGGGTTTCCTCCGGGTTCTCCGGTTTCCTCCCACACTCCAAAGACATACTCATAGTGAATTTAGATTGTGAGTCCCTGTGGGGACAGCGATGATGATGTCTGTAAAGCGCTGCAGAATATGATGGCGCTATATAAATGTGTAAAATAAAAATAAACTATGATGGACTACGTTATAAGCTTAGGGTGTATAGCAGACGCCTCTAACATTCACCATTAGAAAAGCAAAATAATTTGGACTACCCTGGTCTAGCTTTCCAGTTCATTTCTCTGGCCACATTATTATTATTATCTAACCGCCTTCGACTCGATCTTGAGCCATGGCAACTTGATGGATGAACGATCTGTAGAAAGATGGATCTTGTGCAAGCCTAGATAGGTCCTCCGAGGTCTTCTCCGCCGCTATCTTGATAGTATCAAGCCATTGGGTTGCTTATCTTCCTCTTTGCCTTGTTCCTTCTGTTCTTTGACCATGATGTCCTTCTCCAGTGATTGCTCTCTTCGCATGATGAATCCAAGGTGGGTAAGTCGTTGCTTGGTGATCCTTGCTTCGAGTGACATGTCTGGCTTGATTTGATCCTAGATTGATTTGTTTCTTTTGACTTCTCTGCTTGAGTTATAATGGTGAGATCAATGAGGAAGAACGTGTGGTGCAATATGGGCAAAGAAAGGGAGCTGGTTTAGTGGTGGCAAATCATCTCCCTATTTACAGCCATCATACTATAAATGTGACTTTTTCATGTAAACTCTTAAATACAGCTGTAGGTAGCACAAATCACAAAGTATGTATTCGCATTTAGTATGGACTCGTTGTTTTCTTGGAATATCTTTCATATCACCTTCAGCAATTCCGTGACCTTTCCAGTATGCACAATTATCTAGTGTTTCATAAAACACCACTATACCTCCTGGCGAGCTGCCCATGCCTTGTCCAACTCGATCATTGTACAGAGAATTATTATGGCCTGTCCTTCAACTTTCAAGTTACTGAAGTTGGTGTTGAAGAACTGAGAACCAATCAGTTCATAAGAAAGTTCTCAAACGAAGAGTATGCTTATTTTTTGAGAGGCAGTAAAATGTTCGTTCTTGTGGTTGAAAATAAGAATGAGAGAATGGGCGACTGAGCTGCAGGCCAAGAGCTGCTAAAAATGATGAAATGCTTGCCTGAGCACCAAGAACCCTTCATTCACCTGATTGGTGGGATGCTTTGGATTTAGATCTTCACTAAATCAATATTGAAGACCTGTCAATACTGATTGAGAATAAACCATCAATATCAAAGTGTTATGCACCCAGCAGCAAGTGTGAAGTTAAAATCCAAAAGGCCTTACTGCTACTGCCAACAGTATTTTTTAATATATATTAAATAAAGTGTTTGGATTTTAACATCACGCTTGGTGCTTGGTGCATAACACTTTGATATTGATGGTTTATTCTCAGTCAGTATTGACAGGCCTTCAATATTAATTTAGTGAAGGTCTAAATCCAAAGCATGGTTCTGGGTACATAACTCTTAGATTTAATCCAGCATTCAAGGTCCATCAAGTTATCAGTGCACCTTCCAGAACTCTCTCAGCTGTTGGAACAGGAGGCCGATTTGTTACCGGTGACCTGTCTGCTTCACATTTTTTTACCTTATAATAATCAATATTAAAGTCCTTAAAACATGTCCTATTATTACAGAACAGGCAAGCGTCAGTCAGTCATATGTACATTTTTGCTAGAGACATGAATCTATAAATGTTCCATCTACATCATCGTGTGAACCTTCTCACTGTAATCATCATTACAAGAGTAGCCTGAAATTGAATGAATCATAAGATCTCCAATCTCCTGGCCTCTGTGCTTCTTGGAAATTAATGTGTGCTGCAATACTAAACACTCACTGGACTTTGCACATATTAATCCATTTTTTATAATCTCAATAAAAATCGTTATATATATATATAAAAAAAAAAGTGATTAAACCTACCTCGTAGACAAAATAAACTTTGGCTTCAACATAGATCCCCATACGAACCACAGCGCGGACTGCTGCATTCATACCTGGAAGAAAAAGTGAGATGTTACTGCAAACATCCAATAATAGTAGGAAAAGTATAAAAAATGTGCTTTCAATTCTAAAATGGCATAATTCACACTTTCAGAAAAGTATGTGGCAAAGATTTTCATGTTTGGGACCCAAAATTTAAAAGAGATGATCCTCAGAAAACACCAAGTTGCTTTTGAGGGTTAGAGCATTACTTTGCTGCAAAACCCAACTTCACTTACAGTATAATTGTCATTTTAATTGATATATGTCATGAGCCTTGCAAATGGATGGTGATCGGTGGGGGTCCATGTCCTGAGAGCACCACCGATCGCTCAAAACATCCGCGCTGAAGTGGTGCTCTTGTATCAAGCATGCACACAGATTGTTGTACGAGCTCCATAGTAAGTCTGTGGGTCTACACCGCTTTCATGGACCCATAGATCTACTATTGAATCCATACTGAAAACGCAGCTCTGGACTATGACGCAGGTTGTAAAGGTAACATACACTTTAGTCAGCAGAACCCATCAATTTCAACTAGATAGGCTGACTATCTGATGATATTGGGGAGAGATGGATCCGGCAAGTGGAATTTTAAAGCCCAATCCTTTTATTTTCAGCGAAGGTGTCTGGCTTTCCTTTCTCTCCCAAATGGTGTATGACGGTGTCAGGAAAAAACGTTTCTGCCAAAAGAATGTTGATAGCTATCTCATGTGTATGATCATCAACTTTTCAAATGGGTAAAGTTACAACAAGCTTCTAAAAACAAGAAACTTTGCAATTTACCTTTTATTAAAAATCTTTCTCAACAATAGAGAAATTTTTTATTTTATAGTTTACTGCTTACTACCTAGGTTACCGACCACTTCTACAGTCTATAAGAAAGAGTGTGCACTTGCAACCTGGATCCGGCCAGTTTCAGTGGCCCTGGGTCCCTCCGACGCTGCAGAGGCAAAGCTGCTGTTCAAATCAGTATTTTGGTTGTGCCGACTGGCAATCTTTCGCCCCTTTCTCGGCAACCTAGAATCAGGGAGGCAGATGAGCAGTGAACTCCTGAAGATTAGGCAGACATTTAAAGGAGTTGTCCCCTTTCAGAAAACTTTCTTCTATAAGCTGCCCAGGTCTCTATTGTTTGTCTGTAGCGCTGAAGTCATGTTACAGTTCTGCAGACAATCATGGACCTCAGGGACTCTGCCCATGGAGAGCCGCCAAGCTTACTGATCACTGACGGAGAGCCGACATTGGACCCAGCGAGGGAAAGTAATACTTGTTTTTTTATGACTTTCAAAATTTATTGAAGAAAGTTTCTAAAAAGGGACAACTCTTTATGTCATATTCGGTACAAGATAAAGAACTGCAGTACTATTTCTTTAACTTGTCACCAAAGGAACCTAATAGAAACTGATTTATCGGATAATCTAGATTTTCAGACACTCTTTGAAAGGTATTTAGGAGTTTTTGAGGAAGAAATCCCAACACAAAACATCTACACAAAACTTTTCTCTTGCTTCATTGGTCCTTCTGCTTCTGTGAAATTCCAAATGACATTGCAGGAAGTGCTAGCACTAAACCCTGGTTTATTAAATTTTATGGATTACAGGCTGCTAGATTAAAAGGTTTTACTGCATTAAAATAGTATTAAAGGTGAATATATGTCTTATGATGCTGACTTCTTTGCCTCCTCCTGAATATCTGAGGAGGAAGTTGGTCAGGTTATTACGTTAATGAGTTACTGTAGGTAAAAGATGCATTTACACTGCACGACTATGGTAAATGAGGGATCCTAGAAACGCTTGTTTCATGATAGCCATGAAGTCTAATCATGCTGCTAATTATCCAATGAATGGGCAAAATACTCATTCATCAGGTGAAATAATCTATTGGTTTGTCAAGCATTGTTCTCGGCAGTGAATTGACCTGTTGCCATTGTTTGCTGCCAAAAATATTAGCTGCCTATCCACACTGAAGGATCTAGTAGCCGGCTTTCAGTCATGTAGGCGTGAATGGAGCAATTACAGTCAGCGCACACAGAACGGAGATACATGGTTGTAAGCACCCCCCGACACTGACTGACATCCGACTCTTCAATGCATGACTGAAAACCGGCGGCTCCTAGAAGAAATGTTTTCTCCCGGGTGCGGCACCTTCATAACGCTATTAACCCTGTTTCTGCAGGTTAATTTAATTAGCAAATCTCACCAGTTCCCTTTTAAAGGGTTTCTCCTTCGGCCCTCTCTTAAGCATAATGAGGAGTGCGTAAAGGATGCTGTGACAATAAGTGCCTGCATGACACCTACTAGCTGTGCACGCGCCCACACAGACACCCGCTAACAAAAAGTCATGAGAAAGTGAGGGTCGCTGGTAAAACCCATCAGGCCATGTTCCTACGTAGCATAATCACAGTTTTTTTCACTGAGTTTTTTTGTGCAGAAATTTTGCAGCATGTAATAGTTCAATCAACAACTGTGCATTAATTGACACTGTTGAACTGTGCATTTTTGGTGCGTTTTATACCTACAGGCTTCAATGGAGTGTCTGAAAAAAAATATATGGAAAAAGGAAAAAAAAGGGGGAAGTGAATAAAAAAAATACAATAATCAGAGTAGACTGCTCTTACGTAATTTGGAGCAGATACTTGCTGTTAAAATGGAGTGAAAAAAAGCAGCCTTTTCACATGTGGAAATACGGCCTTAGGCCGGCTTCACACTTGCAAGTTTTACGGACATAAGAGCGCAGAAACTACGTCCGTAAAACTCGCAAAACATACGGCACAATTATTCTCTATGCCCCTGCTCCTATCTGCCGTATTAAACTGATCAGTATTATACGGCTTTCTACGGCCGTAGAAAATCGCAGCATGCTGCGTTTGTCACCGTATTGCGCAAATAAAACGTCAATGAAAGTCTATGGAAGCCCCAAAAATACGGATCACACACGGACCAGCAGTGTGACTTGCGAGAAATACGCAGCGGTGTTAGCGCGAAAAGCCGGTAATTCATTTCGGTGTACAGTAAAATCACACTGACAGCTTCCAGTAGAATAGGTAGAATAAATGTGTACACATAGAATAGGTATATATATATTGTGACAAAACACTCTGGGATCGCCTTTGCTGGGGTCAAAGGACACGTGGTTTGTGCATTGAATCTGAGGCGTACAGCAGGTTTCTGAGCAGGCTGACCTCAGGTCAGATTTATTAACGTGAAAGCAACACAAAAAACAAAACATAAAAATAAACCCTAGCCTGTCCGGCACTAACTAAACAAATACGTTGCTATCTCAACAACTGGGGGGCTTCTCCCACCCAGCTAACATCATACAGATCTTGAGCAGAGCTCTTCACTCACGTTTGTCTCACACAGGCAGGCAATCTGTGTGCCCCAGGCAGACACTGGAAACACCCAGCTGGTCATCTTTTATTCCTGCAATCATTAACCCATTAGCACCCTGAAGATACTGAGTGGCCTAATTCACATAGGACAAACACCTGGGTGAGATATACCTGCCTCCATCTACCACACCAGCATGAGTCTTACATATCCCCCCCCCTTGCTCAGACCACTCCGGTCGAGCAAGAACACTTTTGAAACAGTGCACTCGGGATAGGGCATCGGCGTTCCCCATCTGCACCCCAGGTCGGTGCTCCACCGTAAAAGAGTAAGCCTGCAGGGCAAGGAACCACCTGGTTACCCGACTATTACGGTCCTTGTGGAGGTGCATCCACTTGAGAGGGGCATGGTCTGTGACCAGCCTAAACTTCCTACCAGCCAGGTAATACTTGAGGGAGTCGAGAGCCCATTTAATGGCTAGGCACTCTTTTTCAACCACGGCATACCTCTGCTCATGTACATTCAGTTTCCGACTGAGATAGAGGACCGGGTGTTCGACTCCGTCCCTCACCTGGGAAAGTACAGCTCCGACACCAGTATCAGAGGCATCAGTTTGTACCACAAACTCGCTGCTGAAATCAGGAGTCACTAGTACGGGCTGAGAGCACAAAGCCCGTTTCAGGCTGTGGAAGGCCTCTTCAGCAGCTGAGGTCCATTTTACCATGACGGAACCCTTCCCCTTGGTAAGATCCGTCAAGGGAGTAGCCATGGCTGCAAAATTGGGTATGAACCGGCGATAATAGCCGGCAATCCCCAGGAAAGCCTGCACTTGTTTCTTGTTCACTGGTTGTGGCCAGCCCTGAATTGCCTGTATTTTGTCGATCTGGGGTTTAACCACTCCTCGGCCAATCACGTAGCCCAAGTATCGGGCTTCTTCAAGCCCGATGTGGCATTTCTTGGGGTTTGCCGTTAAACCTGCATCTCGCAGGTCATCAATCACGGCTTGTACCTTCTGGAGATGAGTTTCCCAGTCCATGCTGTAAATTACGATGTCATCCAGGTAGGCAGAAGCGTACTGTCTGTGAGGCCTCAAGACTCGATCCATCAATCTCTGGAACGTTGCGGGAGCTCCGTGAAGTCCAAACGGCATATAGACATACTGGAACAGACCTTCCGGTGTAGCAAATGCCGTCTTCTCTCTGGCCGCCTCGGCCAGAGGAATCTGCCAGTACCCATTTGTTAAATCCAGGGTCGTAATGTATCGGGCTTTACCAAGCCGGTCGATCAACTCATCGACCCGGGGCATAGGGTACGCATCAAATTTAGAAACTGCATTCAGTTTCCTAAAGTCATTACAAAACCGGATGGAGCTATCCGGTTTAGGTATCAACACAATTGGACTGGACCAGGCGCTGTGTGACTCCTCAATGACTCCTAAGTCCAACATTGCCATCACTTCCCGGGAGACGGCTTCACGGCGGGCTTCCGGAATCCGATAGGGCTTCACATGAACAGTGACGCCAGGCTCTGTGACAATCTCATGTTTCACCAACTTCGTCCGGCCAGGTTTTTCGGAGAAAAACTGTCGGTTCTGTAACAAAAATTGCTTAACCTCAGATTTTTGTCGTTCTGAGAGAGTCTCAGCAACCTGCACCTCTGGTACAGTAGGTGAACAAACCGGACGGGGCAGATCCGCCGTTAGGGCAGAGCGGTCTTTCCAGGATTTTATCAGATTCACATGATAAATCTGTTCCGGTTTTCTCTTACCCGGCTGGTACACTTTATAGTTCACTTCACCAACTCTTTCTCGGACCTCAAATGGGCCCTGCCATTTCGCCAGGAATTTACTATCCACCGTAGGGATTAGGACCAACACCCTATCGCCGGGTGCAAATGTACGGACCTTAGCGCCTCTATCATAACTTTGCCTCTGTGCTCCCTGGGCCTGTAACATATGGTCCCTAACAATGGGCATGACAGCGGCAATACGATCCTGCATTTGTGTTACATGGTCGATCACCGTTTTAAAGGGAGTGACTTGACCTTCCCAGGTTTCTTTTGCGACGTCCAGCAGTCCCCGGGGACGACGGGCGTACAACAGTTCGAAAGGCGAAAATCCTGTGGAAGACTGGGGAACTTCCCTAATGGCAAACAGCAAATAGGGTAACAAGTAATCCCAGTTATTCCCATCTTTGTCTATCGCCTTCCGGAGCATCTGTTTTAAGGTTTTGTTGAAGCGCTCAACCAGGCCATCTGTTTGAGGGTGATAGACAGACGTACGCAACGGGTCTATTTGTAAGAGCCTGCAGAGCTCCTTCATTACCCTCGACATAAAGGGAGTCCCCTGGTCGGTGAGTATCTGTTTTGGAATTCCCACCCGACTAAACACTTGTACCAATTCCTTGGCGATCGTCTTGGTAGCTGTGTTACGCAAAGGGACGGCTTCCGGGTAACGAGTGGCATAGTCCACGATGACGAGGATATGTTGGTGCCCACGTGCGGATCGGGGAAGGGGCCCAACCAAATCCATCCCAATTCTCTCAAAAGGGACCCCGATGATAGGAAGGGGTACCAAAGGGCTACGGAACTGAGATTTAGGGGCCGCGATTTGGCACTCTGGACAGGACTCACAATAGTTACGCACATCACAATGTATTCCAGGCCACACAAAACAATGCAATATCCTTTCTGTGGTTTTCTGTACCCCCAGATGTCCCCCCATTATATGTCCGTGGGCCAAATCCAGTACCTTCCGCCGATAAGGTTTGGGTACCACTAACCGTTGCACTGTGTCTTCCCCTTTTTTTTCTACCTGGTAGAGCAAATCATTTTCAAGAACCATATACGGGTACGCTAGCCTAGTGTCAGGTTCTACGGGTACCCCATCTATCATTTTTACATTTTTCCTAGCCGGAGTCAGGGTAGGATCTTTCATTTGCTCGCTGTGGAAGTCATCCACCTGGACTCCCAAATCTGGCAGGCAGGGTGCCGGATGGCTGTCTGCCTCCGCCTCTCGCTGAGGTTCCTCAGTTTCCTCTGTTTCCCCCGCCATGACGGAGAAGGGGTACTGAAGGTTAGATTCATTAACCTCCCCAGCAACATCTTCCTGTGGGGTCTCCTCTAGGGACTCGGGACCTCCAGATGGCATGGGAGAAGATTCACGGGTACAGCTACCGTGAAGGAGTAACTGATTCTCCCACAACTGCCAGAAATAGGGAAAATCCCTGCCCAGGATTACATCATGTAACAATGCGGGAACGAGTCCCACTTTGTGCTGCACTGACCCATAGGGAGTAGAAATCCATATGACCGCTGTTAAGTACGAGCGGGTGTCACCATGCACACACGTCACAGAAAACTTGTCAGACGGACCAGACGGAAGTGCCACCAGACTAGCTTTCACCAGAGTCACCACACTTCCAGAGTCTAGTAATGCCACAACATTTTTCCCATCAACAGATAATTCACACAGGTGTTTCACTGTATCATTTTGACCCGCATTCACACTCACTAGCTGTGTAACCAAAGACATGCGTTTTCTAGAGTCTATAACGTCGCACTGCATGGGTTCAGCGGTAACAGGACAGTTCGCAGAAACATGACCCTTCTCATGGCAGCGGAAACACCTAACAGGTCCCCTACTGAGACCACCGTCCAATACTCTTGGTCTCGGAGTGCGAGCAGTCCCGGACTCCTCCCCCACAGTTTTAAGCGATTTTCCTTCACCCGTGGTCCCTGGAACAGTCTTACCGGTTCCACGAGGAGGAGGCACAGTCCGGGGTTTGGCGGTGTCGTCGGGAAGTCCTTCTGCCACGGAATAACGCTCGACCAACTCCACAAGTTGATCCGCTGTCGTGGGATTTCCTTGGCTTACCCACCTTTTCAGCGCTGGGGGTAGTACTCTCAGGTACTTGTCCAGGACAACCCGCTGGATTATTTCGGGTATTGTCAGTACCTCGGGTTGCAGCCATTTCTTTGTCAAGTAGATCAGGTCGAACATCTGAGACCGCGCTGGTTTATCTTGCTGGTATGTCCACTGATGTACCCTCTGTGCACGGACAGCCGTCGTCACACCCAGCCGGGCCAGGATCTCAGCTTTCAGCTTCTCAAAGTCCTGAGCGACCTCCGGGTCCAAATCATGGTAAGCTTTTTGGGCCTCGCCGGAGAGAAACGGGGCAATCAAATCGGCCCATCGTGCCTTCGGCCACTTCTCTCTCAATGCCGTCCGCTCAAAAGTTGTCAGATATGCCTCGACGTCATCTTCTGCAGTCAGCTTTTGCCAGTATCGACTCACATGGATCCTTCTGGACTCTGCTTCCGGGTCAGCGTCAGGCATGCTCACCAGGCGCTGCGCCACCTGTTGGAGAAGTTGGCGGTCTGCAACTGTCATGTCCAGTAACTCCTTCAGCTGTGCGGCCATTAAGCGATTAGCTTCGTGCTGTGCGGCAGTGGCCTGCTGCTGTATGGCAGTGGACTGTACTAAGGCTTTCACCACGTCTTCCATGCTGTCGCCTGTGCCACGGTATGCCCGCATTCTCCACCACAATGTGACAAAACACTCTGGGATCGCCTTTGCTGGGGTCAAAGGACACGTGGTTTGTGCATTGAATCTGAGGCGTACAGCAGGTTTCTGAGCAGGCTGACCTCAGGTCAGATTTATTAACGTGAAAGCAACACAAAAAAACAAAACATAAAAATAAACCCTAGCCTGTCCGGCACTAACTAAACAAATACGTTGCTATCTCAACAACTGGGGGGGCTTCTCCCACCCAGCTAACATCATACAGATCTTGAGCAGAGCTCTTCACTCACGTTTGTCTCACACAGGCAGGCAATCTGTGTGCCCCAGGCAGACACTGGAAACACCCAGCTGGTCATCTTTTATTCCTGCAATCATTAACCCATTAGCACCCTGAAGATACTGAGTGGCCTAATTCACATAGGACAAACACCTGGGTGAGATATACCTGCCTCCATCTACCACACCAGCATGAGTCTTACAATATATATATATATGTCAGTGAGACACATATATATATATATACTAGATGGCAGCCCGATTCTAAAGAATCGGGAGTCTAGAATCCATATATACTTTATTTATTCAAATGTAAGAATAATACAATTAATAAATAATAGTAAGAAAGAACAAAAATAATAGGCAGTATATGGAGAAAACACCAAACAAAAGTTCAAAATTGGTGTGAAAATGTCACTGAACCACTTCACAACTAAATATATATAGTTTTGGTAAATGGTATTATCATTTTTTTGACGAAATTCGGCAGGAGCTTGAAGAGCAACGTCACTGGGCCCGCCTCCACGCAGTAGAAACTTGCTGTGAGGTAAAAATTCAAAAATCACACCAAAAAGGCGGGCGGAGTGTGTCACAGTACGGCACGTTTCTGATTGGTCGCTCGCAGCAGGCGGCAACCAATCAGACACTGGACACTGTTGACGTCACTTATCTCCGGACATTAGCTCCGGACATTAGCTCCGGACATTAGCTCCGGACATTAGCTCCGGACAAAGCCACGGAAGTTGGCACAAATTGCAGGAAGTAGTATTCTAGGCAATTATATATTAGATATATTAATATTTCTTCCAGCGCTAGACAGCTTTAAAGCCGGTAATTCAATTACCGGCTTTTGCTTTCTCCTTCCTAAAACCCGACATGATATGAGACATGGTTTACATACAGTAAACCATCTCATATCACCATTTTTTTGCATATTCCACACTACTAATGTTAGTAGTGTGTCTATGCAAAATTTGGCCATTCTAGCTAGTAAATTAAGGGGTTAAATGGCGGAAAAAATTGGCGTGGGCTCCCGCACAATTTTCTCCGCCAGAGTAGTAAAGCAAGTGACTGAGGGCAGAAATTAATAGCCTGGAGAGGGTCCATGGTTATTGGCCCCCCCCCCTGGCTAAAAACATCTGCCCCCAGCCACCCCAGAAAAGGCACATCTGGAAGATGCGCCTATTCTGGCACTTGGCCACTCTCTTCCCATTCCCGTGTAGCGGTGGGATATGGGGTAATGAAGGGTTAATGCCACCTTGCTATTGTAAGGTGACATTAAGCCAAATTAATAATGGAGAGGCGTCAATTATGACACCTATCCATTATTAATCCAATACTAGTAAAGGGCTAAAAAAATACACAAACACATTATTAAAAATTATTTTAATGAAATAAAAACAAAGGTTGTTTTAATATTTTATTCAACGCCCAATCCAATCACTGAAGACCCTTGTTCTGTAACAAAAAAAACATAATAAACCAACAATATCCTTACCTTCCGCAGATCTGTATAGTCCAACGATGTAAATCCATCTGAAGGGGTTAAAATATTTTGCAGGCACGAGCTTTGCTAATGCAACGTTGCTCATGTCTGCAAAACCCCGGAGAATGTAGGTAAAGTAGGTCAATGACCTATATTTACCTTCATTTGCGGTGAGGAGCCCTCTGCTGGCTGTTCCTAGATCATGGGAACTTTCCTAGAAAGCTCCCTGGCTCGAGTTCATATGAGGACAACCAGCAGAGGGCGCCCTCTTATGATCTCGAGCCTGGGAGCTTTCTAGGAAAGTTCCCACGATCTAGGAACAGCCAGCAGAGGGCGCCTCACCGCAAATGCAGGTAAATATAGGTCATTGACCTACTTTACCTACATTCTCCGGGGTTTTGCAGACATGAGCAACGTTGCATTAGCAAAGCTCGTGCCCGCAAAATATTTTAACCCCTTCAGATGGATTTACATCGTTGGAATTTACAGATCTGCGGAAGGTAAGGATATTGTTGGTTTATTATGTTTTTTTTGTTACAGAACGAGGGTCTTCAGTGATTGGATTGGGCGTTCAATAAAATATTAAAAGAACCTTTGCTTTTATTTCATTAAAATAATTTTTAATAATGTGTTTGTGTATTTTTTTAACCCTTTACTAGTATTGGATTAATAATGGATAGGTGTCATAATTGACGCCTCTCCATTAATAATTCGGCTTAATGTCACCTTACAATAGCAAGGTGGCATTAACCCTTCATTACCCCATATTTCACCGCTACACGGGAATGGGAAGAGAGTGGCCAAGTGCCAGAATAGGCGCATCTTCCAGATGTGCCTTTTCTGGGGTGGCTGGGGGCAGGTGTTTTTAGCCAGGGGGGGGGCCAATAACCGTGGACCCTCTCCAGGCTATTAATATCTGCCCTCAGTCACTGGCTTTACTACTCTGGCGGAGAAAATTGTGCGGGAGCCCACGCCAATTTTTTCCGCCATTTAACCCCTTAATTTACTAGCTAGAACGGCCAAATTTTGCATATACAGTACACACTACTAACATTAGTAGTGTGGAATATGCAAAAAAAATGGTGATATGAGATGGTTTACTGTATGTAAACCAGGTCTCATATCATGTCGGGTTTTAGGAAGGAGAAAGCAAAAGCCGGTAATTGAATTACCGGCTTTCTGCTACATCGTGCTGGATGAAATATTAATATATATACATATATGTGTCTACTGACATATATATATATATATATATATATATATATATATATATACAGTGGGGCAAAAAAGTATTTAGTCAGTCAGCAATAGTGCAAGTTCCACCACTTAAAAAGATGAGAGGCGTCTGTAATTTACATCATAGGTAGACTTCAACTATGGGAGACAAACTGAGAAAAAAAAATCCAGAAAATCACATTGTCTGTTTTTTTAACATTTTATTTGCATATTATGGTGGAAAATAAGTATTTGGTCAGAAACAAACAATCAAGATTTCAGGCTCTCACAGACCTGTAACTTCTTCTTTAAGAGTCCCCTCTTTCCTCCACTCATTACCTGTAGTAATGGCACCTGTTTAAACTTGTTATCAGTATAAAAAGACACCTGTGCACACCCTCAAACAGTCTGACTCCAAACTCCACTATGGTGAAGACCAAAGAGCTGTCAAAGGACACCAGAAACAAAATTGTAGCACTGCACCAGGCTGGGAAGACTGAATCTGCAATAGCCAACCAGCTTGGAGTGAAAAAATCAACAGTGGGAGCAATAATTAGAAAATGGAAAACATACAAGACCACTGATAATCTCCCTCGATCTGGGGCTCCACGCAAAATCCCACCCCGTGGGGTCAGAATGATCACAAGAACGGTGAGCAAAAATCCCAGAACCACGCGGGGGGACCTAGTGAATGAACTGCAGAGAGCTGGGACCAATGTAAAAAGGCCTACCATAAGTAACACACTACGCCACCATGGACTCAGATCCTGCAGTGCCAGACGTGTCCCACTGCTTAAGCCAGTACATGTCCGGGCCCGTCTGAAGTTTGCTAGAGAGCATTTGGATGATCCAGAGGAGTTTTGGGAGAATGTCCTATGGTCTGATGAAACCAAACTGGAACTGTTTGGTAGAAACACAACTTGTCGTGTTTGGAGGAAAAAGAATACTGAGTTGCATCCATCAAACACCATACCTACTGTAAAGCATGGTGGTGGAAACATCATGCTTTGGGGCTGTTTCTCTGCAAAGGGGCCAGGACGACTGATCCGGGTACATGAAAGAATGAATGGGGCCATGTATCGTGAGATTTTGAGTGCAAACCTCCTTCCATCAGCAAGGGCATTGAAGATGAAACATGGCTGGGTCTTTCAACATGACAATGATCCAAAGCACACCGCCAGGGCAACGAAGGAGTGGCTTCGTAAGAAGCATTTCAAGGTCCTGGAGTGGCCTAGCCAGTCTCCAGATCTCAACCCTATAGAAAACCTTTGGAGGGAGTTGAAAGTCCGTGTTGCCAAGCAAAAAGCCAAAAACATCACTGCTCTAGAGGAGATCTGCATGGAGGAATGGGCCAACATACCAACAACAGTGTGTGGCAACCTTGTGAAGACTTACAGAAAATGTTTGACCTCTGTCATTGCCAACAAAGGATATATTACAAAGTATTGAGATGAAATTTTGTTTCTGACCAAATACTTATTTTCCACCATAATATGCAAATAAAATGTTAAAAAAACAGACAATGTGATTTTCTGGATTTTTTTTTCTCAGTTTGTCTCCCATAGTTGAGGTCTACCTATGATGTAAATTACAGACGCCTCTCATCTTTTTAAGTGGTGGAACTAGCACTATTGCTGACTGACTAAATACTTTTTTGCCCCACTGTATAGACAGTATATATGTTTTTTTGGTTTTTTTTTACACATGGATCCCTTGTATAGCCGTATGTCGGTTTTGCAAGCCTGCGATAAAAACACGCAGTACGGATGACATACGGATTACATACGGAGGATGCCATGCGCAAAAAACGCTGAAACACCCTGCCTACGGAGGAGCTACAGACCACTATTTTTGGGACTTTTCAGCATATTACGGCCGTAAAAAACGGACCGTATTTTCATACGCTGAGTGTGAAGCCGGCCTCAGGCTGCCGTCACACTAGCAGTATTTGGTCAGTATTTTACATCAGTATTTGTAAGCCAAAACCAGGAGTGGAACAAATAGAGAAAAAGTATAATAGAAACATATGCACCACTTCTGCATTTATCACCCACTCCTGGTTTTGGCTTACAAATACTGATGTAAAATACTGACCAAATACTGCTAGTGTGACGGCAGCCTTAAGGATACGTGACAACGATCTGGAATTGTGGTGGGTGTGACAGTGTCAGAACCAGCTGTGACAGCAAAGTAGATGGGATTTCTAGAAATCCCATGTCCATTATGCGTGTATGTGCGCCTTCGGATCACCCGCGGACACTGACATGCGGTGCATCTTTCAGGACTGCAGCACGTCAATTTCTCTTGCGGAAAAACTAGGCTCCACAACAGAAATTTCATTAATAGAAATATATTCAATGTGGTAAATCTGCGTGGTTCAGTGAGCAAATGCGGATTCCCCTGTGTTCAATAGAACGCAGTGAAAATACGCTACATCCACAACACTGTTACTTCCCGTTCGTGGGCACATAGCCTAAAACTTTATGTACACAGCAAGGCCACGTGCACACGTTCAGTATTTGGTGAGTTTTTTACCTCAGTATTTGTAAGCCAAACCCAGGTGTGAGGAAAAAATACAGAAGTGGTGACGTGTTTCTATTATACTTTTCCTCTGATTCTTCCACTCCTGGTTTTGGCTTACAGGTACTGAGGTAAAATACTGACCACATACTAAACATGTGAACGTGGCCTTAAGGTTCTCATTCTTCCATAGAGGATCATCTCTCCCTAAATATGATATCCGATAGAATGTATAACTATTGGATTGGTCGGAGAAACAGCCTGGGCCCAAAGATTTCTATTTTCATCATATTGTAAATCCACACAGCATGGACCATAAAAGAGTCGTGTGCATGAGGTCCAATTCTGAGGACGGTATTCAGAGAAATGTATATAATTATATACTGTATATATTGTGGACCTTTTAGATTTCAGCTGTCCATTCATTTTGATCGATAGGGGTCACTCTATTGCTATCCATCCATGACAATGCAGAATTTTGCAAAATCTGGCACCTGTTTCTTTCTGTAGATTCCAGTACATTAAAAAACTGGAAAGTCAAGACGCTGGTGTTATAAATATACTATGAATGTACAGTATGCTCGGCTTCATAGCTCTGTAATAGGCTTATGAGATTTACAGGGGCCTTATGTTTTCTTCATTCACCAAAGAAGAAAGGGACCCTCCCATATTCGTTCTATATAATCGTCCCTATAATTATAACGCACACGTCTTTTTACAAGATCAATTACCGTATTCTTTAATCCTAGTCTGGATCATTGTTTTAAGGAAATAGGAAATGTGGATTAAAGTCATGATCTGGGTATTCTCCAAAAAGCTCTAAGGCCGGTTTCACACGTCAGTGGCTCCGGTACGTGAGGTGACAGTTTCCTCACGTACCGGAGCCACTGACACACGTAGACACATTGAAATCAATGCATCTGTGCAGATGTCATTGATTTTTTGCGGACTGTGTCTCCGTGTGCCAAACACGGAGACATGTCAGTGTTCGTGGGAGCGCACGGATTACACGGACCCATTAAAGTCAATGGGTCCGTGTAAAACACGTACCGCACACGGACGTTGTCCGTGTGCAGTCCGTGTGCCGTGCAGGAGACAGTGCTACAGTAAGTGCTGTCCCCTGCATCTGGTGCTGAAGCCGCCATTCATATCTTCTATGCAGCAGCGTTTGCTGTAGAGAAGATAGGAATATTCCACGTGACCGCTCATACAGTAGAAGGTGCGGCCAGGACAGGAAGCAGCGCCAGCCAGCGAGGGAGCCGGGTGAGTATTTTAAGAACAGCGGGCGGGCGCACAGGGGGTGGGAGGGGGGTGGGCACATGGATCTTTATTTTAAACACCAGAAACCAAAAAAAAAAAAAGGAATATTCATATCTTCTCTACAGCAAACGCTGCTGCAAAGAAGATATGAATGGCGGCTTCAGCACCAGATGCAGGGGACAGCGCTAAACTTAGCTCTGTCTCCTGCACGGTGCATGTGGTACCCAGTGGGCACACGGGCGGCACACGTGTGCCGCACGTGTGCCACAGAAACGCACGGGCACACGGACACGGATAATTCCGGTACAGATTTTTCCGGTACCGGAATTATCTGGACGTGTGGGACTGCCCTCAGAAACCAAACTAATAAGGTCCAAAAAGGGACATGAGGAGGTTGCAGGTAAACGAGATAATCTGGCACCTGTTACCAGCAAAAAACAGGTAAACTGGAAGAGATGCATTTTTCATGTTATGGGTAAAACATCCAAACCCCTGATGTTCTACACAAAAAATACTCCAGAATAAAAACGTAATACAAAATAAGAATTAAGAAGATCTAGTAGCAGATAATGTATGTTTTTTCTGCTTTCTCCCTAAAGCACTGTGTACAAGGAGATTGTTCTGCAACAAAAAAAAACGTATTGGCAGAAAAAAACAGTACATAAAATATACACATTTTTTGCATGTGTTTTTTTCCCATTTGAATGGATAAAAAACGCTGCAAAAAGGCTGAAAAAATTGGCATGCTGCAGATTTGAAAAAACGCTTTGATTTTATAACTCTGCAAGGAAAAATTAAGCAGCGTGTGCATGAGACTTCAGAAATCTCAATTATTTTGCGGGTGCTGTAAAACACATTTTTTTCAATGGCAAAAACGTACAGAAATAAATGTGAAAATGCAGCATGTGGAAAAAACCCAAATGTGGGCCTGATCAGCCAAATTAACATCATCATGGAAATCTATGATGATGATGACATTAATTAATGTTATCAGATCGGTGATGGACCGGGATTTACAGCCATAATATGGGAACAAAAACACGTGTAAGCTGCATTCTCATCTGAGACTCAACTGTCACAATTTTCTATGAATTTTCTTAACTTGTACAAAAAAGCCGCAGTTTTGAAAATAAAATCCAACAACTGTGACAAAAAAAAAAAAAGATAAAATAGCCAATGCATTGAAGAGCATAGCTGATAATACTGGATTGTGTCCCATGGCTCAGAACCACACATGAAAACTTAACTTTGTTTTCGTGCAAATTTCCGCAGTTTATTAGAGTGATTTTTTTGGCTACAATCTTGCAACCTTGTACAAGGATACCATCTTGGCCCTGATTCATTAAGACTGGCATATTGCCCGCCAGCCTTAATGAGGACTGTGCAGGAATAAGATGCAGCAAATTCATTATCAGATGACAACCACTTAATGAATTTGGTGCATCCTATTAGTGATGTGTGTGTAGTGCCAGAAATGTTACTCTAGCCAGGAACTAGAGTAACATTTTTGGCATAAGAAACATTGCCAACTTTGCAACATTTGACAGCCAGATATATAGCAATGCCCCGTCCCACCCCAGCTCCGCTCAGTTTGGTGGAGCTTCTTGAAACTGGAGACGCCAAAGTTTGCATGGCGCAAAAATCTGGGGACTTTTTATACTGTTTCACGCCAGTTTTCTGTCCCACTTTGCTCAACCGCCCCTTTAAGTTCTTCTACTCAGTAGGATTACTACAGGTTGAACCCACTTATCATACATTGATGACCTTTTCAACTTTTTAGTAGTGAAGTTCCCCAAACACAATAGATTATAGCTGGCCAAACTCACAGATGTTGGAGGTATCGCCTGACCATCTAATGAGTATGGGGGCCTACCGACTGTTTCCCAGCAGACATTTTCAGGGAAGGTTTCAGCCTATTGAATTTCAATGACTGATCCTTTTGTTCAGCACAGACAGTACACAAAAGTGCTCGGCCGAGCTGAACGATCCTTCACTCAATAGCTATTAGCTAATATGCTTGAGTGATTGGTACTCGAATCGAGCAGGTTGGACGTTCAGATGGGCTTGACTCGAGTACTGAGTATAATGGAAGTCAATGGAAATCTCAAGCACTTTTCCGTAAGACCCTAACAGGAGGGATGGGAAGGCAGGAAAAATCTCTCTCCTCCAGCACCCATAATACTTGTTCGAGTAACAAGCATTCCCGAGCACCCCGATGCTTGACCAACTATTGACCAGTGCCAAGCACGCTCGCTCATCACTAAAGGCTATATAATGAATATGGCCAGCCTAAGGCTATGTTCACATTAGTAGTGGTGGTAGCTGCTGTCACATTTGATAACTGGAATAGTGTAACATACTGAACTTTTCTTCCCATCAAAACGACAGGCATCATGAGGGAACCTAACAAACCTTCTACAAGTCAATAGTGTCCGTCAAACATTGTTGGTACCGTCATGCGACAGATTTGGAGCTTCATCAACTCTGTTGTTTGTAGGACAAATAAAAACAAAAGTGACAATGCAGTGTGAAAACAAGATGGGTAGATCTCTATGTATGTCTGAAATTTAGTGGTGGGACCAATATATATGGTGTGCATACACATACCCACACGCACACCTTTGCCAGTACACAACCCGTACCAGTAATTGTTTATTTAGACAATGGAACAATCAATGATGGCGCCATGGAGAATATACATTGATTGGACACTGGCCAAGCCTATATTGACGATAAATACCATGGGGACCTCTTCTTCCATCTGAGGAGTCTGAAGGACGAAGCAATATTACGGTACTTATTCTAAATTTGGAGCATAAAAGGTCTATTTTAAGCCAAGGGCCTGCTGGTTTATACTTCCCTACAGGCTCCGCTGACAGAAGCCGCTCCACCTCCACAATACAATCTCTCTTTAAATATTCCGTCCATTCATCCTAATGACCTTGCATGTCTGCACTGAGGGTCACAGCTGATGCTCCAGAACTATTTTAGTGCACCCTGGTGTCCTTCTACCACAGATCAATTCACCTTCATAGTCCTTAATATCCTTCACGATGCATATTGTCTTCAGTTTCATTTCTTTTTCATAGGTCAATAATGTATTTAAAAAATGTTATCCTCCTAATCCGTCCAAATCGTTGTCCCAAATTCCAATAAACCGAAAATCTACATGTTAATTAAGAACCTTTTGTGTCTGGAAAACATTTACAGTTCGAACAAGGCAATCGTGCCGCATAATTTTATTCTTAACCAAAAATTAGATTAGTTCCACAAGAGAGGAGAAGGATAATATAAATAATAATCTTTATTTTTATATAGCGCTAACATATTCCGCAGCGCTTTACAGTTTGCACACATTATCATCGCTGTCCCCGATGGGGCTCACAATCTAAATTCCCTATCAGTATGTCTTTTTGAATGTGGGAGGAAACCGGAGTACCCGGAGGAAACCCACGCAAACACGGAGAGAACATAATATGGATATGAACCTCAACTACTCCACAACTACGCAACGTGTACTCAAGCCTATGACTGAGGTTACACATGGGTGAAAGCTGTCTCCTTTGACTCATCCATAACCATCGTTGCTCAATTTGGCTGTGTTTGAATGGAGATAGAATAATAAGTAGGTACCAGATCTTGGGGCTATTTTCCAATGGAGGATTTGCTCCAGAATTTTCCTCAACAACTGATTCAAGACCTTATGGGATACCTCATTTTTAAGGGGAATTCACTTGGCTAATCATATGAGGTTGGAAGGTTTGGTGGAGTTTGATCTAATGTGTATGGTCAGCTGTAGGCTCGATTCACATTGGAATCATGGCTCCGTTTGTAAGGCTTTGGATGCTCCTCACAGGCAGAATAAGGTGACCTTCTGCTATTTTCTGCCTATTTAACAATTTTGGGACCATTCAAAGTCTACGGAATTTTTTTGGATTCATTAACAACCATATTAAACCAGATCCTGTACAAAGGGGAATCCAAAAATGTGAACAGAGCTTTACAATCCTATGTATGTATGTTGCAAGTAAATGCTACACAATGATTCCCATGGATGACTGTTGCATTTCTGGTGCACCTGAAGCTGTTACTCTACAAACGTTAGGTGAGTCGTGGATAAATCAAAGGTTTTCCCCAAATTCAACAATCCCCTAAGAAAATAAAAGCAATAAGTAACCATACAACCATCCAGTCGAATTTTGCAGTTTTCACCAGGGCTGTGGAGTCGGAGTCCATTTTGGTGGAGTTGGAGTCGGTGTCATGGAAATTGAGTAGTCGGAGGTTTGGCTTACCGACTCCACAGTCCTGTCAGGGCTGTGGAGTCGGAGTCATGGAGTCGGAGCCCATTTTGGTGGAGTCAGAGTAATGGAAATTAAGGAGTTGGTGTCAGAGTCAGAGGTTTGGCTTACCGACTCCATAGCCCTGGTTTTCACACTCATATTACAGTAAGCCCCAGCCAGCATGGCATGGAATAGGTTAGCTTTCCACAATTCTGTGCCCTTCTTACAACCACAAGAGCACCATCAATAACAACAAAAATCTGAACACCAACAATGGAAATCTCTGATGCTTAAGGATCGAGTCATAAGGTCAGCGGTAGGACTTGCAGCTCTAATACAGGCACATAGATATTTCCATTATTACACTTGTATGACACCTTGTGTGCGTTCTATTGGCGTTTCCGGTCTTGTGTGCCATCGCTTCACCAGAAAACTGAAAATGACAGAAAGCAGGGTCTGTCACATGACGACATCAACAGTCGCAGGTTCCATCATGGTGTCTGTCATTATACCGCAAACACAGTGCTGCATGTAGAGCTATTTTATCTCACAAATATGCAACTGCGACTGAGCCCCCAACATAGGTGTGAACAGAGCCTTACGCCATTAAATATGCAACTAGCAATTTACATTCTTAAAGGAAACCTGTCAGTTAATTCTTGCTGCCCTAACCTCAGGTGGAATGAATCTGAGCCTGGACGCACAATTGCAGCCTGGTATACTTATCTCTGAAATGCTCTGGAGTTTCACAGAAAATACAATTTGAAAAGCATGACTGGACATACAGATTCCCTTTAATTGTCCACATTTAATTGTCTCAAGGACAAAGGTCAATGATCAATCAATAACCTACAGTAATGAGGATTAAATATTCATATTGCACAGATATCCTCACTTATATTTTGTTCATAATATCTGTATGCTAGGCTCCCTCAGTATAAGGCCACAAGTGAATAACATCCGGCCCCTCGTTCCCAGTGTTCAACACTTTGCCCCTCACCCCCACTGAATAACATCCGTCCAGTCTCCCTAGTGTAAAACATCCGGCCCCTTGTCCCCAGTGTATAATATCAGCTCCCTCGCCCCCAGTGTATAATATCCGGACCCTCGCTCCCAGTGTACAACATTTTGCCCCTCACCCCCAGTGAATAACATCCGTCCAGTCTCCCTAGTGTAAAACATCCGGCCCCTTGTCCCCAGTGTATAATATCCAGTCCCTCGCCCCCAGTGTATAATATCCGGACCCTCGCTCCCAGTGTACAACATTTTGCCCCTCACCCCCAGTGAATAACATCCGTCCAGTCTCCCTAGTGTAAAACATCCGGCCCCTTGTCCCCAGTGTATAATATCCAGTCCCTCGCCCACAGTGTATAAAATATGGCCTCTCATCCCCAGTGAATAACATCCACCCAGTCTCCCTACTGTAAAACATCCGGCCCCTTGTCCCCAGTGTATAATATCCGGTCCCTCGCCCCCAGTGTACAACATATTGCCCCTCACCCCCAGTGTACAACATATTGCCCCTCACCCCCAGTGAATAACATCTGCCTAGTCTCTTTACTGTAAAACATCCGATCCCTCGCCCCCAGTGTATAATATCCAGTCCCTCGCCCCCAGTGTATAATATATGGCCTCTCGCCCCCCAGTGTACAACATATTGCCCCTCGCCCCAGTGTGTAATATCCATCCCTTTGCCCGCCAGTGTATAGCATCCAGCCCCTCGCTGTACCATCTTCCTTAGCTTACATATGTCAATGGGTCATTCTAAAGAGCTCACTGATACCAGAGTGGGTAGTAGCGGGATATCGATGATGTAGCAAGTCAGATCACGGCATTTATTCCCTCCTAAAGGGAGGCGCAGAGGGCAGAAGAGTCACCAACGCTCTGCAGACTCAATAACTGAAGAGTCCAAACCTCCTCTGGCATTAATATCAACACAAAACTGTGATCTGGCAAATTTACTGGATGAGTTTAAGCTGCATGCAGTCTTACATCACCAAGCACAATGCTGAGCGATGAATGTAGTGATGTAAAGCCATTGGATCATGTTCGTTTGGATCCAAGTGTCGGATCAACTCGACAGTGCAAGTTTACGCATTCACTGCATGTCAGGCTGACGTGCACCATGACCACCTGTGCAGTATATGCCCATTATTCAATACCCAACACACAAATGAGAATTTCAATCCTAGCAGACATATTGTATTTTTCCTACATGGTATGGATGCAGAGGTAACGATGATCTATAAAGCATTTGTATGCACGTCAGATGCATCAGTCAATCAATGGGACAAATGCGCAATAAATCTTCTACATCTCAAATCCTATTTACTGTATTTTCATAGATATTCATGTCCTGAGGCTAAGCAATGAATAAGAAGCCATAATGTGCTTAAAGACATACTTGACTCTGCTACATCTGCAAAGACAGATTTATTTTTTATTTATTTTACGCATTTATATAGCGCCATTAATTCCACAGCGCTTTTACAAACATAACATATACTGTCAGGAATACATGATGCTTTATTAATCCGATACTGTTATTTCATTATCAGGAGGTACTGCAAAGTGGCGAGACCTTGAAATGCATTTGGAGGTGATGATGATGAGAGGAATGCTCCCCACAAGAGCGTCCTCCCAGATTATGTGACTCAGAGGAAGCTCTGCGAGGACTCCCACTGCTGCACGTACACACATCAAGGGCCAGCGGCAGGGAGGAGAATGACAGCAGGGAGGGATGGGGATCACAGGAGAGGAGACGCAGCAGGAGGAGGGTATCACTGGCACACTGACCCCCATCATCATCATCATCAAAAAAGTAAGAGCAACCGATCAGGAGTTCTGATGATTGCTACTATGTGATGATGATATGCAGATATAGCAGAGCTCAGTTTGACATTTGGCACAATGTATGATGGTTTTCATCATTATCATATCTCTAATAATCGCACATATAGTATTGCATTTACCACACTACATACAATTTATTGTTCTCTGTTATCAGACATTTCAGAGCAGAAAGTGGAATCTTATTAATATTAGTTAATATTAGTTGCACTCCCTCATTTCTATCTTTCAATTGTGCCCTTTGGAATCCACGGTCTGTATGTAACAAGCTTCCTTTCCTGCACAACTACTTTGTGAACAACTCTCTGAATCTGTTGGCCCTCACTGAAACCTGGATCCAGGACTCTGACACTGTCTCCCCTGCTGCCATTTCCCATGGTGGCTTACAATTCTCCCATTCCCCGAGACCCACAAACAGACCTGGTGGTGGAGTCGGCATACTCCTGTCCCCACAATGCACGTTCCAGGTTATACCCCCAGTTCCATCACTCTCATTCCCTTCTTTTGAGGTCCACACCATCAGGCTCTTCCATCCCCTCTCCCTCAGAGTAGCGGTCATAAACCGGCCCCCAGGCTCACCCACCCACTTCCTGGACCACTTCTAAGCCTGGCTACCGCACTTCATGTCCTCAGAACTCCCAACCCTTATCCTGGGAGACTTCAACATCCCCATTAACAGCCCCACTTCCACATCTGCATCCCAGCTTCTATCATTAACTACTTCTCTAGGCCTCTCACAGCTCTCAACCTCTGAAACACACAAAGACGGTAACACCCTGGACCTGGTCTTTGTCCGGCTCTGTTCAATCTCCTACCTAGATAACTCACAGCTTCCCCTCTCTGACCACAACATTCTATCCTTCACACTCACAATTCCTCGCCCACCCCAGCACTCTCCTACCTACCACACATTCAGAAATCTACATGCCATTAACCCTCATACACTATCAGACTCCTTACACTCATCATTGTCCCCAATCTCTTCTTTTTCCTGTCCTGATCTGGCTGCACATCACTACAATGACACTTAGAAGCACCCTAGACCAAGTAGCTCCCCTCACCCTCAGAACCTCCAAACACAGAGTGAAACAGCCCTGGCTCACTCTCCACATTCGATCCCATCACAGAAGAAGTCTCCAAGCTCCTCTCCTCTTCCGACTACATGCACCACCGACCCCATTCCCTCACACCTCCTCCAGTCTCTCTCTCCAGTCATCACAACTCACCTAACTACAATTTTTTATCTCTCCCTCTCCTCTGGCATTTTCCCCTCCTCCTTCAAACACTCTATCATTACTCCATTACTAAAAAACCTACCCTCGAACAATCCTGCACAAACAACTACAGACCGGTCTCCAATCTCCCCTTCACCTCAAAACTCTTGGAGAACCCTGATCTACACTCGCCTTACCCATTACCTCTCCACTCACTCCCTCCTAGACCCTTCACAGTCCGATTTCCGCCTCCTACATTCAACAGAAACTGCACTCATCAAGGTGACCAATGACCTTCTGACAGCAAAATGTAATGGTGATCACTCTCTGCTCATTCTCCTCGACCTTTCTGCAGCTTTCGACACTGTTGACCATGCTCTCCTACTCTCTAGGCTCCAGTCACTAGGCATTAAGGACACTGCTCTCTCCTGGTTCTCCTCCTACCTTTCTGACCGCTCCATCAGTGTTCTGTTCTCTGGCTCCACTTCATCTCCTCTTCCTCTCACTGTTGGGGTACCTCAGGGCTCAGTCCTTGGTCCCCTTCTCTGCTCCCTCTACACAGCCTCAACTGGACAGACCATCAGCAGATTTGGCTTTCAGTACCATCTTTATGCTGATGGCACACAACTATACACGTCATCCGCTGACCTTACCCCCGCTGTACTACAGAGCGCCACTGACTGTCTGTCTGCAGTCTCCAACATCATGTCCGCTCTCTATCTGAAACTGAACCTCTCCAAAACTGAACTTTTTCTGCTCCCGCCTTCTACTAACCTCCCTAAATCTGACATTTCCCTCTCCGTGGGTGGCACCATAATAACACCCTGGCAGCAGGCACGCTGTCTGGGTGTTATATTTTACTCCGATCTCTCCTTCACCTCCCACATACAATCTCTTGCCCGCTCGTGCCGCTTACACCTAAAAAACATCTCTAGAATCCACCCTTTTCTCACCATGGAGACAACAAAAATCCTCACTGTCGCCCTGATCCACTCCCACCTGGACTACTGTAACACTATTAATTGGCCTCCCCCTCACTCGACTTTCCCCTCTCCAGTCCATCCTTAATGCGGCAGCCAGGGTCGTCCATCTGGCTAATCGTTACTCGGATGCGTCCGCTCTTCGCCAGTCATTACACTGGTTGCCCATTCATTACAGGATACAATTCAAAGTACTTGCTCTCACCCACAAAGTTCTCCACAGTGCGGCACCTCCTTACATCTCCTCCCTCATTTCGGTCTATCGGCCTAGCCGACTGCTGCGCTCTGCAAACGACTTTCGACTAATCTCTGCACTAATCCGTACCTCCCACTCCCGACCCCAAGACTTCTCCCGTGCTGCGCCAATCCTCTGGAATGCTCTACCCCAAGATATTAGGACCATTCACAACTCGCATAGTTTTAGGCGCTCGCTCAAAACACATTTGTTCAGAGCGGCCTACCACGTTAACTAATCAAAGTCATTGTGTGTGTGTGGCCCATTCACTATCTCCATCTACCCCCCACCCCTTAAAGATGGCTGGACCATCATTGTAAATACATCATTGTAAATACACACCTGTACTTTGTATCTCCCCCACCTCATTGTAGATTGTAAGCGCTCACGAGCAGGGTCGTCTTATTTTGATTTATTGTATTGTTAACGTTGTTACCTATGACTGTTGTGTTTAAAACTGTTAAACTGTAAAGCGCTGCGGAATATGTTGGCACTATATAAATAAAGATTATTATTATTCACACAATCATACAGCAATGGTTCCGATACATTTACCTACATCCATTTGGCGACGGTCACACGTTCAGAATTTGGTCAGTATTTTACATCAGTATTTATAAGCCAAAATCAGGAGTGGGTCAATCAGAGGAAAAATAAAATAGAAAAATATGCACCACTTCTGGATTTTTTTACCCACTCCTGATTTTGGCTTACAAATACTGACTGACTGACCAGATACTGACTGCGTGCATGCGGCTTTAGATGGAAAAATTATTGGGAGACGCGCCTTTGGGCTCGCTCCCACTTGAGATTAAATCGGATGGATGCAATCCCATTTCAAAATCCTATGCTTCTATTCACAATGGTGTTTTTTTATTTCCTGCTCCAATCGGATCGCTATTGGACAGGAAAAAACGCGGCATGCTGAGTTTGCGTGCACTCATATAAGTCTATGGGTGTGTGTGTGAAACATCGCACTGCACTCGGATATCATGCCGTGCGATTGCCGCCATCACAGGCAGCAAAGGAGATGGAGAAATTAATTTCACCGTCTCCTCCACAACTGTGCTGTGATTCCCTCATGCGAGAGGACCGGGGCCCAGCGCTGACACTCGGCTCCCACCAGCAGCAGAGGTGGAGCAGACAATCATTAGCATATCGCATTAGCATCGGATGTGATACGCTTTTGTGGCTCCAGCCTTAAAGGATTTGTCCACTACTAGGACAATCTCTTCTTGAACTAAATATTTGGCCCTGATAAAATAATAAAACCTATACTCATCTCCCGTGCCGCCGGCATTCCAGCGGTGTCGGCACTCGCTCTCCCCGGGACTCCCGTGTGGTTGTTGTGACACGTGATGCCCGGCGCCCAATCAGCACTGACGTCACTGTCTCCACCTTCGTACGGATTGAACATGAAGAGGCTGCAGCTAATCCGGAGACAGTGACGCCGGCGTTGATTGGGGCAGGGGTCACATGTCACAACAACCACACAAGAGCCCCAGAGAGTGAATGCTGACACTGCTGGAATGGCGCCGGCACGGGAGATGAGTATAGGTTTTATTATTTTATCAGGGCCAAATATTTAGTTTGATTATCTTAGTAGTGGACAACCCCTTTAACCATTGAATTCAGGTTTTCACTCACTCCCATTGTTCCCGGCCTTAATAATGTCCCTTAAATATTCCACAATTAACAACGAGTTGTATTACTGAAAAGTGTTTAGGAATCACAGCAACTTGTATATTGAAAAACCACGTAAAGTTACAGAGCGAGGTCGCCACGTGCTGAGGGGCATCGTGACCAACGCTCTGCTGGCTCCATAACTGCAGAGTTCACCTCCTCTGACATCAACATCAAAAACTGTGTGCCGAGAGCTTCGTGGCAAGCCTTACATCACCAAGCACAATGCCAAGCATCACATAGAGAGGTGCTTGTAGAAACCCTACAGCTGGAAAGGAGGGACCAGCTCCAGATTAGTGCCTGAGGATCCAGAATGCTCCTGCCGGCGTAATGTTTAGGTGTCCCAGTACTTTTCTCCATCTAGTCCACGTGTGAATACTCTCGGCAGCTCTTTTATAAGGGGAAGACTTTAGGGTTATTGTAAGGGTATGTGTCCATGTTCAGTATTACATCCGGATTAGCTGCTGATTGAACGGTGTGTACAACCACAGCGTTCACCCCGCAGCGTCCAGATGTTACAGCATAGTGATTTTATGAAATCCCGTCTCCACTATGCGTGCGTACACGCACCCGACGGCCCTGCGGTAATGGACATGCGGCACGTCTTTTTAGAACGCAGCATGTCTGTTTACCTTGCGGCGACGCTCTGTCGCCACAAGGCAAATCACAGGGCCCTATGCATAGGGTGCGGAGATTCCGGATGTGTGCAATGAACACATCCAGAATCACCACGCGTTCAGAAGGGGGCGGCGCTTTTGGCGGAGCGGGTTTTCCGCTCCGTCCAAAGCGCCATAAATAAGGACAGTTGACACGCACCCTAAGACTCTGGGTCAATGCTAAAATCATTTTATGGGAGTCATGACTACAGGTTTTTGCACGTTGCTAATTGTGTCGATAAGCAGTCTGTAGATGCCAGAAACAAACAGTTATGCTGGCACGTGTAGTTCCACAAAAGCAGGAGAAAACACATGTTGCTTAATGAGTAATAGTAATGCTGGAGAGCATAGGAACTAGGCCAAGTGTGTGGGAGGTGGAGAATGGGAGGATGTGAAGATACAGTGTAGTCATGACATGAAAAGCCCGCAATGCAGCAGCACCCAGCCACAAGCAGGGACCCGCCTCCTGCCATAGGTGCCTGCTCTGCCACTGCTGCCCCCAGTCTCCATGCTTCTGCACTTTCCGCAGAGCCACCCACTGACTGTCAGCGGGGTGCATGCAACAATTTGGGAAGTGGAATGGGAGGGATCCTAGCGTCACCACTCACATACTAATCAGGAGCACTGCTATCTGCCCAAGGTGGCCTACAGCCAAACGGCTACCAACGAATCCCTCTAAGGACTTTGTATGGGCTGGGATGAGGCTGTTTAGGCTGCTGGCATGGGCACAGCTGGCCGGGCATCATCTCTGACATTCCTATCAGTCATGGTCAAGTAAAGATTTACCACCAATGTCACACAAGCTCCGACAGGCAAATCCCCCAGTGGGACCCTGTGTAAGAGTGAACCCCCAGAGATATGATTCTCTATGTTGAGCAAGGTAGAAAATCATTAGGTAAATGTAATATCTGCATGTAGCGGAACACTGGGCCCCTGCAGCCAGGGTTACTGATGGGCCCCTGCAGTCAGGGTTACTGATGGGCCCCTGCACTCAGGGTTACCGATGGGCCCCTGCACTCAGGGTTACCGATGGGCCCCTGCACTCAGGGTTACTGATGAGCCCCTGCAGCCAGGGTTACTGATAGGCCCCTGCAGTCAGGGTTACTGATGGGCCCCTGCAGTCAGGGTTACTGATGGGCCCCTGCACTCAGGGTTACTGATGGGCCCCTGCAGCCAGGGTTACTGATGGGCCCCTGCAGTCAGGGTTACTGATAGGCTCCTGCAGTCAGGGTTACTGATAGGCTCCTGCAGTCAGGGTTACTGATGGGCCCCTGCACTCAGGGTTACTGATGGGCCCCTGCACTCAGGGTTACTGATAGGCCCCTGCAGTCAAGGTTACTGATGGGCCCCTGCACTCAGGGTTACTGATAGGCCCCTGCACTCAGGGTTACCAATGGGCCCCTGCACTCAGGGTTACCGATGGGCCCCTGCACTCAGGGTTACTGATGGGCCCCTGCAGCCAGGGTTACTGATGGGCCCCTGCAGTCAGGGTTACTGATGGGCCCCTGCAGTCAGGGTTACTGATGGGCCCCTGCAGTCAGGGTTACTGATGGGCTCCTGAGTTACGCAGGTGTCACACCTCCACCGCCCCAAGGAGCAGCATGCAGGTGTGAGCAGGGACTGTGTCACCCCCAATGGTCGGGGGCCCTCCGCTTCTGCTAATTACTGATGATTTGTATATATTATACGCAGATTCCTCTATAATTGTGTTTGTAAATATCATAATAGTATTACATAATGTACAGAACAGCTGACAACCCGGGGACCACGGACTGATGAGTCCTGACCTTGACAATCTATGCAGCCATTTCCATCAGTATCATAGGTGCAGCAGTGAGAAGCAGCACACGCTCACCTCTGCTACATCACAGGAGAAAACTGCAGCGGATTATATGGGGATTATACGAGGCCTATGTGTGGCCACTGACTGTAGCCTCCCTGACACTGACCCCAGGGCCCTGCACTGCGTACAGACAGGTGATGAGTGTATATATGGGTATATATGGGTATATATGTGTGTGCATATATGGGTATGTGTATATATGTATGTATATATATATATATGTGGGTATATAGGTATATAGGTGTATATATATATATATACATATGTGTATATAGAGTATACATATATATATGTGTTGATATATGGGCATATATGTGTATATATGGGTGTATATGTATATATGGGTATATGAGTATATATATGGGTATATATGTGTATATGTATATATATGGGTATATATGGGTACATATGTGTATATATGGGTATATATGAGTATATATGGGCACATGGCATGCTGCCACCTTACCTTGGGCATCTCCTCCACTGGTCAGGACCCCAATTGCTTTACCAGCTCCAGACAGGTTCTCAAAAAACTTCTGTGGCTGTGCCATGGCTGCAGCTGCCTTCCCTGTATCCTCTCAGTAATAAATACACATATATCTCTGCAATAACCTCTGTATATAGAATAGATCTATAGAACAAGCTCTCTGGTGACTCTGCTATAAATATAAATATTCATTACATTAAATATAATAGGAAAATAAAAGAGTGCATGGAATAAATAAGGTGGAGGCGGTGCTGCGGTGATGTGCGGGGAGAGCGCGGCCGCCGCTCGGCTCCTTCCTCCTCTCCCGGGCGGGTAGTGACACTCCTGCAGCGCAGCAACAGTGCTGAGTGACGTGCACCCAGGACACGCCTAGCTATTTGCATAGACACGCCTCTCACCTTCGGAGGAACTGAAAGCAGCGCGCTACACGCGACGAGAAGTGGGCGGGGCCTGCCGCTGATGCAGATACCGGGAAGTCACTGGTGGGCGGGGCTTGCATCCCTTGAGGCTTGTAATCTTTTCCCAGTCAGCTGGGCTGAGGAGAGGACGTGCTCCGGGGGCGCTGTGACACTGACCGCAGGGGGCTGTTATCACAGCTGAGCGGGGTCTGCAGAGGGGGATAGAGAAGGGTTTAGCTGCATGTATGTCTGTAATTACAGTATAGAATAAGTGCCCTCTAATAGCCTGAAAATAAGTGCCCCCCCCCACACTACTACACATAGGATTATAGACTAGCAGCCCAAAAGGCTCAAAGCTCGCCCACTGAGCCAGCCTTAGTGCCAGCATGGTCCCTATGCGTGCCAGCCATTTGCCAGCTATAGTCTCCTGCCTTGGAGCCCACCATAAATACCAGTAATGGCGCCCCTTATAAGATGCAGAAAGCCACCAATCAGCTCCTTGTTTGCTTTCCGGCAGTCGGTTAGTGGCACGGGCTGGCCGCACTACAGTACAGTAATAATGCATGTGTGGGTGTAGCAAGAGATGGGCATTTGTTCACATTGCGTTAACAGCAGTCCGCTCAACACATACGGTAACGGGCTGCTGTAACGCAAGGGCCGGCATGGCAGCGCGCTAGCACAGATAAAGCATCTGCTAGCGCTATCTGCGCTAGCGGTGACGGACCCGGAAACGCTGCAGCCCGCGTCCCAGGCTCCGTCACTCAATGACGGCACATCGCTAGCGCATGCCCATGACCTGTTATCTTCCAATGCTCCTCCTCCTGGACCCTCCGCTGCCTTCGACACAGTCCATCACTCGCTTGTGCTACAATCTCTCCCGTCTCTTGGCATCACTTGTCCGGGATCTCCTCATACCTCACTGACCGCAGTCTCCCATTCCCACCTCCACATCACACCCTCTCTCTGCTGGCGTCCATCAGGGCTCTGTACTTCATCTATACCTATGGTCTGGTACAACTCATAATAAAGTCCCATGACTCCCAGAACCACCTATACCCTGATGACCCTCAGATCTACGTGTCTGCCCCAGACGTCACCGCTCTGCTGTCCAGGATGATTCCCAGAGTATCTATCAGCCATATCCTCCTCCTGCTTCCTAAAACTGTGGACAAAACTCAGCTCATTTTCCATCCATCCCAATAAACCCCAACAGATCTACCCATCACAGTTGGGGTTCTTTCACACGCAGTGTATAACTCGGACGAATGCTACCCGATGTTTCGTCACATAGTACTGTATAACATTGGAGCGAGTGCTATGGAGAAGTGCCGACTAGCATTTATTTTCACATAAAAAATTGCTGCATGCTTCGATTTGCAGCGTATATTTGACAACACTCATACACGTCTATCGGACCTGAGTGCAGAAATAAACAACAAGTGTAGAAATAAACAACAAATAAACAAGTGTAGAAATAAACAACAAATAAAAAAACCCTCATAACTTCCACAACACCCTGGAATTATTGCTGTGTTTACACATTTATTATAACTGGTCAGTATTTTACCTCAGTATTTGTAAGCCAAAATCAGGAGAGGAACAAACAGAGGAAAAGTATAATAGAAACATATGCACCATTTCTGCATTTATCACCCACTCCTGATTTTGGCTTTAGGCCACTTTCACACTTCCGTCTTTTGTCTCACGTCGAAATCCGTCGATTTTTGAAAATGCAGGATCTTGCAAAAAAATTTACAGGATCCTACATTTTCCCATAGACTTGTGTTAGCGACGGATTGTGACGGATGGCCATCCGTTTCATCCGTCGTGCACTGGATCCGTTAGATAACAGCGGTCCGTCGTGGAGAGAAAACATTCAGAGGAACGTTTTTTCTGCACGTCGGAAAATCGGTCAGCGACGGGTCCTGCGCTGTCTGTCGTCGGCTATAATAGAAGCCTATGGGCGCAGGATCCGTCGCTGAGCATCACACACAGGAATCCAGCGACTCCCCTCTCTCTCTTGTCCCCGGACAATTTCTCTATTGAAATTGTGGCAACAACACAAACGACACATCGGTCATTACACTGGATGAGTCACACACGTTTTTCACTATTTTCGTGACATCTGTCGATACGTCATTTTACTGCACAACGACGCACAGCAGAAAACGGAAGTGTGAAAGAGGCCTTACAAATACTGATGTAAAATACTGACCAAATACTGCCAGTGTGACGGCAGCCTAATACGGAACGAAGACTCCCCCGTCTCAGTATACCAAAAACTAGCTTACTCACTAAAATAAATAATGTATCAGAAAATGGTGGGCGTTACTTAAAACCTAACGTTTAATGAAATAATTTTGATAAAAGCCGTTGGTTATTCACACAAGATAAAATTTACCCGTAAGTTAAAGGTGAAAACAGATCCAAGGGGTGAGGCTTCTCCTTGTGGAAAAGTGACATGCCATGTCTGGCATGCCTGTGTGAGGAGACTTAAATGCCATGCATGCTCCTCTGGGAAATTAAATATATAAATTGTCTCTTCAGAGAGGAAGAGGACAGGAACTCCAGTGCCCCCTATAGGAAGTAGCAATACTAGAAAAAATGCGAATTCACAATGGTGGGTGTGTAGGCACCACAGACAAAGTCACAAATAATGCTGAGACATATAACAGCTGACAGTGGTTAACTATAGGTGGTCTGCAAAAACAACAGGATCCGCCTAAAATAGTTATTGTAAACACATCCAACCATTAGTGGCTATAAATAAGTTAAACAAAAAGAAACAACCATGTAAGGACTGACTAGTGTTTTATAGTGAGGCATCTCATTGGCAGTTTAAAAAAATGTGTGTTCCCATGAGCCGTGCTTTATGTCACATATAGTAGGAAACAAATTCTCATGTTCTCAAGACCCTCCAGGGATATTAACATGAATGTGCGTGACAGACTTTAGGCTGATTTGCTGCTTTACACAACCTAAAGGCTTACTAATGTTGTCCCCAGCATGAAAAAATTGAACTTTTTTCACAGTAAGCGAATGTGCACAGTGACAAAAAGAATAAACATATGTAAAGCAATGTAAAGCAACTTGCTGTCTACGTGTTTAGTCTTTTTTGAAGCTTCTTCTAACCACTTCAGTCTTCCAAAGCAGCAAAGCCATACAAGAAGTGGCATGCACATTTTTCTGGTGGCAACTCACTATTAATACATACAGTTTAAAAAAAAATGCCTTAAAAGGTGTCAGAAAGGATGCCACGGGAGATGCTTCAGGAAAAAAAAACACGTCTAAAAGACTTTGTGGACGCATACCCTTGGGAAATCTGGGAGAACTCAGTTCTGCGGAAGGCAGTAGAATTGTGACTACACAACGGTGGACCACAGAAAGCTTCTTGCCATTGCTGTGACATGGTCATGGTGCTGTAAAAACTGTGCATGCCATAGATTTTCCAGGTTGATTAAATTAGTCTACTAAAGTTTTATTCCCATTTCTATCTTTCATGTCCAAGACTAGTATAACTGCTTCTAAGGCGAAGGTCACACAACTGTTTTTCTCTCATCCAAGAAAATCGGTTCCATTTATGCTAATCACACTCTGATCAGAGGTGGTCAGAGCGTGATCCGAAAAAAAGAAAGTTTCTCCGCCTTCTCTATTTTGTCAGTCTGTGAAAATCAAACCACACTCAGATGTCATCTGAGTGCAGTCCAATGTTCTCCACTGACTCATAGACTTGAATCCCTGAGTGCAATCAGAGTATCGAAGACAAATCGCGCATGCTGCAAATTTTTCCTAATGACCATTGAATGACATGGAGACGAGTGTTATTTGTCAAAATTATGGATAACACTTGTCCGAGTTATACAGTCATCTGCACAAGCACTTTGTCTCAGCCACCAGTGGAGGTGTTTTCCTATCAGGTTGAGCACAGCTGCGTGATGCTGTTTCTGCTGCTCTGAACTGCAGCCCCCTTTGATATGTTGTTCAGTAGCTTCTATTCATGTGCATGGTGGCTCAGTGGTTAGCATTGTATCCTTGCAGTGCTGGTGGTCCTGGGTTCAAATTTCACTAAGGACAACATGTGAAAAAAATGTTCTCCGAGTACTCTGCTTTCCTATCACACTCCAAAGACATGCCGATAGGGAATTTAGTTTGTGAGCCCCAATGGGGACAGTGATGATGATGTATATAAGCAAGTAGAACAATTATTTATTCATTTCAAGCTGGTTTATTAAAAAGTTTTAGCCATTTTTGCCTGTCAATCTGAAATGGTAGTCTCATGTTTTAGCTCCCACCAACAGAGTCGCAGTTCTGAAAACAGTGTTGCACAGCTGCGCTCACTTGTTTTTGTAGCCCCGTCTCTGGTTTGCGAGACTTAGGCTGCCGCCACACTATCAGTATTTGGTCAGTATTTTACATCAGTATTTGTAAGCCAAAACCAGGAATGGAACAAATAGAGGAAAAGTATAATAGAAACATATGCACCACTTCTGCATTTATCACCCACTCCTGGTTTTGGCTTAGAAATACTGATGTAAAATACTGACCAAATACTGCTAGTGTGATGGCAGCCTAAGACAGAGATGAAAATAAATCTTTAGATTTCAATCAATCAGAAATACAGTTACAAAACTGGATGGTAAGAGTTAAAACCACATGGCGTGACCAGTGGTGGACTAGGTTGGCAAAGGCCCACCAGTAACTTTGATTGATTCTTGGGGTCCACTGTTCAGTTACATGCAAAAATAACCTGACACTAGTGCATACGTTTACTTTTGCATCTATGTAATATTAACTTGGCTAGCTTGTTGTCACGAGTGTGTTATAGGCTGCTGACCGTCGCTCTGCATCTGACTACAGAAGGTCTCAGTAGTTTGCTTTGCCGGCTTGGAGCTACAGTTAGGGCCAGAAATATTTGGACAGTGACACAATTTTCGCGAGTTGGGCTCTGCATGCCACCACATTGGATTTGAAATGAAACCTCTACAACAGAATTCAAGTGCAGATTGTAACGTTTAATTTGAAGGGTTGAACAAAAATATCTGATAGAAAATGTAGGAATTGTACACATTTCTTTACAAACACTCCACATTTTAGGAGGTCAAAAGTAATTGGACAAATAAACATAACCCAAACAAAATATTTTTATTTTCAATATTTTGTTGCAAATCCTTTGGAGGCAATCACTGCCTTAAGTCTGGAACCCATGGACATCACCAGACGCTGGGTTTCCTCCTTCTTAATGCTTTGCCAGGCCTTTACAGCCGCAGCCTTCAGGTCTTGCTTGTTTGTGGGTCTTTCCATCTTAAGTCTGGATTTGAGCAAGTGAAATGCATGCTCAATTGGGTTTAGATCTGGAGATTGACTTGGCCATTGCAGAATGTTCCACTTTTTGGCACTCATGAACTCCTGGGTAGCTTTGGCTGTATGCTTGGGGTCATTGTCCATCTGTACTATGAAGCGCCGTCCAATCAACTTTGCAGCATTTGGCTGAATCTGGGCTGAAAGTATATCCCGGTACACTTCAGAATTCATCCGGCTACTCTTGTCTGCTCTTATGTCATCAATAAACACAAGTGACCCAGTGCCATTGAAAGCCATGCATGCCCATACCATCACGTTGCCTCCACCATGTTTTACAGAGGATGTGGTGTGCCTTGGATCATGTGCCGTTCCCTTTCTTCTCCAAACTTTTTTCTTCCCATCATTCTGGTACAGGTTGATCTTTGTCTCATCTGTCCATAGAATACTTTTCCAGAACTGAGCTGGCTTCTTGAGGTGTTTTTCTGCAAATTTAACTCTGGCCTATCTATTTTTGGTATTAATGAATGGTTTGCATCTAGATGTGAACCCTTTGTATTTACTGTCATGGAGTCTTCTCTTTACTGTTGACTTAGAGACAGATACACCTACTTCACTGAGAGTGTTCTGGACTTCAGTTGATGTTGTGAACGGGTTCTTCTTCACCAAATTAAGTATGCGGCGATCATCCACCAGTGTTGTCATCCGTGGACGCCCAGGCCTTTTTGAGTTCCCAAGCTCACCAGTCAATTCCTTTTTTCTCAGAATGTACCCAACTGTTGATTTTGCTACTCCAAGCATGTCTGCTATCTCTCTGATGGATTTTTTCTTTTTTTTTCAGCCTCAGGATGTTCTGCTTCACCTCAATTGAGAGTTCCTTTGACCGCATGTTGTCTGCTCACAGCAACAGCTTCCAAATGCAAAACCACACACCTGGAATCCACCCCTGACCTTTTAACTACTTCATTGATTACAGGTTAACGAGGGAGACGCCTTCAGAGTTAATTGCAGCCCTTAGAGTCCATTGTCCAATTACTTTTGGTCCCTTGAAAAAGAGGACGCTATGCATTACAGAGCTATGATTTCTAAACCCTTTCTCCGATTTGGATGTGGAAACTATCATATTGCAGCTGGGAGTGTGCACTTTCAGCCCATATTATATATATAATTGTATTTCTGAACATGTTTTTGTAAACAGCTAAAATAACAAAACTTGTGTCACTGTCCAAATATTTCTGGCCCTAACTGTATAGCAGTCGGATATCTTCCTCTTTGGTGTTTCGAGGACATCTGTGATTCTCTCTGAGTCTACTGAAGGTAAGTGTTTCCCTTGTTTGTGTATCTTATCTGTCTTTAGTTGTAATGGGGATTGACTAGTGCACATCCTGTCTTTCCCTATGCAGGGCTTACTGCTAGGGTCAAGCAGGGTTTAGGTATCCTACTAGGCGATAGGTGCAGTACCTATATAGGGACATTAGGGCAGACAGGGTGACGTTAGATCTGCCCAGGGGTTTCCACTCCCCCCTTCCCTAGTGTAGAGTTCCCTTCCCCTTATCCCTTTGTGTTGCACTTAATCTTTTATACACTGAACGTGACACTTGTTTAATGAAAGATTAGATTATGCCTATTTTTGCAAATTGTGAATCAAGTGTGATAGTCTGAGCAGGTTGCGAGATGCAGTGATGGACAGGAGGCAGAGCAAGGGTTAACAAGTTTACTTAACAGGGGATACCCCACGCAGGGAAGCAAAGAGTTAACGGGAGGACAAAAACAGTTCTAATTGCAAAGGATATGCAGAGTTAAGAGACAGTGAATCAGGTAACAGCAGTTCTTGTGAATCACTTAATGTGGCGGCAGCGGTCGGTCTCCGGTACCTTCCGCTGAGCCCCTAGTCCATATGTTGCAGTGGCTGACAAAGTGCAGGCCACAGCACTGTACAAGCCCAACGTGGCTCAGCAAATATGAACTGGCAAACTCTGGGCGCAAGTGTCAGTCACGTACGATCCTTCTAACGTGGTGTGAGGGACGGCCAGGGCAGTGTTGTGATTAGGTAATTAAGTACCACAATGGACATAGAAGTCAGAGCACATACAGTGACCTGACAATAACCCAAAAACATAGAACGAGCTCTGAGACGTGGAAACTCTGCTGACCGCAATCCCTAATCCTCTCCAACCACACTAAAGGCAGCCGTGGATTGCGCCTATCGCTCCCTATGCAACTCGGCACAGCCTGAGAAACTAGCTAGCCTGAAGATAGAAAATAAGCCTACCTTGCCTCAGAGAAATACCCCAAAGGAAAAGGCAGCCCCCCACATATAATGACTGTGAGTAAGATGAAAAGACAAACGTAGAGATGAAATAGATTTAGCAAAGTGAGGCCCGACTTTCTGAACAGAGTGAGGATAGGAAAGGTAACTTTGCGGTCAACACAAAACCCTACAAACAACCACGCAAAGGGGGCAAAAAGACCCTCCGTACCGACTAACGGTACGGAGGTACACCCTCTGCGTCCCAGAGCTTCCAGCAAGCAAGAAAAACCAAATAAGCAAGCTGGACAGAAAAAACAGCAAACAAAAATAACAAAGCAGAACTTAGCTATGCAGAGCAGCAGGCCACAGGAACGATCCAGGAGGAAGCAAGTCCAATACTAGAACATTGACTAGAGGCCAGGATCAAAGCACTAGGTGGAGTTAAATAGAGCAGCACCTAACGACTTCCCCACATCACCTGAGGAAGGAAACTCAGAAGCCGCAGTACCACTTTCCTCCACCAACGGAATCTCATAGAGAGAATCAGCCGAAGTACCACTTGTGACCACAGGAGGGAGCTCTGCCACAGAATTCACAACAGTACCCCACCCCCTTGAGGAGGGGTCACCGAACCCTCACCAGAGCCCCCAGGACGACCAGGATGAGCCATATGAAAGGCACGAACAAGATCGGGAGCATGGACATCAGAGGCAAAGACCCAGGAATTATCTTCCTGAGCATAACCCTTCCACTTAACGAGATACTGGAGTTTCCGTCTTGAAACACGAGAATCCAAAATCTTCTCCACAATATACTCCAACTCCCCCTCCACCAAAACCAGAGCAGGAGGATCAACAGATGGAACCATAGGTGCCACGTATCTCCGCAACAATGACCTATGGAATACGTTATGGATGGAAAAAGAATCTGGAAGGGTCAAACGAAAAGACACAGGATTAAGAACCTCAGAAATCCTATACGGACCAATGAAACGAGGTTTAAACTTAGGAGAGGAAACCTTCATAGGAATATGACGAGAAGACAACCAAACCAAATCCCCAACACAAAGTCGGGGACCCACACAGCGTCTGCGATTAGCGAAACGTTGAGCCTTCTCCTGGGACAAGGTCAAATTGTCCACTACATGAGTCCAAATCTGCTGAAACCTGTCCACCACAGTATCCACACCAGGACAGTCCGAAGACTCAACCTGCCCTGAAGAGAAACGAGGATGGAACCCAGAGTTGCAGAAAAACGGCGAAACCAAGGTAGCCGAGCTGGCCCGATTATTAAGGGCGAAGTCAGCCAAAGGCAAAAAGGACACCCAGTCATCCTGATCAGCAGAAACAAAGCATCTCAGATATGTTTCCAAGGTCTGATTGGTTCGTTCGGTCTGGCCATTGGTCTGAGGATGGAAAGCCGAGGAAAAAGACAAGTCAATGCCAATCCTAGCACAAAAAGCTTGCCAAAACCTCGAAGCAAACTGGGAACCTCTGTCAGAAACGATATTCTCTGGAATGCCATGTAAACGAGCCACATGCTGGAAGAACAATGGCACCAAATCAGAGGAGGAAGGTAATTTAGACAAGGGTACCAAATGGACCATCTTAGAGAAGCGATCACAAACCACCCAAATGACTGACATTTTTTGAGAGATGGGAAGATCTGAAATAAAATCCATAGAGATATGTGTCCAAGGCCTCTTCGGGACCGGCAAGGGCAAAAGCAACCCACTGGCACGAGAACAGCAGGGCTTAGCTCGAGCACAAATCCCACAGGACTGCACAAAAGAACGCACATCCCGCAACAGAGATGGCCACCAAAAGGATCTAGCCACTAACTCTCTGGTACCAAAGATTCCAGGATGACCAGCCAACACCGAACAATGAACCTCAGAGATAACTTTATTCGTCCACCTATCAGGGACAAACAGTTTCTCCGCTGGGCAACGATCAGGTTTATTAGCCTGAAATATTTGCAGCACCCGCCGCAAATCAGGGGAGATGGCAGACACAATTACTCCCTCTTTGAGAATACCCGCCGGCTCAGATAAACCCGGAGAGTCGGGCACAAAACTCCTAGACAGGGCATCCGCCTTCACATTTTTAGAGCCCGGAAGGTACGAAACCACAAAGTCAAAACGGGCAAAAAACAGCGACCAACGAGCCTGTCTAGGATTCAACCGCTTGGCAGACTCGAGATAAGTCAAGTTCTTATGATCAGTCAAGACCACCACGCGATGCTTAGCTCCTTCAAGCCAATGACGCCACTCCTCGAATGCCCACTTCATGGCCAGCAACGCTCGATTGCCAACATCATAATTTCGCTCAGCAGGCGAAAACTTCCTGGAAAAGAAGGCGCATGGTTTCATCACCGAGCAATCAGAACTTCTCTGCGACAAAACAGCCCCCGCTCCAATCTCAGAAGCATCAACCTCGACCTGGAATGGAAGCGAAACATCTGATTGACACAACACAGGGGCAGAAGAAAAACGACGCTTCAACTCTTGAAAAGCTTCCACAGCAGCAGAAGACCAATTGACCACATCAGCACCCTTCTTGGTCAAATCGGTCAATGGTTTAGCAATACTAGAAAAATTGCAGATGAAGCGACGATAAAAATTAGCAAAGCCCAGGAACTTTTGCAGACTTTTCAGAGATGTCGGCTGAGTCCAATTATGGATGTCTTGGACCTTAACAGGGTCCATCTCGATAGTAGAAGGGGAAAAAATGAACCCCAAAAATGAAATCTTCTGAACACCAAAGAGACACTTTGATCCCTTCACAAACAAAGAATTAGCACGCAGGACCTGAAACACCGTTCTGACCTGCTTCACATGAGATTCCCAATCATCCGAGAAGACCAAAATATCATCCAAGTATACAATCAGGAATTTATCCAGGTACTCTCGGAAGATGTCATGCATAAAGGACTGAAACGCTGATGGAGCATTGGCAAGTCCGAATGGCATTACTAGGTACTCAAAATGGCCCTCGGGCGTATTAAATGCAGTTTTCCATTCATCGCCTCGCTTAATACGCACAAGATTATACGCACCACGAAGATCTATCTTGGTGAACCAACTAGCCCCCTTAATCCGAGCAAACAAATCAGATAACAGCGGCAAGGGGTACTGAAATTTAACCGTGATCTTATTTAGAAGGCGGTAATCTATACAAGGTCTCAGCGAACCATCCTTCTTGGCCACAAAAAAGAACCCCGCTCCTAATGGCGACGATGACGGGCGAATGTGCCCCTTCTCCAAGGACTCCTTCACGTAACTCCGCATAGCGGCGTGCTCAGGCACAGATAAATTAAACAGTCGACCTTTTAGGAATTTACTACCAGGAATCAAATCGATAGCACAATCACCATCCCTATGCGGAGGTAGGGTATCGGACTTGGGCTCATCAAATACATCCCGGTAATCAGACAAGAACTCTGGGACCTCAGAAGGGTTGGATGACGAAATAGACAGAAATGGGACATCAGCATGTACCCCCTGACAACCCCAGCTGGACACAGACATGGATTTCCAATCTAATACTGGATTATGGACTTGTAGCCATGGCAACCCCAACACGACCACATCATGCAGATTATGCAACACCAGAAAGCGAATAACCTCCTGATGTGCAGGAGCCATGCACATGGTCAGCTGGGTCCAGTACTGAGGCTTATTCTTGGCCAAAGGCGTAGCATCAATTCCTCTCAATGGAATAGGACACTGCAAGGGCTCCAAGAAAAACCCACATCGCCTAGCATACTCCAAGTCCATCAAATTCAGGGCAGCGCCTGAATCCACAAATGCCATGACAGAATAAGATGACAAGAGCAGATCAAGGTAACGGACAAAAGAAATTTTGACTGTACCGTACCAATGGTGGCAGACCTAGCGAACCGCATAGTGCGCTTAGGACAATCAGAGATAGCATGAGTGGAATCACCACAGTAGAAACACAGCCCATTCCGACGTCTGTGTTCTTGCCGTTCAACTCTGGTCAAAGTCCTATCACACTGCATAGTCTCAGGTTTATGCTCAGATAATACCGCCAAATGGTGCACAGATTTACGCTCACGCAAGCGTCGATCGATCTGAATGGCCAAAGACATAGACTCATTCAGACCAGCAGGCATAGGAAATCCCACCATGACATCCTTAAGGGCTTCAGAGAGACCCTTTCTGAAAATAGCTGCGAGCGCACCTTCATTCCATTGAGTGAGTACGGACCACTTTCTAAATTTCTGACAATATACTTCTATATCATCCTGACCCTGACACAGAGCCAGCAAATTTTTCTCTGCCTGATCCACTGAATTAGGTTCATCGTACAGCAATCCGAGCGCCAGGAAAAACGCATCAATATTACACAATGCAGGATCTCCTGGCGCAAGAGAAAATGCCCAGTCCTGAGGGTCGCCACGTAAAAAAGAAATTATGATCCTAACTTGTTGAACTGGGTCACCAGAGGAGCGAGGTTTCAAAGCCAGAAATAGTTTACAATTATTTTTGAAACTCAGAAATTTAGTTCTATCTCCAAAAAACAAATCAGGAATAGGAATTCTTGGTTCCAACATAGAATTCTGAACCACAAAGTCTTGAATATTTTGTTCTCTTGCCGTGAGCTGATCCACACATGAAGACAGACCTTTAATGTCCATCGCTACACCAGTGTCCTGAACCAGCCAAATGTCTAGGGGGAAAAAAAGGCAAAACACAGTGCAGAGAAAAAAAAATGGTCTCAGAACTTCTTTTTTCCCTCTATTGAGAATCATTAGTACTTAAGGCCTCCAGTACTGTTGTGATTAGGTAATTCAGTACCACAATGGACATAGAAGTCAGAGCACATACAGTGACCTGACAATAACCCAAAAACATAGAACGAGCTCTGAGACGTGGGAACTCTGCTGACCGCAATCAAAAATACTCTCCAACCACACTAAAGGCAGCCGTGGATTGCGCCTAACGCTCCCTATGCAACTCGGCACAGCCTGAGAAACTAGCTAGCCTGAAGATAGAAAATAAGCCTACCTTGCCTCAGAGAAATACCCCAAAGGAAAAGGCAGCCCCCCACATATAATGACTGTGAGTAAGATGAAAAGACAAACGTAGAGATGAAATAGATTTAGCAAAGTGAGGCCCGACTTTCTGAACAGAGCGAGGATAGGAAAGGTAACTTTGCGGTCAACACAAAACCCTACAAACAACCACGCAAAGGGGGCAAAAAGACCCTCCGTACCGACTAACGGTACGGAGGTACACCCTCTGCGTCCCAGAGCTTCCAGCAAGCAAGAAAAACCAAATAAGCAAGCTGGACAGAAAAAACAGCAAACAAAAATAACAAAGCAGAACTTAGCTATGCAGAGCAGCAGGCCACAGGAACGATCCAGGAGGAAGCAAGTCCAATACTAGAACATTGACTGGAGGCCAGGATCAAAGCACTAGGTGGAGTTAAATAGAGCAGCACCTAACGACTTCCCCACATCACCTGAGGAAGGAAACTCAGAAGCCGCAGTACCACTTTCCTCCACCAACGGAAGCTCATAGAGAGAATCAGCCGAAGTACCACTTGTGACCACAGGAGGGAGCTCTGCCACAGAATTCACAACAGGGCAGTAGTCGTGGCCACCAGCATCTGCAACAGTGTGCCCTGACCTCACATCACATAAACACGCTGCCCGTCACACATCATGCCTGCAGCATCTTTTTCAGTTCCATCAGGGACCTCAGCACATTTCAGGAGGTCCTCTGCATCCACTTTGAAATTCACAGTCCATTCCAACTTTAACAAAAACTTCTTTACAAGGGCTTGTGCACAGCATCTGCCATATGATGAGCGACCTGCCCGTACTGCTTAGCCTTCTTTTGCTAGCAATTGCAATGCCAGCACTGCTGCTGTATCTCCCTCTTGTGGCAATCCAGGTCCCGAATATCTGCTGGGTTTTGTGCCTTGTTAACGTTGTGTGGCACGGTGTTGCCCAGGGCTAGCCAGCCCTGCTGAGCTAATGGGTGCCCAGTAGCCTGGGCCCCGACTGACTGCTATCAGGAAGTATCCTACAACTTATCCCACTGTGCCCCTCCTATATTAACCATTTCTAAACTATATACTACAGTTCCCCCATTTAGTGGCCCATCTGAGACAATGCTCCCCTTTTACATTGTGCGCCATCTAGTGACCGACCCAGGGTAATACACTATCCCTAAATATAACATACATATTATACACAATAGCAGTAACATTAAATGGACACATGATAGCAGCATGCCAAATATACTTAAAGGGGTTGGGTAAAAGGTGCTACATATATTACAACCCCTTACAGTGGCATGTGCGCTGTTCTCACAGGCCCAAAACGTTTGGCACCTTGTTCTCTGTAGACACCGGCACACTGCTCCTCTCTGTCTCTAATCCCCGCTGTCGGCAGAGAACTCACAGGCACTGGCCTGCACACCGGATGGAACACTCCTCTCTCAGCACTACTGCAGAACGCCCTGCTTCCCTCAGCACAGTGGTCCCTCTGCAGACAGCAGGGGACCCTCTCAATGTAGCCTGTCAGATTGCTGGTACTCTGTTTGGGGTTCGGTGCATGCTGCTCACCTGACTGCGCACTGCCCCAGGTTGGCGCTAAAGACCTCCCTGCTGCTCGCGCTTTTCCTCTTATAGAACCCCGCCTCCCCAGGTCAAGATATGGGTCCTGCTTCTCACTTCTTCCCCAGTCAACAAGGGATGCAGCCTTAACAGTTCCGGACCTGGCACACAGCTACCCGTGGTCTGGTCGTTCCCCTTATACTCCCCCTCTCCTTTAACTCGCCATTCCACGAGCGAGAGTTCTTCGAGCTCCTTTAAGTTCTTTGGATGTGGGACAGATTCCCACAATTTTTACATCCATTTCTGTCTCTCTTGCACTACATTCTGCCAAAAGAAATTGTCCTGTGCATACCGCAAGGGCGAATCACCAGCATGATCACATGGAGTACCTTGAAGCTCCTCTTGAATTTGCTCATTAGGAGTACTCGGAACTTTAGGTTGAGTGGTAGAGTTAGGTTGGGTCGCAGAGGACGGGAGTACGTCCGAGTTCGATGGAGAAGCTATCTCTGGAGTTTCAGGCCTATGTTCTTCCCTTGGGCTAGCAGGCAGTGAACTATCTATCTCTGGGAACGAGGCAAGTGGTTCTTCATCACCATTGGGAACTGTGGGAGTGAGCATCTCATGGACACTTGACACTGTCTCCCCTCCTTCGGGATCTTGTGGCAGGCAAGCTCGCGATATACTTCGATGGACTACTCACGTAGGCGTCCCTTCTTCCCCTTCGGGTTGAATCTCACAGACGGGACCATTGGATCCAATTTGGCATTCCACCTGATTCACCTCCATCCAACGGAGCAGTGCAGACTTCTTACGGTAGACAGTCGACATCTTCTCCCTCTCTTCTCGGCATACAATGCCATGGCTCTGACTTGCTATGGGTGAGGTTCCCCTCTTCTCACCATACCATTTCTTCTAGGGGCAGCGTTCTGTCCAGTGGGCATGACCTTCGGAAGGATGAGCGAATCTTCGCCGTTTGCTGCCTCTTGTAGGGCAACTTCTGGACAGGTGTCCCATTTCTTCACATGTCCAACAGTCACTTCTGTACCTGTCTGGTGGGTGCTTCGGTCGGGATCACCATTCTCCACAAGAGGCATACCTCCTCTGTAATAGGCTCTGAGGCTGCTGCTGAAGTTTTTCTTATGCTCCGCATCTCTCCTCTAACTTCTTTCATTTCTTGCCGTAAGTCACCCCGGGGTATGGGGTTGGACTCCAAGGTAGCAGCAAGGGCTTCCTTCAGGCTCTCGATTTCTGCCCTCATTTTCCACATATCCTGCTGTAATTCGCAGGACCACTCCGGCTCTTCCTCGTTCGGGGTAGGTACTTCGCAGCACTGGACCATCCCTGCCAAGGCTGCAGTCTCCTGCTCCCTTTTGCACGCTTCTGACCCCACTTCTGAAAATGTAATGCGCGGATTAGCTTCCAGGCGCTCACGCAAGGATTGCTTAAGCAGAGCATCTCTAAAGCCTGCCACCAACTGATCTCTCAGAGAAAAACGAATAACGGTGATCACATTAAAAAAAGTTGATTTAAAATTAATTTCTCCTCTGTTATGAGTCAACATATCAGAGAAGAGAGAAATGGGGAGACCCCCCAATACCGCCACCATTTCCTGGGCCTTCCTGCTCCATCCCCCTGCCCTCGGCATTATCTTCCTGGAAAAAAAAATGGTGGATGAATGTGCAGTGTGCCCGCTGAGATTTGCCGGCCGGTAGCTGGCAATAATAGGGAATTTTTCCTATTGGTTCCTTTTAATCACTGTGATAGACCCTATCACAGTAATCAAAATAAAAAAAAATATAAATCAAATCCCCCTTTGTCACCCTCGTAGATAAAAATTATAAAATAAAGCATTTTTATTTTTTCCATTCTTTGCAGTTAGGGTTGGGGTTATGGTTAGGGTTGGAGTTGTGTTAGGGTTAGAGTTGTGATTAGGGTTGGGGATAGGGATATTTTAGGGTTGTGTTAGGGTTGGAGTTAGAACTGGGGTTTTCTCAAAAGTTAAAAAAATGATGATGATGTGACAGCTAGCTATTTGAGTTTGCATAGGATACACATAATTTTTTTGGTGTCTAACAGCAGCAAAACATGCGGGGCAGAGACACAACCATGTCACTCGAGCACCCATAATACTTGGTGCATACCCGAGCACCGATGCCACCTGGAGTAGCGATCAACTGCACTCAACACTAAAGACAACATATTCAATATTTTTTGTGAAAAAAAGTTAAATGTTCATTTTTTCCTTCCACACTACTTCAGTTCTCTTTAAGCAACAGAACAGTTAATAAACTTCTTGAATGTGGCTTTAAACACCTTGAGGGGTGCAGTACTGAGAATGGTGTCACTTTGGTGTATTTTCTGTCATATAGACCCCTCAAAGTCACTTAAAATGTGATGTGGTCCCTAAAAAATGATTTTGTAAATTTTGTTGGAAAAATGAGAAATCGCTGGTCAACTTTTAACCCCTCTAACTTCCTAACAAAAAAAACTATATTTCCAAAATTGTGCTAAAGTAAAGTAGACATGACAAAGTGAAGTAGACCAAAATATTATCCAATCACAGTCTCCTTGAAGCCTGGCCACAGGCAAGGTTTCAAGGGAGCTCCGTAATGACAAGCACGGGGTCTTCAGCTGACATGTGACATGTCGCTTCGTTGATGATCTTTCTTCGGGAAATCAGTTCCAAACCTGATGCTGTCAAGTCAAAATGCTGTAAAACCAACACATAGAAAAAGAAGCTTCAAATCATCCTCAAAACCAGTTACAAATGGCTTCTGGAAAAAGAAAAAGCTTTCAAAAGCAAAAAAAGCAGCGCTTCCTGCTGTAGATTGGCATTGAAAAGCTCCCCCAAAAACCCCTGTTTTAACATGCCCTAAAGAATCCAATAACACAAATGTACCCCCCCACCCCAGATGATATATGCTGCCTGATCCAAGGACAGCCCGTATCAGACTGAATGTTTTTCTCTACAATGCTGCATCCAGTGTCTGATACATGCTGTCTGTGGCTCAGGCAGTATGTATCAGCTGTAAGGTTCCCTTTAAGAATATATTTTGAGCCTCATTCCATTTCTCATAGTCCACCATTGCAATTTACTGACCTTTAAAAGTAGAAACCTGCTGTTGTCTTGTTGTCACATTAGAAGTTCAAGAGGCCCTCGGTTCAGGAAAAAAACAAGTCATTCCTAAAGATCATACATACCACCGTCACGCTATTTATACCTAAACAACATATCTGACCCCCAGAGGTCCACAGTCATTCAAGTACTTCTGAGTCACAAAGATAAAGGCAATTCATGTACTTGAATCACATGATGCTATTTAATTTTTAATAATGTGTGTTTTGCACTTTGTACACAAATATAGAAAAAAATTTGATTAAAAATCATCAACAGCCTCTACGTGTCAATTCCACAAATTAATTCCATTAAATGGAACTTGTCATGATATTCATGCTGCCCGAACAACAAGGAGATGAATCAAAATCTGGCTGCATTATGACAACCATGCATTTTTTTTACTCTGAAGCATTGCAGCGTTTTAGTGAAAATGTACTTTGAAAACCCGACCATGGATGATACATATCAAATGACTATTTCGATGCAGGTACCCGACAGTTTCTTCCTGCAGCAACCCCATTATATAAGGAGCGATTTTGTGAGTGGGCTTTAGGGCAGCATGAATTTCATTACAGGTTCCATTTCAAATTTCAGAGTTGGCTTCCATCATGGAGGGTCCCACTCTACTGTATTTTTTGAATTATAAGACGCACTTTTATGATCCCCAAAATTAAGGGGAAATGCGGGTGCGTCTTATAATCCGAACACTGTTCTTACCGAGGGGTCAATGTTGCGGGCCCAAAGCTGGGGGTGTTGCGGTGGTGGTGCGGCAGTCCTGTGGTGTGCAGTGGTGGTCGTGCGATGGTCATGCAGTGGTGGTACGTTGGCAAGCAGTGGCCCTACGGTGGTGGTATGGCGGTGAGTGGCGGCTGCCATTCGTGTTCTGGGGTCCGGCATCCAGCTTCTCACTTGGCGCAGGTACAGATGGAGGAAAGCCAAGATCTCCACCCGCGCCTTATAGACACCTCTCCATTACTAAGCCATGGGCTTCAGGTGGGCTTGATATCACCTGACAATACAAAGGTGACATCAACCCCACAAATATGAACACGATTTACCACCACTACAGGGCAAGTGGAAAAAAATGGACAAAGCGCTGGAATTGGCGCATCTAATAGATACGCCTTTTCTGGGCAGCTGCGGGCTCCTATTTTTAGGCTGGGGGCCTATATCAATGGCCCCTTACCAGCCTGAGAGTACTAGCCCCTAGCTGTCTGCTTTAGCAAGGCTGGTTGTCAAAAAATGGGGGGGACCCCAAACCGTTTTTTAAATGGTTTATTTAAATAATTCAAAATAGGACGTGGGGACCCCTCTATTCTTGATAACCAACCTTGCTGAAGCTGAGAACTGAGGGTTGCAGCCCCCAGCTGTGAGCTTTGCCTGGCTGGTTGTAGAAAATACGGGGGAACCCACGCCAGATTTTTCATTCATTTATTTAGTTATATCGCATGGTGCGGGTGAGGTATACCCTGTTATGACCTGGTGGTTAGGAGCACCCGGAATGACCTGATAGTTAAAACTCACACAGGACAAGCTCTGGGATGTGGGAGCTCTGCTGACCGCAATCCCTAATCCTATCACACACACTAGAAATAGCCGTGGAGCGCTCCTGACGCTCCCTAGGCGCCTCGTCACAGCCTAAGAGCTAGCTAGCCCTAGAGATAGAAAATAAAGCCTACCTTGCCTCAGAGAAATTCCCCAAAGGAAAAGGCAGCCCCCCACATATATTGACTGTGAGTAAAGATGAAAGTCACAAACGCAGAAATGAAACAGGTTACAGCAAAGGGAGGCCAGACTTACTAAATAAACAGAGGATAGGAAAGGTAGCTTTGCGATCAGCACAAAAAAATACAAAAGACCACGCAGAGTGTGCAAAAAAGACCTCCGCACCGACTAACGGTGCGGAGATGCCACTCTGCATCCCAGAGCTTCCAGCTAGCAAGACAAAATCATGATATCCAGCTGGACAAGAAAACAATGAACGAATTAGATACTATCAGGAACTTAGCTTCTGCTGGAGTAGACAGGTCACCAGAAAGATCCAAGAGCGAACTGAACCAATGCAGAAACATTGACAGCTGGCATGGAGTAACGATCTAAGTGGAGTTAAATAGAGCAGCCAACCAAAGGATAAACCACGTCACCTGTGTAAGGAACCTCAGAAGCAGCAGCTCCACTCACAGCCACCAGAGGGAACCCATGGACAGAACTCACCGAAGTACCATTCACGACCACAGGAGGGAGCTCGACAACAGAATTCACAACAGTACCCCCCCCCCCCCTTGAGGAGGGGTCACCGAACCCTCACCAGAGCCCCCTGACTGATCAGGATGAGCCAAATGAAAGGCACAAACCAAATCGGCAGCATGAACATCAGAGGCAAAAACCCAGGAATTATCTTCCTGACCATAACCCTTCCACTTGACCAGGTACTGTAGTTTCCGTCTTGAAACACGAGAATCCAAAATCTTCTCCACCACATACTCCAACTCCCCCTCAACCAACATCGGGGCAGGAGGATCAACGGAGGGAACCATAGGCGCCACGTATCTCCGCAACAACGACCTATGGAACACATTATGGATGGCAAAAGAAGCTGGAAGGTCCAAACGAAATGACACAGGATTAAGAACTTCAGAAATCTTATATGGCCCAATGAAACGAGGCTTAAACTTAGGAGAGGAAACCTTCATAGGAACATGACGAGATGACAACCAAACCAAATCCCCAACCCGAAGTCGGGGACCAACACAGCGCCGGCGGTTAGCGAAACGTTGAGCCTTCTCCTGGGACAATGTCAAATTGTCCACCACATGAGTCCAAATCTGCTGCAACCTGTCCACCACAGTATCCACACCAGGACAGTCCGAAGGCTCAACCTGCCCTGAAGAGAAACGAGGATGGAAACCAGAGTTGCAGAAAAAAGGAGAAACCAAAGTAGCCGAGCTGGCCCGATTATTAAGGGCGAACTCAGCCAAAGGCAAGAAGGACACCCAATCATCCTGATCAGCAGAAACAAAGCATCTCAGATATGTTTCCAAAGTCTGATTAGTTCGTTCGGTTTGGCCATTAGTCTGAGGATGGAAAGCCGAAGAAAAAGACAAATCAATGCCCATCTTAGCACAAAAGGACCGCCAAAACCTTGAAACAAACTGGGAACCTCTGTCCGAGACGATGTTCTCCGGAATGCCATGCAAACGAACCACATGCTGGAAAAACAATGGCACCAAATCAGAGGAGGAAGGCAATTTAGACAAGGGTACCAAATGGACCATCTTAGAGAAGCGATCACAAACCACCCAAATGACCGACATCCTTAAGGGCTTCAGAAAGACCCTTTCTGAAAATTGCCGCCAGGGCACATTCATTCCACTGAGTAAGCACAGACCACTTTCTAAACTTCTGACAGTACACCTCCACTTCATCCTGACCCTGACACAATGCCAGCAAGATTCTCTCTGCCTGATCCACGGAATTTGGTTCATCATAAAGCAATCCAAGCGCCAGAAAAAACGCATCAACATCACGCAATGCAGGATCTCCTGGCGCAAGGGAAAATGCCCAGTCTTGAGGGTCACCACGCAACAAAGAAATAATGATTTTTATTTGTTGAGCGGGGTCACCAGAGGAGCGGGGTTTCAAAGCTAGAAACAGTTTACAATTATTTTTGAAATTCAGAAACTTAGATCTATTCCCAGAAAATAAATCAGGAGTAAGAATTCTAGGCTCTAACATCGGATTCTGAACCACAAAATCTTGAATGTTTTGTACCCTTGCAGTGAGATGATCCACACAAGAGGATAGACCTTGAATGTCCATATCTACACCTGTGTCCTGAACCACCCAAAGGTTTAGGGGAAAAGAAAGACAAAACACAGTGCAAAGAAAAAAAAATGGTCTCAGAACTTCTCTTATCCCTCTATTGAGATGCATTAATACTTAGGGCCAGCTGTACTGTTATGACCTGGTGGTTAGGAGCACCCGGAATGACCTGATAGTTAAAACTCACACAGGACAAGCTCTGGTATGTGGGAGCTCTGCTGACCGCAATCCCTAATCCTATCACACACACTAGAAATAGCCGTGGAGCGCTCCTGACGCTCCCTAGGCGCCTCGTCACAGCCTAAGAGCTAGCTAGCCCTAGAGATAGAAAATAAAGCCTACCTTGCCTCAGAGAAATTCCCCAAAGGAAAAGGCAGCCCCCCACATATATTGACTGTGAGTAAAGATGAAAGTCACAAACGCAGAAATGAAACAGGTTTCAGCAAAGGGAGGCCAGACTTACTAAATAAACAGAGGATAGGAAAGGTAGCTTTGCGATCAGCACAAAAAAATACAAAAGACCACGCAGAGTGTGCAAAAAAGACCTCCGCACCGACTAACGGTGCGGAGATGCCACTCTGCATCCCAGAGCTTCCAGCTAGCAAGACAAAATCATGATATCCAGCTGGACAAGAAAACAATGAACGAATTAGATACTATCAGGAACTTAGCTTCTGCTGGAGTAGACAGGTCACCAGAAAGATCCAAGAGTGAACTGAACCAATGCAGAAACATTGACAGCTGGCATGGAGTAACGATCTAAGTGGAGTTAAATAGAGCAGCCAACCAAAGGATAAACCACGTCACCTGTGTAAGGAACCTCAGAAGCAGCAGCTCCACTCGCAGCCACCAGAGGGAGCCCACGGACAGAACTCACCGAAGTACCATTCACAACCACAGGAGGGAGCTCGACAACAGAATTCACAACAATACCCCCATCATCCGCTACTGCTGTCACTGTTATTAGCGGCACAGGTGTAGGTTGATGGGATTAATAGTCCAAAAAGCCCCCACCTGCTGTCATTGTTCAGACTTAAATATAACTCTCATCATTCTCCTCTGCTTCTGCTAATCACTGGCAGAGCAGGGGAGAATGATGAGAGCCATCTTCAGCACCCGGCAACGGGGAACAGCGCTTACTGCAGTGCTTCTTCCCCGGCGCCGATGCGTGTCACACAGATGACATCCATGGGTGTTCTCCATGTGCATGTGTGCAGGACAATTGCCTGCCTGTGCTGACGGTAAAAAACGGACATGTCTACATGAGGGCACACGGACACACGGTCCATGGACACACACTGACATGTGCACAGACACATTCATTTGAATGGGTCTACGTGTGTCAGTGTCTCCGGTACGTGTAAAAACTGTCACCACACGAACCGGAGACACGGAATTGTGAAAGAGGCCTAAAGCTGAGGAGGGAGAGAGCGACTCTCCTGCTCCTCTGCAGGGATGGATAGTGATTGGTGGAGGGAACTGTTCCTGAGCTGCCTCCACCGATCACATATCTGTCCCTGCACACTATTTAATGATGCAAATACAGTACTCACAAGTCCAAGATCCTTTTAGGAAAGGTGAGCAAAGATCCCCCATCATCCTTGAGATATACTGTATCAGTGGGTATATTCTGAAGCATGATGGGGGCTGTAGCCATATTTAGTGTAAATATACACTGTAATGTAGTGTCCAAAGTATTTATTGCAAATGTGACTACCACCTCCCTCATCTTTCAGAATACATCCGTGTATACAGTAAGTGGGTGTATTCCTGAGGATGAGGGGGGTGGTAGTCACAATATACAGTATTTCAGGCACTGTACTGTAATTCACAGATTCCCCATAACAGCGTCATCCACAGATAATATTTTTGCATTTTATTAAAGGTTTTTGCACACTATTTGGCTCAAAATATTTTTTTTCTTATTTTCCTCTTTAAAATCTAGGTGCGTCTTATACAGCGAAAAATACGGTAATCATATGTAAAAGAGCGCTTACAGCTTGTGCTATGTATAATATATATTGACCAATGTTTGCAATAACACGTTTGCAAGAGAAAACACCCGTCCAAGCCCCTCAAGGTTACAGCTCAATGTTACAGATAATTCTGTCTCCCGTAGAGCACATACAAGTCTTTGCTTGCAGGAAACAGAGGAAATGCATGACATTATTTACATCTGACAACTTGCAAACTACCAGCAAGTGTTCCTAAGGACACTGTTCCTATAGACGCTGCAAATAGCACAGTCTCTAGCACTATTAACTACTAGGGGCTGGGAAAAAAATGATTTCACTGTCAGAGAATACTTACCATTGGGTTACCATTGGCCATCGCCACATTGGTTATTACTTTATTATTTACTATCTTACACTATTTTTAATTTATATAACATTTGCTTACATGAAGAAGTTTAACGTGGGTCACATATTTTTTGAGAAAACAATTATTTTGATATTTGCCTTTCAAACAGATCACTATGGTAGAGTATAAGATGTGCTCACCGAGCTATCATTCTAGAACTGAGTATTTGGACAGTTTTACCTTCATTCATACGTGAAACCACTTTGGTATGAGAACCGAGCTTAAAGCTTAATTTTTATTTCAGAAATCAATACTACACATGAAAACAAGAGACTTTGTAATGTATCTTATCAGAGAAATCTTTTTTTTTACTTTCTCATTCTGTTACCTGTAATTTTACGTCTTCGAGTCCAAAGACAACGCATGTATCTCTCCCAATAATTACCTTGAGTCTATTATATTTATACATGGAAGGATTGTAGGTTGTGCTTTATACATCATGTATTCTGACATTATTGCTTAATTGTATTCTAGGTGGGCTGTCCTAGGACAAATATAAGGGGCAAAATATCCCATTTAGAGTTGCTTTTGGACTAGAGGAAAGAAAAATTACTTGTCACATATTTTCTTTTCGTGCAGTGCCATATTTGTAGCTTACATAATGTTATGTATACTTGTATACAAGTAACTGCTCTATTGGTTCTGATGGTATCCATAAAATCCCATTGATGGGAGGTAGGTGGTTAGCCAGACCCGCCCAGCTCTCCGGCTAACCTGCAAGCCCAGCCCCCCGGCTAACCTGCAAGCCCAGCCCCTTATAAACTAAACAAGGCTCATGTCCCAGAGCAATTTTTGTGTCCACATAGCCGTATGAGGGCTTGTTTCTTTATGGAACGAATTGTACTTTTGAATGACACCATTCATTCTTAGCCTTAAATAGAAAAACTTCTTTAGCAGACACAAATCTAACCATTCATAATTCCATTACCTAAAAGAAACTAACAATGGCTGCAGTGAAGGACAACCAATGACGTACCAGGTTGTGGGGTTTTTATAGTAGTCAAATGTGCAGTGAAATGAAGAAATAGATCTTGGTTTATGGTTTCAGTTACAACTGACTAATTCAGGAGTCTCTATATTCATTGGCTGCAAAGAACAAAGGATTTAGAGATGTGTGACGAGTTCCTTGTAGTCACATAACAGGTCGTGTTTCCATCAGAACATGCTGGATATTGTTCTTTGAGACATGGAGGAAGGGTAGCTCAGCTAATTAAGAGAACAGAAATTCTACATCTTGATCCTTTAAAAAGCCCAACGACTTCAATATTGGACATTCATACAACAGAAGAAGATCAGTCATTGTGCACGTAGTTCTTCATTTCTTCATGTATGTAACCACAGGAACAAATTGTGCAGCTAGCATGACCGGTAAATCTGCAGGAATGAACAATTGGAGACTATGAGCAGGACAGTTCCAGGCGCTTGTGTTTCTTTGCATGCTGCTGACTTGAAAATCATTGAGTTAGTCAGATTTTCATGGATTTCCCACATTTCTTGGAGCCTAGTATCACGCTATGTTTTCTGGTGCATATTGTCAGTACTAAATAAGCAACATGGTGGCTCAGTGGTTAGCACTGCGACGCTGGGGTCCTGGGTTCAAATCCCACCAAGGACAACATTAAGGGGTTAGTATGTTCTCCCATGTTTGTGTGGGTTTCCTCCGGGTTCTCCGGTTTTCTCCCACACTCCAAAGACATACTGATAGGGAATCTACTGTAGATATATCTTATATAGCGCTGGGGAATTAATAGCGCTATATAAGTGAGTAAAATAAATACATAAAAAATAAACATTGATGTTGAACTCACCCTTTACCTGAATTGTGTCATCGTGTATTCTACAAACTAAAATTAAAGGTAAGCATTACAATGAGATCGAAAGAGTAGATTAATTTTTCACGAGCCACTGAACAGGAGTAATATTATAATAAATAATAGAATAATTGTAGGGCTCCATTGTGCCACCAAAAAAGCTCTCACCCATTGAGGCATGGACTGCACAACACCTCGGATGATGTCCTCTGGCATCTGGAGCCAGGATGTTAGCAGCAGATACCTTAAGTCTTGTAAGTTGCTATGCGCATCTTCCATGGTTCAGACTTTTTTTTTCCCCATCCCTTCTCACAAATGCTTGATGCTATTGAGATACCAAGTTGTCAGTTGAACTTTTTTTTTTCTGAATCGCTTACCAAATAATCACAAACAATCAATATTTTTTATGGACACATTGGAAAACCAAAATAAATCATTATGATTATAATTGATACCTGCCTAACAGCCCATAATTCTGATAGGAAGACATCACCTGCAATCACTGTAAACTGTAAAATGATGATAATTTCAGTATAAATAATATATATAACTCTATTCAGCTTAAAAAAAATCCCTTAAAAATCACCTTAATTTTTTTTTTAAAGCGCCCTATTTTATTGACTGTCCTGGAATTTCTTCATGGCTGGAAATCTTGATGAGATATGGGGAAGACGGAGGCCAAGTCATCCCCTTGAACTTTTTGTCATGTTCCTCAAAGCAGTTCTGACCAAGTTTTGCAGTGTAGCAGGGAGCATTGTGCTACAGAAAGAGACCATTGCCATTAGGAAACACCCTGTTATGAGGGGATGCACTTGGTCTGCTGCAACGTGTAGTTATACAATATTTGTTAAAATCATATCCACATTAATGACCGTATCTAAGGTTGCGTAGAAAATACATTGCCCAGAGAATGAGGCTCCCTACGCCTGCTGTGATTCCGTCACAGTCCTAAGGTACGTTTCAACTTTCGAACTTTTACCAATAATTTGTTTCTTTTGTGCCAGGTGAGTGACAAACACACATATGGCTGTCCATGTGATGGAAAAGGAAACATGATTCATCATACCAGGTAATGGGCAGAGGACACCATGGACAAGAACCAGTCTACGGCTATGGAGTCCCATAAGTAGCAGGTAGCAATGCATTGTGTGTTCTGACTTGTCTCTATTATAGCTAGCATTAACTTTTCCAGCAATTTGTAAAAGAGCCACTTGTTTGTGGGATTGGTCCAGACAAAATAACATTTGTTCCCCATTGTTGATCCTTGGGCATGTAACACAGTTGCTGGATTTACTAGTTTTGTTCTCATGGACCATTTTGGTAGGTACTAACCACTCCGCTATGAGAGCAACCAACTTCTCTGACCTGTGGGGCAACATAGCTTGAAACTTGCATCCCCCAATGCAAAATCTCCGACTGGCCTTCCAACTATAGCATGTCCTTAATAGTATTGGTCTTCTCATATGGGCCAAAGAAACCTTTTGGTCCCCGAGGCTCTATGGCCCAGGTGGAACTGCTAACTATACACCCACTATAGATATTGCTGCACGACCAGCTCTACCCTCACCTACTGTATTCTCACCCATCCCTTGTAGATTGTGAGCCCTCGCGGGCAGGGTCCTCACTCCTCCTGTACCAGTTGTGACTTGTATTGTTTAAGATTATTGTACTTGTCTTTATTATGTATACCCCTCCTCACATGTAAAGCCCCATGGCTAGCGTTGAGCATTCCGATACCGCAAGTATCGGGTATCGGCCGATACTTGCGGTATCGGAATTCCGATACCGAGATCCGATATTTTTGTGATATCGGGTATCGGTATCGGAAGTGTAAAATAAAGAATTAAAATAAAAAATATTGTTATATTCACCTCTCCGGCGGCCCCTGGACATCAGCGGGAGGATCCGGCGTCCGGCACGGCTTCTTTCTTCAAAATGCGCGCCTTCAGGACCTGTGGAATGACGTCCCGGCTTCTGATTGGTCGCGTGCCGCCCATGTGACCGCCACGCGACCAATCAGAAGCCGCGACGTCATTCCTCAGCTAAAGTCCTAGAATGAGCGCCTTCTAGGACCTGAGGAATGACGTCGCGGCTTCTGATTGGTCGCGTGGCGGTCACATGGGCGGCACGCGACCAATCAGAAGCCGGGACGTCATTCCACAGGTCCTGAAGGCGCGCATTTTGAAGAAAGAAGCCGTGCCGGACGCCGGATCCTCCCGCTGATGTCCAGGGGCCGCCGGAGAGGTGAATATAACAATATTTTTTATTTTAATTCTTTATTTTACACTTTAATATGGATCCCAGGGCCTGAAGGAGAGTTTCCTCTCCTTCAGACCCTGGGATCCATGAGGATACCTTCCGATACTTGATGTCCCATTGACTTGTATTGGTATCGGATATCGGTATCGGCGATATCCGATATTTTTCGGGTATCGGCCGATACTATCCGATACCGATACTTTCAAGTATCGGACGGTATCGCTCAACACTACCCATGGCATAAAAGGCGCTATAATAAATAATAATAATAATAATATTCACCTAGAATAACTACACCTTAATCATCTACAAAAGTTCTAAGCTCAGTTATGCAATGCATGAATTGTGCAATCTCCAGTATGTAAGATGTATGACTTGTAAGTTGAGACCTAGTCAATGTAGCCCCCTGGTACCCAGGTCATAATGACTTTATTTATCATGTACCAATAACATGTTTTTCAGAATCCTAAAAACATTGCACATGAGATAAGAAGTATGAAATCCTTGACTATGTGACTATAAGGCTGGAGAAGCAAAAACGGAAAGTAGAACAAAATGTAGAACATAAGGAGAATAATGTTAACCCTTCTATATCACTATCACCTATCCATAGGAATGGTGAAGACTTGCTGATTGGTGTGTGACCACCACTGGGACTCACACTGATCTGGGGAACTTTTATGCTTGTTACAAAATCGAACAACCGGTGGGAAATCCAACCATCACTCCATTCATTCACTAAGGAGTATCATAGAAGATGAATGGAGCGCAGGGGACATCCACTGACCCATGAGCTCTCGCCTGTCCTGTGCATAGCTGATAATTTGTTCTCACCAGACAACCCTTTAACATCTCTGTATTGATAAACATTTTATAAGGGGTTATTCCCAAAATGGATATTTAATTACGGTACACAAAGAGAACAAGGGAGTTCAATGGCTGAAAACAGTAAATTTTATACAAGTGTATACAAAATAGATACATATTGATATACAGAAGTAAATAGAATGAGGCAAATAGCACACTGGTGGCCAGATAGCAAAACTGTAAGGTGAGATGGGTATATACTATATATATATATATGTCACATGCATTATGCTTAGTAATATTGAAAAACAAGATCAGACTCTCACTATTAAAATGAATATATCCAATATTAAAGGAAAAATACCCTGTATATTAAATAAAGACCATTGTGCTGTCCAAAAAAGCCAATTTAATCTTGCCCATCATAGAGTGCAGCGACAGGAAAACAAACCTCAATGCGCGTTTCGCGTATTTGTGATGCTGCTTCCTCAGGGGGATGGTGAGAAAGTGTAAAATTGAAGCATTTTCGAATAGTCACAGAAATTTAGCTTCTCCAAAATGACTTGATAACAACTAACCAGCAAGTGGGTCACTTGCCTCACCAACCCCCATCAGAACTAAAATCTTCGTTCAGTAGTATGGAGCTAGTATCTCATGAATGACATTAAGTTAATGCAATGTACTGATGGACCACCATTTCTTAGGGATATGGAGCAATTAGCTGACACATCCATCTCGATGCTCTATCTCTATCATCAGTAGGCGTTTTGCATGGTTGGACCATAGTCAGTCTTGAGGTCACAGGTCTGTGCAGTATTATCAGTGAACTAAACATAATTCAATGGAAGGATCACTGTGATGTCTGTCTGCAATCAACACTGCGCCCTAGTGACTCAGAGACAGCGACGAAGTCACGTTTTTCCATATACTGGTTACTTCTAAGTGTCATTTCAGATACAAATCACATTGCTAAATAAGGTACAGTATGTAGGAGGAGGTCTCTGCGCCTCACTATCTGGTTGTGCTTAAATCTTTTTTAACTCTCATCTAACAATATATTCTGTAATATTTTCCTGGTAGGTGTATAATCTAAGCCAGGGGTGTCAAACTGCATTCCTCGAGGGCTGCAAACAGGTCATGTTTTCAGGATTTCCTTGTACTGCACAGGTGATAATTTAATCACCTACACAAATAATGAGTTGGTGATTATCAGCTGTGTATCCACCAGACTTCTGCACAACACAACTGATGGTCCCAACCCCATTTATAAGGCAAGAAATCCCACTTATTAAACCTGACAGAGCACACCTGTGAAGTAAAAACCATTCCTGGTGACTACCTCTTCGAGCTCATCAAGAGAATGCCAAGAGTGTGCAAAGCAGTCATCAAAGCAAAAGGTGGCTACTTTGAAGAACCTACAATATAAGACATAATTTCAGTTGTTTCACACTTTTTTGTTAAGTATATAATTCCACATGTGTTGATTCATAGTTTTGATGCCTTCAGTGTGAATGTACAATTTTCATAGTCATGAAAATACAGAAAAAATTTTAAATGAGAAAAGGTGTGTCCAAACTTTTGGTCTGTACTGAATGTCTTAGCCATCTCAAGTTATTATCACACTTTATAGTTATGTTGTATTTTTTTATTACTTTTTTTGTTAATGCCATAAATATTTTTATTCTCTATTCTTCACTGCAAAGCTCTCATAAGAATTAAGTTAGCTACTTGATTATATTATATATATTTCAGCACAACAGTTACTTGGATTTATATTTGACTAAAGGCAATTAGTAGAATGGAGAAATAAAATGATGTAAAATAAATGCAGTGTGTGCTTGTAGTGTAACATTTGCTTTTCTTTAGCTCCATCTTGTGGCTAGTTTGTGAATTACAAATAAAAAAAATGGAAATTGAATCAATTCCCGTATAAATAATAATAATAATAATAATAATATTTTTCCTATCTGTCAAAGCATTCTTACACTAAGTTATTTTTTTTTTCCTTGATGATTTGTTAATGCAATATTACTCCGAGAAACAGTGTTAGGCCAAATGCTGTTTAATCTCTCTTTTAATGATGTTCTGGAGAAGATTGAAATTAAAGTGAGTTTTTTCTGATGATAAAAAAACTATGTAGGATAATAAAAACTGATTTAGACTTCATAATATTACAGAGTAATCTAGATAAAATGTCGTGATAGGAAAACACTTGGCAGATGAAGTATGATGTTGATAAATGTAGAGTAATGCTCCTTACCCGGAGTACTCTAATTGCTGGATACACATTATATGGAAATATTCTAATAAATACACAACAGGAGAAGGAATCAGGTATTTTGGTTACAGTTTAGCTGAGCAGTAAAGTTCAATGTCAACCAGCAGCTGCAAAAACTAACAAGATTTTAGGGTTTATAAAAAGTGAGATAAAATCCTGTGATCCCAACGTATTATTAGCAAGTGCATTCATAGAAATCATGTGGCATGAATCCTAATTCCTCCCCTCCCAAAAAAATAACATTCAGCCGGGTGACAGAAAAACATATCTCACAGCTTTGCAGCCCGTACAATGTAATTTTTCTCCTACTGAAGCCCCTTAGTTTTCCCATGCCTTATGATATCTCTTTCATGGCTCCATAAAGTATGATGCCAACAAAAGTGCCCCCCAAACACAGTATGATACCCCCATAGTGAATTCCCAGACAGAACCCTCCACATGCCCAGTATGATGACTCTACAGTACACGCAAAACCTACAAGCGAACAGGAGTATACTCTCATATATAAATGTAAGTAGAATGAAGCCCTGAGTCTAAGAATAATTATATCAAAAAGTGAAATTTTATTAGACAAGGCTCATTGTAAATACAGAAATGGCTAAAAGCCTAAATGCACAAAAACATGACGAGAAAACATGACGAGCCATTTCTGTATTTACAATGAGCCTTGTCTAATAAAATTTCACTTTTTGATATAATTATTCTTAGACTCAGGGCTTCATTCTACTTACATTTATATATGAGAGTATACTCCTGTTCGCTTGTAGGTTTTGTATATATTTTGTGGAGTCGCGGTTGCGCTCTCATTTTCTGGTCCCGTATTTTTAGGACCATATATTCTCAATGTATATCCAGTATGTCAGTTTTTGTTAAACTCATATCTATTCTGTGTATTTTCACAGCATCTCTTACTGACTCTATGGACCATAAAGCACGTGAAAAAGCATGGTTAACAAAACTTGATGAGATGTTTGGGGGAGAACCATCTGCGGTCCCCAATACGAGGGAGACTGGTGACGTGATTACTAAACTTAAGAATCTGTACAATCGAAAAACACGTATCTGGTGGAATAAGTCCTTCCTTGAACGATATATTGAGAAGGGGTTAATACCTAGAGGCCTGAGGGTCCAAGTGTTTCCCTCCTTCTCTATTGATGACGATTCTTTTAAAAAAGAATGGGAGGACTTTGCTACAAACTGTTCGAAGGGTTTTATGAGATTGCTTATCAAATCCAATGCTGTCTCCCTGAGTGAATTGGAGATTGAAATTAATGAGATACAGGGGGATTTGGCGAGTAAACTTGATAATGAGGCTATAACGAAGCTTAATAAAGAACTGGAAGGTGACTTTGCGAAATGGGAAAAGGAAATAGTGTCTTCAAAGACTAAGAAATATCAACGGGATGTGTTGGATTTTTCTAATAACCGGGTATATAAATGGAGAAAGAAACAGGGTCCACCCCTAATAACACCTAGATTCCATCGGAACTCCTTCTCCTCAGCCTCATCTATGGATGAGGAGATGTCTTCTGGTAGCCACTCTACTATCCAACAGAATTTACGCCTGGGACTGGGTAAACATGCCCATAGAAAAGGATCGACGTATAATAAAAGGAAATTGACCCCTCCACAATCATTGGAAAAGAAATCCAAAACAACTACAAATTTGGAGGTAATTAACCTCTCAGGGCATGTTTTGTCTAAGTCCCAGGAGGAAGTTTTGAAATTGGGCTTGACTTTTGTTCCCACTAACGGTTTTAATTATTTTGTAGCCATGAAGGATTTGCAGCTCTTTTTGCGGAAGGTCGTACTCCGCAAACTTCATGCGAGACCAACAGGCACGGACGGCCTAGACACCACCATGGATCGGGAGACATTGGCCACTTTGGAAGAACTTGAAAGTGAGAGTGCTGTCCCTACCAAAGGTACCTTCCCTGCCTCCGTCGTACCAAGGTCATCCACGTTCCCCCCCTTCTCTATATGCCCCCAAATTGAGATTTTCAATAAGTTGGTTCTGGCCGATTTTAAGGCTATTTCACAGAGTAGGGGGAGAGATAATTTAAGTAGATCTCAACGTCAGGCTCTAAAAGAATTGAGATCTATGACTGACGTGGTCATTAAGCCTGCAGACAAGGGGGGGAACGTGGTGATCTGGCCGACGGATATGTATAAAAGGGAGGCCTTTCGCCAACTTAGGGATAGGGGGGGATACACACTCTTACCTAGTAATCCATTGGCAATGTTCTCGGAGCTTTTGTATGAAATATTGGATAGGGCTTTTCAACTAGGGATTATTCCCAAAAAATTTTTTGATGGACTATGTGTTAAAACCCCAGTGATACCAACACTATATTTGCTGCCCAAGGTCCATAAGGATCCCGTCACACCTCCTGGGCGTCCTATTGTCTCTGGCATAGGAGGGCTATGCGATCCAGCTTGTAAATTTATTGAATATTATCTTCATCCGCTGGTTGAGACGCTGCCCTCCTATGTCAGGGACACTACGGACGTCCTGAGGAAATTGGACGGTTTGGTAATGGAACCAGATATGCTTCTCGCAACAATTGATGTCGAGTCGCTCTATACGAGCATTGGCCATACAGATGGCATCAGGGCCACTAAATTCTATCTGGAATCAAGTAACCTGAATCCTGAGCTGTGCTCCCTCGTCCTGGAACTGCTGGAGTTTATTTTGACACACAATTTTTTTGTTTTTAAGGATCGTTATTTTTTACAACAGCGCGGCACTGCGATGGGCGCGGCGTGTGCGCCATCCTACGCAAACCTCTTTCTCGGTTATTGGGAGAGAGAGGTTTTCGGTGATGGCGCATGCGCCGCCTCCCAGGCGCAGTGCTGGTATCGATACATCGATGACATCCTTCTTATTTGGCAGGGTGGCGGGCCTGGGCTCCGACATTTCATCCATGAGCTTAACCAGAACCAATATAACATCAGACTTACCCATAAGATTGCCTCCAAAACCATTGACTTTCTGGATGTGAAAATTCTGATTGATGACTCAGGGATGCTACAAACTGATGTTTTCCGAAAGGAAACTTCAGTAAATGCACTTCTTCATGCATCCAGTGCTCACATTTCCTCTACAATACGAGCGGTCCCTATAGGACAATTCTTACGGATGAAGAGGATTTGCTCATTGGATGGAATGTTTGAGGCCCAGGCTCGTGACCTCTCCAGCAGATTCCGGGAGAGGGGGTACAGCAACAGGAGCATAAAACAGGGATATTTGCGAGCCAAGAGAGCACCAAGAGAACATCTTCTTGGTACTATGAGGACTAGGGCAGCGAATAAAGAACAACCTGTACGTTTTATTACAACGTATAATGATCAATGGGGGTCCATCCGGAACATCTTGTCTAAACATTGGCCGGTCCTCAAGACCGAACCTACCTTGGAAAGACTAATTCCAGAACATCCTCTCCTAACAGCAAGGAGAGGAAGAAATTTGAAAGACATCTTGACAAAAAGTCACTATGTGGCAACACCGGCCACCCTTTTTGGGATGGGCAAACAAAAATGGGGTTTCTTTCCGTGTGGGTCATGTTTGGCCTGTCGCAACCTTGTTAGAGCAACATCATTTACATCAGCTAATGGCGATAAGGAATATCATATCACCAATTATATCACGTGCAACACTACCTATGTGGTGTACTATGCCGTCTGTGCCTGTAATCTCGGTTATGTGGGACTCACATCTCGTGAGCTCAGGGTGAGGATACGTGAGCACGTGCGGGGCATCATTGCGGCCAGAAATGTGGTGGACACTACTGAGTTGGAACCGGTCCCTCGGCACTTCAGACTGTGCCATGGATGTGACCCCGCCTCTTTTAAGGTGCGGGGCATAGACAGGGTACATTGTGGCATCAGAGGGGGTGACCGCAAACGTATTCTGGCGCAGCTGGAGTGCCGATGGATCGTGACTCTGGGCACGATGTCCCCGCACGGGCTTAACGAACAACTATCCTTTACCCCTTTTCTTTAAGAAGAAATCATAGATATGTACCTCACTTCTTCTTTTGCTGCATTTCCTTCATGGCTGAAGGGAACTCTTTCCGGATCGTGTACACTTAATAATGTTCTATATTAGTAGTGGTAATTGTCACTTGTTTGACAGTTTGCCTTCGCGTCGCCTTTTTCTCCCTTATATTCTGGGTTTTTGCATGTTTTGCATTTTAATTATTTTTATGTTTCTTATTTCTAATTTGTTTAGTGATAAGAGGTCCATCAATTCTTTGTGCTCCTGAAACATATCTTCCCTTGACCAGTTTTGGCTAGATGTGGAGTGATTCTTTTCACCGTGGAACAAATTCATATATGGATTGCATGGGAGCACTCTCTGGATTGCGTACATTTCGGACCAGAACATTAATGGATCACTACAGCTTATACGTTCCGCTCTGATTGTTCCTGTTATGGATTCCGTCATACGCTTTCCTTGTGTCCCTCTTCCTCTTTTCTCTTAACAGTGTTTTTAATGTAGCAATGCTTGTGTTTTTGTACTTATACCGCAGTTTTGTATACCTACTAGTAGTCCTTCAGTCCCTGCCCACACTTCGTCCAGGATGTAAGATGGCCGCCGCGCTGTGCGCGTGCGCATTGCGGCCCCGACTCCGTCTGCGTCACCGAAGGCATCCTGAAGACCCGGCGCGGGTCTTTGACGTCACAGGAAATGTTTTCCATGACCCGCGCCGGGGTCTGGATGGCCGGATGTGGCGGCTGATGCCGTGGGCGGCACTGCGCACGCGCCGCACCTGGCGCGGCGTTTGAGATTGATCTAGGTGCCATCTAGTTAGTATATATAGCCGGGTACTGGTGGGTGTCTTTTATGGTCCCCTGAGGAAGCCAACTTCGCGAAACGCGCGTTGGGGCCCTTCCTGCTGCCTTTTTAGGTTCCTCCTTCCCACATGGGTAAGTTACGGTTATGCTGGGCTGCACAAGTGAGATTACACTGGGCGTAGGGGCTGTAATATTAGCATATATGGGCTCCCTTTACAATTGTCCTTTAATGGTAGGATGCCCTATATATTCCTTCTATGCCCACTCGCAGCACCAACATTTAGGGGTGTACCTCCTTAGGCAGCTGTTGTTTTTTATGTGGTTTTTCCCTGTTTTCTCGTCATGTTTTTGTGCATTTAGGCTTTTAGCCATTTCTGTATTTACAATGAGCCTTGTCTAATAAAATTTCACTTTTTGATAAAATTATTCTTAGACTCAGGGCTTCATTCTACTTACATTTATATATGAGAGTATACTCCTGTTCGCTTGTAGGTTTTGTATATATTTTGTGGAGTCGCGGTTGCGCTCTCATTTTCTGGTCCCGTATTTTTAGGACCATATATTCTCAATGTATATCCAGTATGTCAGTTTTTGTTAAACTCTACAGTACACGCCCTGCAAAGTATGATACCACTACAGTGATCCCAACACAGTATGATTCCCCAATAGAGACCCCAACACAGTATGATGTCACCCACTGCCCCCACACAGTACGATAGCTCCAACACAGCCTTCCATACAATATGACAACCCCCACATAGCCCTCCATACATTATGATGGCCAGGCAGTACAATGGCCCTCAACACAGTAGAATGGCCATCACATAGCCCTCCAAACAGTATAATAGCCCCACATATAGCCCTCCAAACAGTATAATGGCCCCCACATAGCCCTGTCAAACATTATAATGGCCCTGACATATTCATCCAAACAGTATAATGGTCCCACATAGCCCTCCAAACAGTGTAATGGCCCCACATAGCCCTCCAAACAGTATAATGACCCCACATAGCCCTCCAAACAGTATAATGGCCCCCACATAGCCCTGTCAAAGATTATAATAGCCCCCACATAGCCCTCCAAACAGTATAATTGCCCCACATAGCCCTCCAAACAGTATAATGGCCCCACATAGCCCTCCAAACAGTATAATGGCCCTCACATAGCTCTCCAAACAGTATAATGGCCCCACATAGCCCTCCAAATAGTATAATGGCCCCACATAGCCCTCCAAACAGTATAATGGCCATAACATAGCTCTCCAAACATTATAATAGCCCCACATATAGCCCTCCAAACAGTATAATGGCCCCCACATAGCCTTGTCAAACATTATAATGGCCCCGACATAGCCCTCCAAACAGTATAATGGCCCCACATAGCCCTCCAAACAGTATAATGGCCATCACATAGCTCTCCAAACAGTATAATAGCCCCACATATAACCCTCCAACCAGTATAATGGCCCCACATAGCCTTGTCAAACATTATAATGGCCCCAACATAGCCCTCCAAACAGTATAATGGCCCCACTAGCCCTCCAAACAGTATAATGGTCCCACATAGCCCTCCAAACAGTAAAATGGCCCCACATATAGCCCTCCAAACAGTATAATGGCCCCCACATAGCCCTCCAAACAGTATAGTGGCCCCCACATAGCCCTCCAAACAGTATAATGGCCTCACACAGCCCTCCAAACAGTATAATGGCCATCACATAGCCCTCCAAACAGTATAATGGCCCCCACATAGCCTTGTCAAACATTATAATGGCCCCGACATAGCCCTCCAAACAGTATAATGGCCCCACATAGCCCTCCAAACAGTATAATGGCCATCACATAGCTCTCCAAACAGTATAATGGCCCCCACATAGCCCTCCAAACAGTATAGTGGCCTCACACAGCCCTCCAAACAGTATAATGGCCATCACATAGCTCTCCAAACAGTATAATGGCCCCACATATCCCTCCAAATAGTATAATGGCCCCACATAGACCTCCAAACACTATAATGGCCATCACATAGCTCTCCAAACAGTATAATAGCCCCACATATAGCCCTCCAAACAGTATAATGGCCCCCACATAGCCTTGTCAAACATTATAATGGCCCCGACATAGCCCTCCAAACAGTATAATGGCCCCACATAGCCCTCCAAACAGTATAATGGCCATCACATAGCTCTCCAAACAGTAAAATAGCTCCACATATAGCCCTCCAAACAGTATAATGGCCCCACATAGCCTTGTCAAACATTATAATGGCCCCGACATAGCCCTCCAAACAGTATAATGGCCCCACTAGCCCTCGAAACAGTATAATGGCCCCACATAGCCCTCCAAACAGTATAATGGCCATCACATAGCTCTCCAAACAGTATAATAGCCCCACATATAGCCCTCCAAACAGTATAATGGCCCCCACATAGCCTTGTCAAACATTATAAAGGCCCCGACATAGCCCTCCAAACAGTATAATGGCCCCACATAGCCTTGTCAAACATGATAATGGCCCCGACATAGCCCTCCAAACAGTATAATGGCCCCATTAGCCCTCCAAACAGTATAATGGTCCCACACAGCCCTCCAAACAGTAAAATGGCCCCACATATAGCCCTCCAAACAGTATAATGGCCCCCACATAGCCCTCCAAACAGTATAGTGGCCCCCACATAGCCCTCCAAACAGTATAATGGCCTCACACAGCCCTCCAAACAGTATAATGGCCATCACATAGCCCTCCAAACAGTATAATGGCCCCCACATAGCCTTGTCAAACATTATAATGGCCCCGACATAGCCCTTCAAACAGTATAATGGCCCCACATAGCCCTCCAAACAGTATAATGGCCATCACATAGCTCTCCAAACAGTATAATGGCCCCCACATAGCCCTCCAAACAGTATAGTGGCCTCACACAGCCCTCCAAACAGTATAATTGCCATCACATAGCTCTCCAAAAAGTATAGTGGCCCCACATATCCCTCCAAATAGTATAATGGCCCCACATAGACCTCCAAACAGTATAATGGCCATCACATAGCTCTCCAAACAGTATAATAGCCCCACATATAGCCTTCCAAACAGTATAATGGCCCCCACATAGCCTTGTCAAACATTATAATGGCCCCGACATAGCCCTCCAAACAGTATAATGGCCCCACTGTTGTGAATTCTGTTGTCGAACTCCCTCCTGTGGTCGTGAATGGTACTTCGGCGAGTTCTGTCCATGGACTCCCTCTGGTGGCTGTGAGTGAAGCTGCTGCTTCTGAGGTTCCTTTCACAGGTGACGTGGTTTATCCTTTGGTTGGCTGCTCTATTTAACTCCACTCAGATCGTTACTCCATGCCAGCTGCCAATGTTCCTGCATTGGTTCAGTTCGCTCTTGGATCTTTCTGGTGACCTGTCTTCTCCAGCAAAAGCTAAGTTCCTGATAGTTATTATTTGTTCATTGTTTCCTTGTCCAGCTGGTTATCATGATTTTGTCTTGCTAGCTGGAAGCTCTGGGATGCAGAGTGGCATCTCCGCACCGTTAGTCGGTGCGGAGGTCTTTTTGCACACTCTGCGTGGTCTTTTGTAGCTTTTTGTGCTGACCGCAAAGATACCTTTCCTTTCCTCTGTCTGTTTAGTAAGTCTGGCCTCCCTTTGCTGAAACCTGTTTTATTTCTGCGTTTGTGACTTTCATCTTTACTCACAGTCAATATATGTGGGGGGCTGCCTTTTCCTTTGGGGAATTTCTCTGAGGCAAGGTAGGCTTTATTTTCTATCTCTAGGGCTAGCTAGCTCTTAGGCTGTGAAGAGGCGTCTAGGGAGAGTCAGGAACGCTCCACGGCTATTTCTAGTTGTTGTGATAGGATTAGGGCCTGCGGTCAGCAGAGCTCCCACATCCCAGAGCTTGTCCTATGTGAGTTTAACTATCAGGTCGTGCCGGGTGCTCCTAACCACCAGGTCATAACACCCCACATAGCCCTCCAAACAGTATAATGGCCATCACATAGCTCTCCAAACAGTATAATAGCTCCACATATAGCCCTCCAAACAGTATAATGGCCCCACATAGCCTTGTCAAACATTATAATGGCCCCGACATAGCCCTCCAAACAGTATAATGGCCCCACTAGCCCTCGAAACAGTATAATGGCCCCACATAGCCCTCCAAACAGTATAATGGCCCCAAATATAGCCCTCCAAACAGTAGAATGGCCCTCACATAGCTCTCCAAACAGTATAATGACCCCACATATCCCTCCAAATAGTATAATGGCCCCACATAGCCCTCCAAACAGTATAATGGCCATCACATAGCTCTCCAAACAGTATAATAGCCCCACATATAGCCCTCCAAACAGTATAATGGCCCACACATAGCCTTGTCAAACATTATAATGGCCCCGACATAGCCCTCCAAACAGTATAATAGCCCCACATATAGCCTTCCAAACAGTATAATGGCCCCCACATAGCCCTCCAAACAGTATAGTGGCCCCCACATAGCCCTCCAAACAGTATAATGGCCTCACACAGCCCTCCAAACAGTATAATGGCCATCACATAGCTCTCCAAACAGTATAATGGCCCCACATATCCCTCCAAATAGTATAATGGCCCCACATAGCCCTCCAAACAGTATAATGGCCATCACATAGCTCTCCAAACAGTATAATAGCCCCTCATATAGCCCTCCAAACAGTATAATGGCCCCCACATAGCCTTGTCAAACATTATAATGGCCCCGACATAGCCCTCCAAACAGTATAATGGCCATCACATAGCTCTCCAAACAGTATAATGGCCCCCACATAGCCCTCCAAACAGTATAGTGTCCCCCACATAGCCCTCCAAACAGTATAATGGCCTGACATAGCCCTCCAAACAGTATAATGGCCATCACATAGCTCTCCAAACAGTTTAATGGCCCCCATATCCCTCCAAATAGTATAATGGCCCCACATAGCCCTCCAAACAGTATAATGGCCATCACATAGCTCTCCAAACAGTATAATAGCCCCACATATAGCCCTCCAAACAGTATAATGGCCCCCACATAGCCTTGTCAAACATTATAATGGCCCCGACATAGCCCTCCAAACAGTATAATGGCCCCACATAGCCCTCCAAACAGTATAATGGCCATCACATAGCTCTCCAAACAGTATAATAGCCCCACATATAGCCCTCCAAACAGTATAATGGCCCCACATAGCCTTGTCAAACATTATAATGGCCCCGACATAGCCCTCCAAACAGTATAATGGCCCCACTAGCCCTCCAAACAGTATAATGGCCCCACATAGCCCTCCAAACAGTATAATGGCCCCACATATAGCCCTCCAAACAGTATAATGGCCCCCACATAGCCCTCCAAACAGTATAATGACCTCCACATAGCCCTCCAAACAGTATAATGGCCGGCACATAGCCTTCCAAGCAACATAACTGGCCCCCATATAGCCATCCAAAGAGTATAATTGTAGGATGCTGGCACCAAGCACCCTGACTCACTAGCCCCTTGTTACTGCATGGTCTGATACTATTAGAGGTACGCCACAGATTATTACTCCTCTATAAACCACTGGTGAGGCCACATTTTGAATATGGGAAACAGTTTTGGGCTCCACATTTTAAAAAGGATATTCAGAAGTTAGAATTGGCAACTAGATTATTACATGCGATAGAAGGCTTTTCATGTGATGAGAGGTTAGAAAAGCTCGGCTTGTTTAGCTTAGAAAAAAGAAGTCTTGTAGGAGATATTATCGATATGCATACATACTGTAAAGGTGTCATCAAATCACGGGACAGGCACATGAATTATTCTTTCCAAAGACTTTACACAGGACAAGGGGGCACTGATTACACTTAGAGGAAAGACGATTCCGGAAGCCAAATAGGAAAGGGTTCTTTACTGTTAGAGCAGTCAGACTGTGGAATGCCAACCACAACAGGTAGTAATGGCAGACACTACAACAGCATTTAAAAAAGGTCTGGATGCTTTTCTCACAACATATGGCATTGTGGGTCTTTCCCCAGCCTGTGTAACTACAGTATGTGATATTTGTAATTTTCACATTAATATGTTTACTTTGAGTTTTTTTTCATTTACATAGCTCCATCTTGTGGTTAATATTGCAAATTACAAATTAAAAATGGCAGGATTCCAATTCTCGAATTCGGCCATGCAATTCCCTAAAATAATGACCATACAATATTGAAGTAATGCAGAAATACAGTGCATAAATAATACTGCACTAAAATAATACCAACACAAAATTGTGTGCGTTTTCATACGTGTCTATGTGAAGTGTGTTTTTGCATGGTGTGTGTAGCATACTGTGCATATGTGTGTGTCACATTTGTTTGTGTGTCTATCATGAAGTGTACAGTGTGTATGTTACCTACAGTGTGTACCATGGAGTGCATGCGTGGCTGTAGCAAGAGATGGACATTTGTGTGTGTAACATACAGTGTGTGTAGTGTGGAGTGGATGTAACATATAGAGCTTGTGTATAGTATGGCGGTGTGTAACATGCATTATTTGTGTAGTATGAACATTTAAAAAGACCTGTAGCACAAACAAGCATTTCCAGATGTAAATATGAGGGAAGTCATGCAACAAACAAGCAAAATGCTCATTCATTGGGCGTTTGGATCAATTGTGCCCAAACTAAAATCATCATAATTGGCAGCAGATCATCCAACATAAACAAGGTATTTGCTGTCGATAACATGATAATGTACATGTTGACAGAATGACCATTCTTCAGCGGCCTCTGACGGTAAACAGGTCCCAAATGACTTGATAACGGAAGAAAATGGAAGCTGTGGAGTACAAGAACTTAAATTAGAAGACCCACACCAGCATTTTTTTTTTATTTCAGCGCTGGAGTGATACTTTTCTAAGTTACCTCACTCTAGTCTGATACCAGCCGCTGTCAACAGCTGTTCCCAGTGCCGCTCCGATCCCGCTCCACTATCTTGTAGTCGAGACTTCTAATTGACCATTTCTTAGAAGTAACGGTCGGTAGCTCTGAATGGATGACTATGAGAGTCACGTTCTGGCTTCGTTCTGGCTCTCATACACTTACATTGAGTTTGGACTTTCGGTTCATCCAGCAAACACTGGAGCGATCCGACAAGTCACACTTGTGATCACATGACTGCACATGACATGATATGCATGCTGTGAGGATGTAGTAGTCTGCAGTCATACAGAGTAACTAAGAGTAAAGATAGTCCAGCTCACCCTGGCTTTCAATCGATGCAACTTGTGCCATTTCGTAGCAGTAGCAAAAGATTTCACACACACACTGATGAGACTCAGACATTTAATATCAAACAATACATTAATTGCAACAGTGATCATGTGGTGTGTATTATTAAATGCACCGCATGCAAAAATTATATATGGGTTGTACCATACACAAACTAAAAGGGCGCATGTTAAATATTAATTATTAATTGAATTATTGTTATTCTCAATTCTGTACTGAGCACATTGCTTTCACTGATGTTACATGAGCTATTTCTGTATACTTAGCTCAGAGTAAAGTGAACAACATATAGAGAGAACACGTGGTCTATGAGACACATATATAATCCCAGGTCTTAGGAGGTGGAGGGGCTGTCACGTGGGGGCTGTCACCTGCCTGCTCCATCATTCTCCATGGACTCCAGACAACTCACAGAAGGAATGAACAACTGGTAGCCATGATGACTTCTGCTCCATGACAGAAAGACAGACGCTTTTTACCATCTCGGGAAAAATGAGGAACAAATGGACAATCTGTTCGTAACTATTTCACTTACTTTATGTTTTGCTGCAATGTGGTTTTTCTGTGGACAATCCAATAAACCACTACAATTTTTATGAAAATATCATGACATTTTTCTTTAAGAGTATCGCATCTGGTAAAGAGTCCTGATTAAATAAATGTGCGAAATAAGCATATACAACATTGGCCAAGCCAGCCAGATTTGATTTTTTGTGCTATTTTTGCATGGATTTCCGTCTCCTTGCACACAGGGGAAGAGAAGAGCTTCTCTAAATGTCAATTGTGCATGTTTTCAGGAATTCCACTACAACACTTCAAGTCACAAAGATCACACAGAACCTATGAGTGAGGACTAACAGGTGCAGATAGATTGACAAGTACTAGAAGTACAAGTGCCAGACTTGCTGAAAATAGACATGCTGAGACCAGAGCCCAGCGTTGTTCAACAAAGGAACTACAAGGTGAGATACTTCAAGGTAAGAAAAATGGATTTAATTGATTCATATTCTAAGTTAAGTCAGCTGGAATATTTATCTTTTAACGAGTTTAAAAGTTTAGTAATATTTTGGCTTTCCTTATATGCAGAATGCAAGATAGCAAATCTAAAGATAGATTCTAAGCTAAAATACAATAGAGAAAAAGATAAATTGAAAAATATTTTACTTTTGGTTGACGTATTTCACAAGTTTGTGTCAGAGAAATCCAAAAAACACTGTGTAAAAATAGTATCAGATGATACTAGTGATGTTCCCAAGATTGACTGTAATGTGAAGAGTGAACAAGATGTGAGACACGTGTCTGTAATGGCCACTCAAGGTGACCTTGTGTCTCATGATGTAAAAAAAGATGGAGGAAACATGGGAGGAGACATGAGAACTGACGAAGATGACGTACAAGGAACAGATGTACAAAGACCAATAAAAATAGAAGACGACTCAGAGGCCCAACAACTCCAAATTAAAGTTAGGAAAAACTTGTTAAAATTATGCAAAATCATTCCTGCATATGATCACAAAATCCATGTGTGCAGAAATTCAGAGATATTTGAGAGTTTTGCTGATAAGTTTGATTTGACTAATGAGGAGAAAAATCAGTTGTTTAAAATGTGGCTTCCTGTAACTTTTTCCAGGCAGTTCTCATTAAAAATGCAGAATGATGATGAGTTCCTTGAAGAAATAACCGATATAGAAAGATTAAAAATGTTGATATTCTGTGGATTAAAAGAAAATTATCCAGATATTGATATTCTTCTAAAATTAAGGATTGGCCGGAAAGAATGTACTTTTACATTTATGTCCATATTTGAAAGGTTGTACAAAACTGTCATTGCAAATTTCAATACACAATCAATGATAAATTGTTTTGTAAACAAATTTGGATTCCTAAATTCTGTATCTCGTGTTATTGCATCACAAAAAGATTCTTTATTTGAATGTGCGCAATCCCTTGATTTTTTTTAGCAAACATGAAAATTTTGAAAGGAAAATAAATCATACTAAGTTTTTGAAAATAAACAGAGTAAAATTTTACCAGAAGCCAAAATCAAAATCTCCAAAACTGAGTTATCCCCAAAATCAAATTTATGAAGTACGAAGAAAATTACATATTTGTTACAAGCCCTACCAAAACATCCAAGAGTCCATTAAAGAAGTTGCTCTGAAAGGGTTAAACGCTGAAGGTTCAGATCTCTCTGTAAAGATGGCGGAAATTGACAGACAGAAACAGGTGAGCATGGGAAGTGAGCTGAAGACTCCATTATCAGAGCTCTTCAAAGAATCTATAAGTCAAAAAATGACAATTTTAAATAGTTTTTCAAGACATTATCGACAGTTAAGATTTGATTTAGGAATTGGCTAAAAAGGTAGTTATATTATATGTTGTGTAAATGTGTTATAAAATGTTTTTAGTAATTTGTAATTATTTTAAACAGTATAAGTCTGTAGTTCTATAGTTTTGTACATATACGAGTACATTCATAAAGTATACAGTAAATACATATATTAATGCTGTATTTTTATATGTATTGTGAAATAATTACAATTTACTTCAGTAATAATACTTAGAATAACATTAAATATATATTTTAAATATATGCATATGTATAAGATATTTAAATTATTTTGCTTCTGAATAAATATGAAATTAACATTTATCTTTTATTTTTCCTTAGAATTTTCATTTCAAAGCAGGAATTGATCAAAAAAACTCTTACATGGATTTATGTCTTTATTTACACAGGAAGTTATAATAATTGCATGATTACCGTATATACTCGAGTATAAGCCGACCTGAGTATAAGCCGACCCGAGTGTAAGCCGACCCCCCTAATTTTGCCACAAAAAACTGTGAAAACTTATTGACTCGAGTATAAGGTTAGGGTAGGAAATGCTGCAGCTACCGGTGAATTTCAAAGATAAAAATAGATGCTCCACACCGTTCATTATTGCCCCATAAGATGCTCCATATAAAACTGTGCCACATATAATGCTCCATACTGTTCATTATTGCCCCATAGATGCTCCATATAAAGCTGTGCCATATAGTGATCTGCGCCATTCAGTATTGCCCCATAGCTGTGCCATATAGTGCTCTGCACCATTCATTATTGCCCCATAGCTGCCATATAGTGCTCTGCGCCGTTCATTATTGCCACATAGCTGCCATATAGTGCTCTGCGCCGTTCAGTATTGCCCCATAGCTGCCATATAGTGCTCTGCGCCATTCAGTATTGCCCCATAGCTGTGCCATATAGTGCTCTGCACCGTTCATTATTGCCCCATAGCTGCCATATAGTGCTCTGCGCCGTTCAGTATTGCCCCATAGCTGCCATATAGTGCTCTGCGCCGTTCAGTATTGCCCCTCATGGTATTCTATGAAATATTATTTACTCAACATTTATTTCTATATTTCTTTAGTAATTATTATTTCTTGATTTAGTTAATAGTGAATAAGTGCAATCACACATCAATATGGTTTATCAAGAAAATCTACATTTGGAACATTTTTTCAAAATGATAATTTGGTGGTATTCAATGTTTTTTTTTAATGGTTATATAGATTGGTACACGTCTTCAAACAAATATATGGCACAAGCTGATATGACAGTTATACAATTAATTATTTTTTAATTTTGGTTTTTATAAATGAATTTTTTCATGACATAATATTTTTTTGGTAATAAGGGGGAAATGTGTTTTTGATCCTGATTACATCATAACATTTCATCAATACCTCTTCTTCACACATTTTAATAAAGAATAAATATTAATAAGGTACTAATGGGTATAATAACATTAAGTATTATAAACATCATTTTTACTCTGATGAAGGGTAGTATATGCAATGTTGCATAATTGCAATATTTTGGTAATACAAGGTTATGACAAATACAAAAATATCTAGACCAGAGGTCCCCAACCTTTCTGACATCGAGAGCCACATCCAGCTATGAAAGAGGGTCGTGTGAACCACAACCAGCTCGTTCCCCACTCTCAGTAGTGACACCGAGAGCCTCCATTATCGGTATAATGACAACCAAAGCTTCTCCACTGAAATCACACCAAGGCAGTATGCCAAGCTCCACTGTTTCCTATCTTACTCCCATTCAAATCTGCTCTTCTGTACAGAGCTACACACAAAAGTAACCATTTAGGGATCTGCTCTTAATGTTATTTACATCTGGTGATAATGCACCAAGCTGGCAGCCAGCCGCGAGCCACACATCATGGGCTCGCGAGCCACACATCATGGGCTCGCGAGCCACACATCATGGGCTCGCGAGCCACACATCATGGGCTCGCGAGCCACATGTGGCTCCAGACCTACAGGTTGGGGACCCCTGATCTAGACAATGGAAATATTAAGGGAATGTGTTACTGAGACATAACCTCTGCATTTATCATCAACATATAAAGGCCTTATTTTTATTTTATTCTAATTTTTATTTTTCATTTTTATTCTTAATTTTTATTTTTTTATCTCAAGAAGAAAAATCAATATTTAATAAAGTAATATCTATTACAAGAATATTGCTTCATTAAATATAGTGATCATATAGTTTAATTATAAGAGAAATGTTTCTGAGTTAAAAACAACAATTCTTTCACTCATTCATTCATATGGTTCATGGCTATACATTCTTACATATTATTGGTCTAATAAATATAGTTCATTAATAAAGTTTTAGTAATAAAGATAGAAACATTTGTTACATAAAAACACACTGACATCTATGGGTTCAAAAAGAAATTACGCGTATGACATAAAAATGTTTTATCACATGAAGAATATGGTTAATAATGTATTATCATTTATTATTTTATTTTTCCAAATATAAATTCCTAAAAAGAACCCATAGACTGCAGTGGAATTGGCACACCGGAAGAAGCCAGGGCGAAACGTGCGTTGGGGTGAGGAGGGTCTCCGAGGCAGTTGTTTTCGGCATCCACGCTGACATTGTCTTTCTTGAGCAGCAGCCTGACATGTAATAAAATGGTGGTTATGTGCAATTGAATAGTTACGGTGTGCCAATTCCACTGCAGTCTATAGGTTCTTTTTAGGCTCATGGATCGTGATGTGTTATTTAGATATACTGTTATAATTGTCTTCACCTATGTTAAATAGTATTAGGCTGGTCTGGATTGACATATGCCAACGTGGCCTTTTTTCAGCTCTAGGCTAATCCTATATAGGTGGAATTGCTCTTTATATATTATCCCCATTGGATGGATTAAAATATGTACTATACTAAGGGGTAATTATCCAATGTTTTAGCGGAGCTGTATAATTGCCATCTTTGATTAAGCATTTTTTGTCATACTGTCCGGAGCCCCTCCTGTTGAATGTCTCTATGATCATGTTTTTTGTTTGTTATTTTTTAAATGATCTTTAATAAATATTTGATTATTTTATTAAGGCCATGTTCACACAGTGCGTTTTTTACTGCGGAACCGCCGCGATTTTGCCGCTGCACCTCCGCAGCTGTTTTCCATGCAGGGTACAGTACACTGTACCCTATGGAAAACAGGAACCACTGTGCACATGATGCGGGAATCGGGAAAAAAAAGCCGCGCTGAATAGCTGCGGTAAAAAAGAAGTACCATGTCACTTCTTTTTGCAAAACTGCAGCGGTTCTGCACCCATTGACCTCCATTGTGAGGTCAAACCCGCAGTAAAACCCGCAGATGAAAAATATATCTGCGGGTTTTACTTCGGTTTGTGGTGCAGAACCGCTGCAGTGTGGCTGCCCTCCGTGCCCCAATCCCAACCCCCCATGCTCCGATGCCACCCCCGTGCTCCGACGCCCCCCCCCCGTGCCCTCATCTCCCCCTTATACTTACCCGGCCTCCCGGTGTCCGTCCGGCCGTCTTCTCCCTGGGCGCCGCCATCTTCCAAAATGGCGGGCGCATGCGCAGTGCTCCCGCCGAATCTGCCGGCCGGCAGATTCGTTCCAAAGTGCATTTTGATCACTGAGATATAACTTATCTCAGTGATCAAAATAAAAAAAATAGTAAATGACCCCCCCCCTTTGTCACCCCCATAGGTAGGGACAATAAAAAAATAAAGAATTTTTTTCCCACTAAGGTTAGAATAGGGTTAGGGTTAGGGGTAGGGTTAGGATTAGGGGTAGGGTTAGGGTTAGGGGTAGGGTTAGGGGTAGGGTTAGGGGTAGGGGTAGGGTTAGGGGTAGGGTTAGGGTTAGGGGTAGGTTTAGGGTATTTTCAGCCATTTTAACCCTAAAAACTCCCTAGAAAACACACAGACTCTGCATAGAAAACTGCATAAAAAAACCGCACTAAAAAACGCATCAAAAAACGCACCAAAAACGCACCAAAAAACGCACCTGCGTTTTCTGCCAAGAGCTGCGGTTTTTAGTGCAGAAAAAAAAAGGATGGAAATCAGGAACGTGTGAACATGGCCTAAATGGTTCGCTTCTTTTTGACTACTTAACTGTAGATCTTTTTTGTGTGGTTGGTATAAAATAAGGAATGAAGACTTCAATCAAGATACTGAAGTTACGTTAATAAAGACTTTTCATATTTCTAAATTCAGTTGATTCTTAAAAGTTGCAAGAAGAAAAAGCCGTTATCCAGAAGTTCCACAAGGTAACAATGCTATATGATTTCTGAGTAATAATAGACTGTGTCAATTACAATTTATGTCACCACTGACAATCACAACTGCAGTATCCATCGCTGACAACTATGAGTTGTATCTAAACTGACAACAACAATTGGAGAGGACGATGATCCTATGATGCTAAGATGAACTGTGTTATTACGTTTTATCATGTTCCAGTAGTTTCCTATCAACTATAAGACTTCCATGAAAGCGGGTGAACAATAAGGTAATTGTCAGGACACTACAATCTTGACATGTGTCCTGTGCACTAAGGACTGGTTATGGTGCTATGTTTAGCAAGGAAGAGTCAATTTAACCCTTGCTGTGCAGACCAAAGACTTCACACCTGTTCTAAGACCAGTGCGGATGATGTGGAGGATTCCAGACAAATCCAAGGCGAGCCAATGTAAGTCCAGGTCTTTAAAGGTGACACTCCACAGATATTAAAGCTACATTTCATCTATGAACTTTGTTTTCCTATCAACTTTTGAATTTATGGACTTTGATTGAACACATGACACACGGTCTCTACAATATCTACATACTATCATCTATTTAAAAAGAATTATAATAAAGATTGTTTTAAAAGAACCAAGAAGAAGACATCAAGATGAAGACCAGATGACATCAGACCTGAGATGCTTCAATTATGTATAGGGAAGTATAATTAATTACGGTATATATTTTATATGAATATTGGTCATGGCTTACCATAACATGAATTTACATATCATTGTTATTGAGTACGTATAACAATATTATTATTATTATTATGGACATTAAATTGTTTTGCCAAAGAAGAAGAAAAGATCTTATTATTAATATATCTACTTTGAGGGTTCCAATCAATGTCTGTCACTCTCAAAAGGGGGAATTGTTAAATATTAATTATTAATTGAATTATTCTTTTTCTCAATTCTGTAATGAACACATTGCTTTCACTGACATTACATGAGCTATTTCTGAATACTTAGCTCAGAGTAAAGTCAACAACATATAGAGAGAACACGTGGTCTATGGGACACATATAATCACCGCTCTTAGGAGGTGGAAGGGCTGTCACGTGGGGGCTTTCACCTCCTGCCTGCTCCATCATTCTCCATGGACTTCAGACAACTCACAGAAGGAATGAACAACTGGTAGCCATGATGACTTCTGCTCCATGACAGACGCTTTTTACCATCTCGGGGAAAAATGAGGAACAAATGGACAATCTGTTCGTAACTATTTAACCTATTTTATGTTTTGCTACAATGAGGTTTTTCTGTGGACAATCCAATAAACCACTACAATTTTTTTGAAAATATCATGACATTTTTCTTTAAGAGTATCGCATCTGGTAAAGAGTCCTGATTAAATAAATGTGCGAAATAAGCATATTTAACAGCGCATATCAGAACATCTTACAGACATTTACAGTACATCCAGCACTAACCGTGGCATTTCCCAAGCATCCAGGCACTTCATATCACAACACAGCAGAGACATTTCATCATTACAGGTTTTTGGAATAGAGCGAGTGGCTGCAAATCTGAAGGAAGGTGACATCAGAAAACAACTCCGGGATAGAAAAGCATTCTGGATGTACAATTTGGACATTTGTTATCCCAATGGTCTTAACTTAAGACAGGAACTGATGTTCCATTATCGATGTCCAGGACTTTGTTTGGTTCACATGTATAGGTTTGGTTATATTACTGTGATGTTTTTATTAGTATTTGCTCATGTGTGGTTTTTCTACATAATATTATGTGGTGTTTTTATCTAATCATAACACTTTATCATGTGACTGACTATTCTTGTTTTGATTGGTAGATGTTTTATTTAAAATACTTTGTATTCAGCACATGTATTGCTTTGTTAAGTAACACAATGGATGTTCAAAACGCGTAACTGCGTCTACCCTCTTGCTGGAACCTCTTTTTTAATTCAATAAATTTTGCAATTTCCGACACTAGAACCTTCCCATTTTTCGTTAGCACATAGTCGTGTAACTGCAGACTTTTAGTAAAAGACTGAACAACCCCAATAACAATGTAGCGGCATAGGGGTGCATCATTCTAAGTGTCCATCGGCCACCCTGTGGCGTGCTCATGGGACTCTATTGAGTTGCGATGACAGCCAGAGGTCTGTTGAAGACCCTCATGTCTGTCATCACAGAGCTCTGTTGAAATTCAGTCATGTCTAGGCTTCAAATAACACTTTTGCTATATGCAGAAGTACTAAAGTATTACAGTACAGTATATAGTACGAGCGATCAGACAATGAGTGGCTGCAGACATTTAGCAAAAGGCTGGACAACCCTCACAACTGGACTAAGTCCACACTCACGAGTTATCTGCCAGGTATAGTGCGGGTCCAGCCTGTGAGCCAACATCATGCACCCGCTCCGTACATGTACGGCAAATGTTGGAATGGGTTAAAGTGATCATGACACCTGACAACAAACCTGAGTGGCAGCTGAGTTAGGGTTTTTACTGGTAACATTTTAGGGTGCATAACATTTTAGATTGCTTTAGGTATAAGGCTCGGATCACATATTTGTGTTCTAACATCCGGGGTTTCATGTAAATGCCACAAAAATGTGATTCAGACGAACCCCCGACAGAACCCACCCACCATAATGAGGCAGATGGAGATGCTTTGCCATCTGTTACAGCGGTATTCATCTTTTAAGGCGTTCACAGGATGGTTGTCAGCTACACTTGTGCTCTAAAAAGACATCTAAAATGATGGGACACTGCCGGAACAGAGAACTGACTCCATCTACCTCATTATAGTGAGTGGTTCCGTAGCAGGTTTTGTCTTAATTGGGATGTAATTGCTCAATGGAGAGCACAGGATAAATGTAAACTGAGCCTTATTCTTATTTTTGGGAAGTATAATGACCAAATAGACAGGACTACAAGAATGGTTCTTATTTTTATTTTTGCGCTGTTCACAGAGCAGTATAAGTGATTAGATGACTTTATTCTTTGGGTCAGTGCAATTACAGCGATACCAGATTTAAATTGTTTTTTTTTTAATGTTTTGCTAATATCACACCATAAAAATGCATTTTCATAAAAAATAGGTTTTTTGTCGGCATATTCTGAGAACTGTAACATTTTTATTTTTCATGAATACAGCTGTTGGAGGGCTTATTTTTTGCGTCACAAGTTGAAGATATTTTTGGCACCATTTTGAGGTATATAACATTTTACAAAAATTAATTTGTTTTTGAATCGTTATATTCCGAGAGCTGTAACTTTTTGCCGAATGAGCCATATTAGAGTTGTTTTTTGCGAGATGATTTGACGTTTTCATTTATATAATTTTTTTTTTTAACATATTGTTACATGACTTTTTGATCCCTATTTATTCAATTTTTTATGTTTCAGCATGATGAAAAAGTGACATTTTGGCTGTGTTTTTTATTAATTCTTTTAACGGTGTTCACCGCACGGAATAAATAACATGACATTTTTATAGATCGGGTCGTTTTGGATGCAGTGATACCAATAATGTGTACGCTTTTCCACAAAGAAAATGAACTAAAAACAAATACGTGTTTTTACCTGCAGATTTTCCACATCTAATGCAATTCTATGGGGATAATTAGCACATAAAACTCAGCGTATCCGCAAGAAAAATTGGCATGTTGCAGATTTAAAAAGGTCGGTTTTTGTAGTGTAAAACAAAAGCACTATGGACATTAGATTTCTATAAATCCCATCCATGTTGCTGGAGCTGTAAGATGCTGTGTTTTTTGCACTGAGAAAATATGCAAAAGTCAAAAACTCACCAAAAACTAATTGTGAGAACTTAACCTAAGGGTATGTGCACACGTTGCGATTTGCCTGTGGATTTTTTCGCAGCGGATTTGTGAAAACGGCAGGTAAAAGGCACTGCGTTTTACCTGCGGATTTCCTGCGGATTTACCGTGGTTTTTGTGTGGATTCCACTGCGGTTTTACACCTGCGGTTTTCTATTATGGAGCAGGTGTAAAACCGCTGTGGAATCTGCACAAAGAATTGACATGCTGCGGAATGTAAACTGCTGCGTTCCACGTGTTTTGTTCCGCAGCATGGGCACTGCGGATTGCATTTCCCATAGGTTTACATTCTACAGTAAACGCATGGGAACTGCAGCGGACCCGCAGCTGTGGATCCACAGCAAAATCCGCAGCGTGTGAACATAGCCTAAGAAGACACCAATCTGGCATCGAAACATAATTCCAAAAATCATCAATAACGTACTACTTCCCTATACTTCCGCCCTTATGTATGTTTAGAAATGCCTACGTCCAGTGTTTTGTGAGGCTGGAAATCAATGGGTAAAAATCCGTGCTGCCAATGGTCCACAAAAGGGTTGGAGATTGCAATAGTTGGAATGTGATTTTATTTGTCAATGTGTTTCGAAGTAAACATACGTCTTCAGGAGTACAAACCACAATGACAAAGTGTAGCTTACAAAAAATTAGATTAAATTGTAAGTTGTACTTTATTATTGTGATTTGTCCCGATTAAGCACAATGTTTACTTCGAAATGCGTTAACAAATAAAACCACATTTCAGTTATTACAGTCTCATACTCCTTTCTGGACTATTGGCATCGCGGCTTTTTACCCACTTATTTCCAGCCTCCCAAGTTTCACCCATTTGTGGATCTGCAGCAACCTATTTCTAACCTGATATAGGGGATATGACTCTCGCAACCTCTCCATGTGAGCATAAATGGCTTTTATCTCCTCATTTTCCACTAGGATAAAACAATATTGCGTTTATTGTCTCCCCAGTTTTATCCTTTAGGCCGGGGTCACACTGGCGTATTGCATCCGATGCGAGAGCAGGAGCCGAGTGTCATGCGTCTGTGCTCCGATTCTCTCGCACAGGGAGGATCGGAGCACAGCGGAGGAGGAGGCGGAGAAATGAATTTCTCCATCTCCTCCATTGCTGGGGTCCGTTTATAACGCACATCACTCGGATGATATCTGAGTGGTGTGCGCTGTCTCACTCGCACCCATAGGCTTATATGGGTGCGAGTGAGCCAAGAGTTTTCCTCGGTCCGTGACAATCGCAGCATGCAGCGAGTGTCTCGGACCGAGGAAAACGGCCGACAAAAAGTCGGCTGCTGGGAGCGGCCCCATATGTTAACATTGGTCCGAGTGCAGTGCGATTTTTTATCGCATTGCACTCGGCCGTATTACGGTCTAGTGTGACCCCGGCCTTACTCATATATCCAGTGTCTGGCTCATGACAGTCATTATTCTAGTGGCGGTATGAATTCATCATCCATGGAGTAGCGAGCAGCATCTGCCTCTTTGACCAGTTCCGAAAAGTGAAATTGATTCCAAAACAAATCAATATTACTGCAGTTTTCCCCAAAATTTGGGATTCCAACAGATTTTTGGGGGATTCGATTTGTACTGATGAAGCAAAAATGGCGGCCAGTGAACGTGTGATTGTAGGGTTTCAACATTAACGTCTCTAGTGAGAAATTTCCTATAATGAAGGTGAGTTTGTTTCCATTTTGCTTCCTAACAATCGACCCAAATGTTTAATTTACATTTTAAAGAACGGAGATTTGTAAGAAGCTTTTTCCTCTTTGGAACTGTGCTTTTGGGTAACTTGCCGCCCTTAAAATATATACATTTTTCACCCCATGAGACAGAAGTCACTGCCAAGAAAGGCAAAGCGAAGCATCTGTTCCTTCCTTCTGGCCTTGTGGTTGTGATAGAGGTCTACTGATCATGCTGCTCGCATATTGCTTATTTCCTGCTGTTACTTTATTGTCTTTCTTTCTGCATATAGCCCTGGAGTGTTGGCTTTTAAGTTCAGTCCTCATGCATGGGAACATTTTTGGACTTGAAGTATCAGGCAGGTATAATAAGTAAAACAAAAAGGGGAAAATCAATTAAAATCCATAATGAAAACGTGACTAAATGTGTAATAGAGATTAACCCACACTATTAGAATTCGAGGAAAGCATATACAATGAGCGTCTATTAGAAATATTGGATCTAAAAGACAATAAACTATTGCGGCATCAGGAATATTATATCCATGAAGTTACTTTGCTGCATTTGTGAGCTGCACAATGCTGAATTTTCTGTAGGCATCATGGAAGTTTTGTGTGCACTGTGCATGGCTTTTATTACAAGGTTTTGCTATGTTATTATGCCTTTTATTTATTACCGTATGTTCCTATTAATATATATATGTATTTATTTTTTCATAAATCAGTATCTCATAAAAATCATTAAAGGGAACTTATCAGCAGGTGTTTGCTATGTAATCCGAGAGCAGCATGATGTAGGGGCTGTGAACCTGATTCCAATTATGTATATTTACTAGAGTGTGTGTTTCTGTTTAAATACAATCAGTGTTTTATCAGCAGGAGATTATCACTATCTGACTCACTATCTTAACCACGCCCCCACCGCTGATTAGCAGCTCTCTGTCAATATACAATGTACACAGAAAGCTGCCAATCAGTGATGAGGGCGGGGATACACAGGGCTCAGCATTCTGCGCACTGCTAGATCTGTAGTAGAGAAAACTTTGATTCTATCGCAACTTCTGCAACCAGTAAAATAAGTGATACATCGCTGGAATCAGGCTCTCTGCCTCTACATCATGCTGCTGTCAGAATCCCTTAAAGGTACATTGTGAGAGTAAGATAAGTTTTTTCTCACAACTTGTAGTTCACCTATACTGGTATAATAAATATTCTCAGACCTCCACAGTCACCAAAACTCTAGAATAAGTCAGTATGTACTTGTCCGGAAGCATGCTTGGTCATTAACCTTTCCACAAGAACAGAAATGTAACAGTAAAAGGTTTATGACATGAACTTTATCTAATTGGTTAAAAAAATGCCCTGTTAGTACCACACTGAGCTCAATAATAAATCTGTATTCATTCAGCTCATAAGCGCCCCCTAGTGACGGTTGAGGGCAGCAAGAATTTTATTATATTGATATACTATATTATGAAACTACTTGAGTTTAAAAAAAAACAAAATGTTGCACCCAAGAAACGAAATATTATTCAATCTTCATCTTTATTTATTTATTTCAAAGAAGGACATCAACTTTTTAATAGCAGCATTTTCTGTCGAATCCGCTATACAGTCAAGGCCATCACTCAACAATGGGAAGAAAGAAGGAGGCAGGAACAGGTTTATTATACTATTGTTTGTTATAGTAGCCACTTGGACTTGGACTTATGTTTTTCTTTAACTACGGCGATACATTGACTGATACAATTCGATATAATAAAACTAAGATAAAAAGCACAAAAATGATAAGAAAAAAAGAAATAATTAACAAAGATTATTGTGATCAAATTAAAATCTCAACAAATTAAAACTATGTGAAAATGTTTAAAAAAATTAATTTGTTCTTTTACTTTTATTATTAGCTGCTGTTTTTCCAAATTTTCCAGCGAGTCAGCGACTGTATCTGGAGTCTCACTTTAGATTACCCATTTCAAATAGACTCAAACAGTATTGGCCGATTTTACCAATAAAACTTGCTGATCTGTTTTACCTATTAATTTCATGATGCTAATTCCTAAATGCATATAATATTTTTCCTAAAACGCAGTGAGCACCAATGATTATAGAACGTTTTCATAATTCTCAATATATTATTTAAACGTATTTGAAGAAGCATTTTATACTGTACGTACACCCTGGGATATACAAATGCTTTATGACCATTTTCTCTCCATCCAAGAAAAACAATCCGATTATGGAGAGAAAAAAAAAAAGTTTCTTCACCGTCTCCATTCAGTCAGTCCGTGAAAATCAGTCTGCACTCGAATGTCATTCGAGTGCAGTCTGACTTTTTTCATGGATCCATAGACTTGGGATGGTTGAGTGCCATCTGATTCTCGGAGGCATCTTGTGCACGCTGCGATTTTTTTTCTTTGGGCAACTCGGTCCAAGGAAAAAATTGGACATGAGCACAGCCCTATAGAATAACATGGGGATGAGTGCTATCAGTCAAAAGCACGGATAGCATTGGTTTATACCGTTGTGTGCACGAGCCCTTAGGGGTGGTGAACGGGGGACGTGTCAGAAAGCGCCAGGTGCTTGGTGATGTGAGTATTACTTCTTTTGGTATTTGATGCCATTGTCACCTGGTAGCAAAAAAAAAGTCATGATGCTGGAAAACTCATTTAAAGTGAACCTGTCAGATGATTTTACTACTGAAACTAATAGTATGGCTGCATAGGTCCTAGCACAACAATACAAATGGTACCAGTTTTGTAGTGATCCCATGTACCAGTGCTGAGAAATTAAGCTTTCTATCCACATGCAAATTAGCCTTGACACACCTCTAATGAGCTTCCAGGCTAATTTGCATATGGCTGCAAAGCTTAATTTCTCAGCACTGGTACATGGGATCACTAGAAAACAGGTGTCATTTTTAATGTTGTTATAGGACCTATACAGCCATCCCATTAGTTTCAGTAGTAAAATCGCCCTGATATATTCCCTTTAAGTTACAGATTTGCTTCTCATAGTTTTTCCATTGCCAGAAGCATACAGAGAAGAGAGCCTGTCTACACCGGAGATTTAGTTGTGTTCAAATTGTGAGGTTTGATTTTTTTTTACAGCTCGTTTCCTAGTCTTTACCCTTTTTTTTCATGACTCTTGAGCTAGTTCATCTTGTTTTGCAAACAGGTCAATCCTTCACATTGCCCCCCACTAAAAATGGGGTCAGGACTAACCATTTCTGGTTCAAATAATAGCCACATAGTCTGCCCGTATAGTATGTACACACTTGTACATGGTCCTGATGACCCTAATGTCACAAAGCAATCTGTGATATTTCCATCTAACACTAGGGGGCAGCAAAATACTACGAGACAAATGCGCTAGACTAAATGGATGTCGCTAATAAGGATTGAGGAAATGCAATTAGTGAACTGGTGAAATCTTCGCAGGTTATCAGACTCGTTCTCCCTGTAATAGATGATAATGCAGTTTAGAACTTTGCTTGCTGTTATGGATCATGAAGGAACAAGCAAATTCTATATTAAACTAATCATTGATACCGCATGCTTGTCACAGCTTCTTTTTTCCCCCCATGTCACCTATTGTAGCTATTGATATAGTTTAATAAATTCTCCCTCAACATCTATCATTAATCTCTGATTTCATCTTTCAGTCACTTTCCGTGCAACCAATTTTCTCTTAATGTGATATTGGCTGAATATAATGACTAATGCAACGAGATTTATTAATTTTAATCCCCCTCACCCTATCTAAAGGAGTACACAGCACATTATTTATGAGTGGATCATGTAAATGAGCGGAATTGGATAATTAGGCATTTTGGGGTAATTGTTATTCAAGTGGCTGCCCCAAAATAGACTTTCATGACTTATCCGGAGGTCAGACGCTACTGAAACCCCTTTCGATGACCCTTAGTGGTCAGTACATTCCTTTTCTCCTGCTCGTTTGCCCGCATTCTAATTAAAATCGCTTGAATTGTTTAGTGTATACACGGTATTAATATTATTCTTAAAGTGGTGTGTGATTAATCATGGATAATCCTTATTTTTGTCCCAGAAGGATTTTCATTCTAATTAAATTTTACTAAGGGAATCTGCCACTTTCCTACCCGTATAGATCCCTTTTTCCTGCCTGCAGGTTCCAGGTATTGCAGGTTTGCCAGAGTTTTCACATGTAAATTCCATAGGGAATCTGTAGCAAAATCTGCGTGAAAGTGAATTTTACATTGGATTTTTGTCAAGTACTGTGCAGATTCACTATGCCTGAGCCAAAAGAGACTATAAACATAAGGATGAATGACCTCAGGGAGATCAAAACATCCAACACCGCGGAGACACCATCACGTGTTTCTCAACGCAGTGATCCAGAACACTGCCCCCATCCCTTATGGGAAATATGCAAATGCATGTAGAAAAACCGCGGAGACACCATCACGTGTTTCTCAACGCAAGCAATAAATAGCCAGGCCTTTCACCGGGAAGGAACAACCACGGGAAGGGCAGCATCCAAAAAGGAAAACCACCTATGTCAAAACATGGTATCCATCCACAGACAGCTGTTTCGGGGTATTTGCCCCTCATCAGTGTGGAGTAGGAAACTGGCTATTAGGAGCAGTGCCTAGTAAAAGGACTATAAACATAAGGATGAATGACCTCAGGGAGATCAAAACATCCAACACTGCGGAGACACCATCACGTGTTTCTCAATGCATCCAAAAGAGAAACCTCAAGTCTAAAGTGGACACCAGGTCAAAAGTAGTCAATTATTACTCTTACTAGATGGTGGCCCGATTCTAACGCATCGGGTATTCTAGAATATGCATGTCCACATAGTAAATTGCCCAGTGATGTAGTATATTGCCCAGTCACGTAGTATATTGCCCAGTCACGTAGTATATTGCCCAGCCACGTAGTATATTGCCCAGTCACATAGTATATTGCCCAGCCACGTAGTATATTGCCCAGTCACGTAGTATATTGCCCAGCCACGTAGTATATTGCCCAGTCACATAGTATATTGCCCAGCCACGTAGTATATTGCCCAGTCACGTAGTATATTGCCCAGCCACGTAGTATATTGCCCAGTCACATAGTATATTGCCCAGCCACGTAGTATATTGCCCAGTCACGTAGTATATTGCCCAGTCACGTAGTATATTGCCCAGCCACGTAGTATATTGCCCAGTCACATAGTATATTGCCCAGCCACGTAGTATATTGCCCAGCCACGTAGTATATTGCCCAGTCACGTAGTATATTGCCAGCGACGTAGTATACAGCACAGAGCCACGTAGTATATTGCCCAGCGACGTAGTATATTGCCCAGTCACGTAGTATATTGCCCAGCCACGTAGTATATTGCCCAGTCACATAGTATATTGCCCAGCCACGTAGTATATTGCCCAGTCACGTAGAATATTGCCCAGCCATGTAGTATATTGCCCAGCGACGTAGTATACAGCACAGAGCCACGTAGTATATTGCCCAGCGACGTAGTATATTGCCCAGTCACATAGTATATTGCCCAGCCACGTAGTATATTGCACAGCGATGTAGTATACAGCACAGAGCCACATAGTATACAGCAGAGCCACGTAGTATACAGCAGAGCCACGTAGTATACTGCCCAGTCACGTAGTATATTGGTCAGTCACGTAGTATATTGCCCAGGCACGTATGTAACAGGTTAAAAAAGACTTAAAATAAAAAATAAACATATACTCACCTTCCGAGGGAGCCCTTGTAGTCCTGGCGCTTGTGTGCGGTGCACGCGGCAGCTTCCAGTCCCAAGCTTGGATGAGCGCAGGACCTGTGATGACGTCGCGGTCACATGACCGTGACGTCATGGCAGGTCCTTGTCGCATACCATCCTTGGCCCCGGAACCTGCCACTTGCGGTCACCGATCCTTCCACCGAGCGGTCACCGGAGCGTCGCGAGGAGGGGGAAAGGCGCCGAAAGGTGAGTATATGATGATTTTTTATTTTTTTAATTATTTTTAACATTAGATCTTTTTACTATTGAGGTTGCATAGGCAGCATCAATAGTAAAAAAGTTGGTCACACAGGGTTAATAGCAACGTTAATGGAGTGCGTTACACCGCAGTCCATTAGCGCTGCTACTAACCCTGTGTGAGCGCTGACTGGAGGGGAGTATGGAGCGGGCACTGACTGCGGGGAGGAAGGAGCGGCCATGTTGCAGCCGGACTGCACCTGTCGCTGATTGGTCGTGGCAATGGTCGTGGGCGTTTTGCCACGACCAATCAGCGAATTGGATTCCATGACAGACAGAGGCCGTGACCAATGAATATCCATGACAGACAGAAGGACAGACGGAAGTGACCCTTAGACAATTATATAGTAGATTCCTGATGCTCCCCTGATTATTCTGTAATGTTTTTTTAATCTGCAGTACGGTTCCAGATATACAGGCTTATTTATTTTGTGCTACTTTCGTGGTATTTATAAAGGGGGCGGTGTTAGCCTGGTTCTTTGGGGGGGCTGTATTTAGGCTGATCTGCATGATTGCCCAGTGAACCACTCCCCGTTGTCTAATGCATAAAAAGTAGCAGAAAATAAAAAAACTCAAAAAGCAAAAAAAAAAACCGCAAAACAAAACAGAAAACTGACCACTTTTGACTTGATAGGTCCAATTAAACTACTAGTATATTACTCCATCTAACACATATAGATACTGCAGATACAGCTGATCCCGAGACACACAAATCTACTCCAGATGACTTTTCCTCGATCATCTATTTGATAGGCATCGATTTTACGTCTATATCTGGTTTACCCTTTTTATACCCTCACTTTACCTTTAATTTAAAGGGAATCTGTCAGTAGGTTTTTGCTTTCTCATCTGAGAGCAGCATGATGTAGGGGAAGAGACCCTGATTCCAGCGATGTATCACTTAGTTTACTGGGTGCAGCAGTTGTGACACAATCAGAATTCTTAGATGTAGCATGAAGCAGAGCTCAGAAATCTAACCCCGCCCACAACACAGCTTTCTATGTACTTTGTCTATTGAAAATGAGCTATTTATCATAGGAGGGGGCGTGGTCAGACTAGGGGTCACGTACACTGTGGTCTAGGCACTGATATTCTCCTGGTGATAAAACCTTCATTGTATGGAACCAACAGCACACAGCCTAATAGGTGACACATCCCTGAACTCTGTGTCTCAGCTGCTACCTCATTCTGTCCTCTGATTAAATAGCAAAAATTTACAGACAGATTCCCCTTAATCAGAATAATTAGAAATTAGACTGAACAGTTCCCATCTTGTCTAAACTCATATGATTTAACAACTTCCAAGACAATTTTCATTTTTCTATTTTGTTTTTTCTCCCCTTTTTTCCGAGAGTCGTAACATTTTTTTATTTTCCCGCCAATATACAGCAGTTGCACATGGGCTTGTTTTAAGATGAGCTGGAATTTTGCTTAAAATGTGCACACTGTTTCCCACACAATATATTGTAAGACAGGAAAGTTATTCCAAGTGTGGTGAAACGTTCTGCTATACTGTATGTTTGTGGGTTTTGTTTTTACAGCGCTCATTGTGCGGCAAAAAACACTTGGAGACAGGATTCTCCAGGTCAGTACGATGTTGTTGCCATCAAATTTCTATAGAATTTAAATTTTTATATAAATAAAATAGCGTTTGTTTCAACTTTCTAGTTAGTCTGGTACATTTTTTTTTCTCCATGGATGGAGCTGTATGAAGATTTTCTTTTTGAGTAGCAAGTTGATGGTGTACACAGTACTTTTTTATTGCATTTTGGGTCAGCTAAAGTAACCAAAAAATCCCCAAATTATGGCATTTTAGAATTTTTTTGCTTGATGGCACTTACTATATACAGTAATTACAGAAAATTTATAATTGAATACATTGAATTTGAACATGTGCAGAACTACAGGATATGTTTATTTTTTATTTTTATTAAGGGCATTTTAAAAGTGGAAAAGGGGGGATGTTATTATTTCAATTTTTTTATTTATTTAATATTTTTAAAAACTTTAGGGAGCTTAAACCTGCGATCATCTAATGGCTCATTCTATTTACTACTGTATAATATATAGCTAAAATCATAGTCTCCTATGAAGCCTACCCTGTGGCTGGGCTTTATAGAAGTACAAGAATGGCAGCTTTTGTGCGCCTCTGCCATGCCACCCTATTGGCGCACGTCAATACTGTTGCAGGGTGCTGATTGGTACTTGCAACAGATGGGTCTCGTGCACCACTCTGTTGTCCGTCTAAACTTGGTGCAACCATCCACCTGGTTGTAGCAACACAAACAAATCCAGGAACCAGTGTTGTGAATTATGTTGTCGGGCTCCCTCCTGTGGTCATGAATGGTACTTCGGCTGGTTCTGTCCATGGACTTCCTCTGGTGGGTGTTTCTGAGTTTCCTTCCACAGGTGACAAGGTTGATTCGTTAGCTGGCTGCTCTATTTAACTCCACTTAGATCTTTGCTCCATGCCACCTGTCAATGTTCCAGTATTGGTCTAGTTCACTCCTGGATCGTTCTTGTGACCTCTCTTCCCAGCAGAAGCTAAGTTCCTGCTTGTATTTTCTTTGGTTTGCTATTTTTCTGTCCAGCTTGCTATTTTTATTGTTGTCTTGCTTGCTGGAAGCTCTGGGACGCAGAGGAGCGCCTCCGCACCGTGAGTCGGTGCGGAGGGTCTTTTTGCGCCCTCTGCGTGGTCTTTTTGTAGGTTTTTGTGCTGACCGCAAAGCAACCTTTCCTATCCTCAGTCTGTTCAGTAAGTCGGGCCTCACTTTACTAAATCTATTTCATCTCTGTGTTTGTATTTTCATCTTTACTCACAGTCATTATATGTGGGGGGCTGCCTTTTCCTTTGGGGAATTTCTCTGAGGCAAGGTAGGCTTATTTTTCTATCTTCAGGGCTAGCTAGTTCCTTAGGCTGTGCCGAGTTGCATAGGGAGCATTAGGAGCAATCCACGGCTATTTCTAGTGTGGTTGATAGGATTAGGGATTGCGGTCAGCAGAGTTCCCACGTCCCAGAGCTCGTCCTTTATTATCAGTAACTATCAGGTCATTCCGTGTGCTCTTAACCACCAGGTCCATTATTGTCCTGACCACCAGGTCATAACAACCAGGGCACCAGCCGTCTTCCTTTTGGTAACTTTATTAGTACAGAAAAATCACAATATTTTGGTTGCGCAGGACCTTTATAAAGCCATGAAAAATATATTTATATCTCTCTTTTTTATGGTTTGATAAAGACCCATGCACGTCCAAAACATTGAGCTTTTTCTAAATTAACAAAGTTATTAAAATGAAAACGTCTGGTGCCCCGGGTGCTGAATAGTTTTAAGAACGGTGTGCCTCTGGGATTGCCCACCTTAAATGCTAGTGCCAGAGATTGAAAGTGGCATTTAATGGGTTAATAGTAGTGATGAGCGAATATACTCGTTACTTGAGATTTCTCGAGCACGCTCGGGGGGTCCTCTGAGTATTTTTTAGTGCTCGGAGATTTAGTTTTTCTTGCCGCAGCTGAATGATTTATATCTGTTAGCCAGCATAAGTACATGTGGGGGTTGCCTGATTGCTAGGGAATCCCCACATGTACTTATGCTGGCTATCAGATGTAAATCATTCAGCTGCGGCAAGAAAAACAAAATCTCCGAGCATTAAAAAATACTCGGAGGACCCCCCGAGCATGCTCGAGAAATCTCAAGTAACGAGTATATTCGCTCATCACTAGTTAATAGCAGTGATTAGAGAATAAGTTTGGTCCAATCACTGCTGTTGTAGGCAGATGATGGCTGTGTTACAACACTCCTGAGCCTGCTCCATACCCCTGTACCTGACATGAGATGTGCATGTATGGTGGATGTTGGGAAAGGGTTTATTAGCCTATGAATGGTGGGTTTGATAGTTAAAAAGGACAACTTTTTTATGTCCCTTGTTCTCAATGAAAATACAAAAGAGCTGTGTGAACAAATCAGAAATGCTATCATGATTAATAAATGCTATGAAGGAGTTAGCAACTCGAAAACAGTCAAGAACCTTCCTATATGCGGAGGAAAGAGGTGAACTGATGAGAGAACTCTATGAACATTTGTACATCACCCATAGAACTTCATACTGAGCTGAAGGCATCTGGAGTGATGGTTTCCGTACACCACACACTATACAAAACAGGGAAATATATGGGTAAAGACCAAAGAGGACCTCTCTGTGTAAAGAAAGGCATGAAAAGATTGACTGAACTTGAAGGGGTTGTCAACTACTTGCACAACACTTTCTTAAATACTATATTCCCCAGTGTAAAATAAAAACACCTAATATTCCACTCCGGCACTGGCGCTTTTCTAACGATGTGGGTGCCGGGTCTCCCTGGGTTCACGTGACATTGTTATGACACATGAAAGCAACAGCCTATTAGAACTGGCTAATAGGCTGCCCTGCTCACACTACCCCAAGATAAACCTTGGACGTCTGAAGGAATCATGAGCGAAGCAGTCCCTTAGTGGTCACAGATTGACTGCAGGGCACAAGTGTTATACCAATATCATGCAAGCCCAGGGAGACCTACTTCCAACATCACTGGGAACAGTGCCAATGTGGGAGGTGGGTATATGGTATTATTTCCTAATAGATGATACAGTATTTAAGGAGGTGTTGCTCGAATAGTGAACAAGTCCTTTAACTAAAGTTGCACAGGTGAACTAAACTCTTTTTGATAAAATGTTCTATGGACAGATGCAACCAAATGGAGTACTGTGGCAGTGCATACAAATGTTATGTTCATAGATGACAAAATGAAGCCTTGAAGCCTATAAAGTAAATTGCACCCTACCTACAGTGAAACATGGTGGATGATGACATGAATGATAACAGAGCATTTTCATAGCATTTTAGAGCAAAATATGCTTCCAATTGTAAGAAAACTAGGTTTACCTCAAACAAAATTGGTTTGACAGCAGGAGACTGACAGCACACAAGCGCTAGTGGAGGTGGTGTTTCATAATCCCCTACATGCGCACAAGTATTGGTTTGTGCTATTAGACTGGGACTCTGTTTTAACTTTTTAAAAAGTTCCAATTTAGTTGACATTTTTGTGAAAATGAAAAAAAAGCTTGAAACTGTTTTGACCTATAAGGAATAATCTGAGTACCTTAAAATTTTAGCTCTTTAGTACATTTAGAATTTTGTATGAATTGAGACTTCTATGTCATTAACCATGATTATTAAACTACAGTGTGGGCCATGTATGTAAACTTATTGAGAAACTTACTGCGTTCACCAGACATCAACAAAATTTATATCTGCTCCTCACGTGTTAACCTCTGCGACATGTCAATGGCTGTAAACAAAGACAAACTTGTAAATAAATCATGAAAGAATAAAGTTACATTAAAACCAAGCACACCATTGTTTTTGTTTTGAAATTCTCAATAAGTTTGATGTGCCACATGACCCTCTTCCCATTTGAAAAAATAAAGTTGGATCCAAAATGGCCGACTTCAAAATGGCCGCCATGGTCACCACCCATCTTGAAAAGTTTTCCCCCTCCTGTATACCAATGTGCCACAAACAGAAAGTTGATATCACCAACCATTCCCATTTTATTTAGTTGTATCCACATACATGGTGGGCCATGTACTCAACTTACTTGATTTAATGGATCATGTATGCATTTGATTTGGAGAGATACGTGTTTGAAAAGAAAGTATTTTTGTATAGGAGCATATTTCCTTTTTCAGCAATAGTGGAGAAGTATTATCCTCTATGTAAATGACCCCCGGGAAGGATAATTTTCACTCAGAACACACCTTTAATATTATATCTATTTCTTATAAACATTAAATCATTTTGAGAACAAATAATCACAAAAACATTTCTGGAGAAACGTTTCACGCTGTGTGTTCCAGTCTCAGCAGCGGTTATTATCACATCGGCTTTCAGAGCAGACACATTTTACCTAGTGAAGCTTTCTCTTCTTTTCTTCTAAAGTTTGAAATTAAACTTAGATGGATAATTGAAATTTTGTATTTATTGGATTTACCTGTTTTCAGTATTTATGATAAAAAGAAAGTTTTAGATTATGGTAATTGATAAAGTTCTGATTATGTTATGAAAAATGTGATGCAATGTGATATTTTCATATTTTGTTTTTGTAAAGTTTTCAATAATTGTAGTGATTAGTTATTAAAGGGGTTGTCCAACAATGGGTATTTCCATTTTGAATACCCCCAATGTGCGGAATAAAATAAAAAAGCATACTTACCTCCAGTACTGTTGTTGCTCCATTAATTTGAATTCTGTATCCCCTGGAAATCTTACGACATTGATTAGTCACTTGAGCACCTGCTGATGGGCTTCAGCTTTCACAGCTCCATCATAAACAATGACATGAGATCGTCAAGGGACACAGCTCTCAGAGCAGAGTCATGTCATCGATCCGGTAGGAAAGAATGATTTTTCTTGATTGTACAGTAGTGGACAACCTCTTTAAGTAAAATGTGCTTAAAGAATAGCATGCCATAGGTTGGCTCCGACCTCTAAGGCCTACGCTATCCGCCAAACTTGTCTACATCTCATGCTGCAAGGAACGAGAAGGTATCCACTTGCTCACTAATTTTCTGAACTCTCATAAAAGTGAAATGAAAATGTACACATACGCAGCCATGGCTCCATTGAGAACCTGTGCTCAAACCTTAAATAATTTGGTGTAGAAACAAAAAACACTGATAGTGTGATAAATTCGATACACTGATTAGGCAAGAATGGGTTATCATGATTCAGGATTTTGGCCCAGAAGCTGATATCCAGCATGCTCGGGTGAGTTTCAGAAGTGTTGGAAGTTCAAGTCAATGCTGTAAGTATTGAGTCTTTCATTAACTTGTATATGTCAATAAAAATGTAAAACTTATGAAATTTTGATAATTTTTCTTCAGTTACCACTGAAACATCAGACTAAAAGTTCACAAAACAATGAAGCAGGAAAAATTGGGAAACTCCAAATTTGTGTCAAAACGTTTGGTCACGGCTGTACAGTGAAGGAAATAATTATTTGATCCCTTGCCGATTTTGTAAGTTTGCCCACTGAAAAAGACATGAACAGTCTATAATTTTAAGGTTAGGTTAATTTTATCATTGGGAGGTAGAATATTAAAAATAAAATACAGAAAATCACATTGTATAAATTATATAAATGTATTTGCATTTTGCAGTGAGAAATAAGTATTTGATCTCTTTGGCAAACAAGACTTAATACTTGGTGGCAAAACCCTTGTTGGCAAGCACAGCAGTCAGACTTTTTTGTAGTTAATGATGAGGTTTGTGCACATATTAGGAAAAATTTTGGTACCCTCCTCTTTGCAGATCATCTCAAGATGATTAAGATTTTGAGGCTGTCGCTTGGCAACTCGGAGCTTCAACTCCCTCCATAAGTTTTCTATGGGACTAAGGTCTGGAGACTGGCTAGGCCACTCCATGACTTTAATGTGCTTCATTTTGAGTGACTCCTTTGTTGCCTTGGCTGTATGTTTTGTGTCATTGTCTTGCTGGAAGACCCAGCCACGATACATTTTTAATGTCCTGGTGAAGGGAAGGAGATTGTCACTCAGGATTTTATGGTACATGGCTCCATCCGTTCTCCCATTGATGCAATGAAGTAGTCCTGTGCCCTTAGAATAATAGGGAAAGATCTGTGTCAATAATTGTTACAGACATAGCAAACAAAGCTCTGTAGACTACTATTAATAGTCTCTCTTTACTGTTAAAAGTGTTGTCCATTACTCAGACAATCCCTTCTGAATCTCTATGTTTACCCCTTGTAAAATATTATCACTTACACTCCCCTCTGGTGCCGGGGCCATTTCAGTGATGTCGGAACTGACTTTCCCAGGGATCGCTTGACATTGTTATGTCACACAATCCCTTCAGCCAATCAATGCTTACTTTACTCTCCCCGCCTTCAGATGAATCATATACAGCTGGAGGAAGTCAGGTCTGCTTTTCTCTCATATCCCGCTGTATGTGATTTGTTGATAGGTGGGGAGAGTGAATCAAGCACTGATTGGAACAGGGATGGAATGATAAAACAATATCATGTGATTTCCGGAAGAGACAGTGCTGACACTGCTGGAATGGCGCTGAAGGCGATTGTAAGTGTTATTATTTTACTAGTGAAAAACATAAGGATTCAGAAGGGGTTGACGTAGTAGTAAATAACCCCTTTAAAAGGGCGTCTCAAATGTGACTTCATAGGAGGCTGGGGCTTGCACTCACTCCTCACAGCATTCATCGCACCTCTTGGAATAGAATGTCATCAGCGTGCAGCGCATCAGTTACTCACTAGTCTCTCCCCCTCTGAAGGTGTCCTGAATCCTGGGTGATGGATACAGTGGCAGATGTGAGAGCTGCGTTTGAACTTTGCTTTTATCTCTGCCACCGCCATAGCTTCTGTGAAAGTAGACGTTGGCAGGAGGCAAAAAGAAATCCCCGTTAAAGGACTTTCATCATATTTTATTGATACTGCTAATGGCTAGGAGGCAGAGAAAGAGGCATCCAGCACTTCCAACAAAGCCATGAGGTCTAGACCTTGTGATTCTGTAAGAAACTCTGCTTGTGACCAAAATGTTATAGCTAATCCATGTAGCATATTACAATAGAGCAAGACAATATTGCTGTGATGTGATAATGTTCTCTTAGAGAATTTACAGATTTCTCTTCAATAGTAATATCTCTCTTAGGAAAGCACATGGCTGCTTGTGTGTGGTACTCATAATATTCGTGGTATCCTTATGCTGATTTTATAACCTTTACTGATAAAGTGCTTCCTGGCTTCAGCCAAGCACCAGGAGTTAACTTCCTCTCCCAGGTGGTTAATGTTGTGGTGTGTAATGGGCTGGGTGGTGGAACCACTATGTCATGGACCAAGGAAAGCCTGAAGGGGTGTGAATAGGTGCTTCACCAAATCTGACCTGGGATACACAGTGGCATATGATACCATGATCCAAGAAGGGGCTAAGAAGGTGGACCAGGTGCTATTCCAGAACTGACCTAGGGAAGGTGGCAGTAAATGCAGACAGGCGCTGTAAGAACACGGGAGCCACAGATGCAGATGGGACTGGCTGATGTACAGATGCGTACTAGCAAGTGCAGTTGGACTGGCTAATGTAAAGATGAGCCTTAGCAAATGCAGCTGAACTGGCTGATGTAGAGATGAGAACTAGTAAATGCGGCTGGACTGACTGATGTAGAGATGAGCCCTAGCAAGTTTGGTTTACCGACCGGCGTAGAGATGAGCACTACCAAGTGCGGCTGGACAGGCTGATGTAAAGATAAGCACTAGCAAATGCAGCTGGACCGGCTGACGTAGAGAGGAGCTCTGGCAGGTGCAGGCTGGACCAGGTGAAAGACAAGCAGGCGGTCATGGCTGGTAGACAGGCAGGTATACAGGAATATGAGCACTGGGACTTGAGAACTAACAAGAATGTATAGGAACAAACTTACAACGTCATACCGGCACCTCCCTACAGGTGGAGGTGCCATAAATTATGAGTGTCTCTCAGCCATTGGATGGGGACACTTTAGGATGGCTCATACTGTCCCTTTAAGCACACTGCCTGGGAATCTGCGCAGCTCTATTTTAATCACCTCTATGATTGACCTTAAATAGCTTCCAAATTATGTACAATAAAGCTAAAATCATTGTTACTAATGCACATAGCTTTTCACAATATTGCATCATACTCCTTTTCTGGCCTATCTACTTTCTATAAAATGGACTCCTGAAAGCTTAAGGCTACCTTCCCATGTTGAGTATTTGGTGAGTCTTTGATGTAGCAGATTTTCTGCAGCACTTCTGCACCTTTTATGGAAATTAGGTTACTTGCGTTTTGAGTACTATTTTTACATGCATTTTTAGCGTGTTTTGATGCTGTGGCTGGCTCTTTTTGGTTTATCATGCTTTAAATAAAGCTGCTTTGTTTATTAGTTTATTATATTTACTGGTATATGGCTTTGCCAAAAGTCTATTGATACAGTCATGTGCGGACACATGCGTTTTTAATGCATTTCCTCAGTGAAAACGCACTAAAAATGCATACAGTATGTGTTTCTTACCTGTGGGGTATCCCGTATCTAATGAAAGTCTCTTGGAAAATTCTGCATGTAAAACTCAGCATAGCAGCAAGCGAAATTGACCTTTTGCAATTTCAAACACGCACAACATGTCAGTTTACTGTGTGAATCTCATCCACTTTGCTGGAACTATAAGATGTTGCGTTTTTGATGCAGTGAAAATACACAGCATTAAAAACTCATCAAAAACTCAATGTCGTAACAAGTTCAGAGAGCAAGTAGCAGTAGAAATAGGAAAAGCATAGTGCAGAGCAATGGAGTTTACCGATTGTTATGGAGGTGTCTAGCTTGAACCCTCCTTTTCATCCAGGTTGATTTAAATGTAAGTATAGTTGAGGGTCAGGAATGGATCTCTTCTCATCCATAGTTATATGTCAAGATCCTTTATTCTTCAATACACATTTCTGCATTTTCTCCCTACAAAAGGATGTTGTATTGATTGTATTGCATAGGCAGCATCAATAGGAAAAAGTTGGTCACACTTGTCAAACACTGTTTGACAAGTGTGACCAAACCAGCAAACAGTTTTCCAAGTGATGCTACAGATCGCTTGGCAAACGCTAGCATTCTGCAAGCTAATTATGCTTGTAAAACGCTATTGTTTAGCGGGAAAACGCATGCCAATTCCACATGCATTTTACCCGTGGTACAGTTGCGGAATTGCCGCAGAAGTTTCCGCGGGAATTCCAGACGTGTGCACATAGCCTTAATAAGGAAATATTCATAAAACCTGTCACATAATTGTGTTGAAACGACAACCACAGACTTCTCATTCCTCTTATTTTTCCTGTACCGAGCACTTTATATATTAGTTTGCAGATATTATAATTGAGACTGGTTCACACAACATCATTTACACGATTTTCTAAGGATTTTTAAACTGGCATAATCGTTACATAGCTCTCCTCTTATTTGGGTGATGCTGTTCACTATTTCTCTCATTATCTCAAAGAAACAATAGACTGAAGTACAAAAATACTGATACCCTTTATTTCTGATGTCTACCATCAGCCACCAGGGGAGATTTTGGAGGCCCTCATACACATGTTTTAGTCAACTGATTGCACAAAATCAGTAATTCTGGATAACGTTTAGCAATTCTGTCTGGCCAGTCTAGTGAATGGTGAATTGTGTGGATATAATTGTAGCTTTTCTATTGCTCCCATCATATCTTTTACACTAAAATCTATTATGGGCTGTTCCTTTCTTTTTTTTTATTTACTCGTCAGTGGATTGTATAACTGCCATTTTGCATGTACAATATACTGCAGCTCAATAAATAATAGCTATTATATTTATTACAATGATTATTAGTGATCAAAATGTTAATGTAGATCGTTATAAAATCCTGCGCCAAACAAAATGCAGAAAAATAAAATAACTCAACGACAATGTAATGTGTTCAATTGAGGTGGAGAAATGCACAGAGGCGATAATGAACGTGATAAAACATCTTTTGGTCAATCACAGCCCTTGCACTGTTTAGCATTCTATAAAGAAGTGTAAAATTTATCTGAATAATATTGTAATCAGAAAAGCCAGATCCTCTCTCCAATCCTGCCAAGGGTCTGAATGCCATTTCACAGCAGTTAGTCTGACAAACCTTTTACATAATTTGAATCCCTGTAAAATTGTAAGGCTGATTGTGATTGTGTATTTCACTGTCAACGTGATCAAGCTCTGACTGCACCTAAGATTCTGCAAGAGCTATATTAAGTAAAAGTGAAGCTGTGAGGCATGAAATGAAGTGACAGAAGGATATATTGAGTGCTTAGCAGTTCAAGGTACATATGATGCACATGATGAGCTGACAGAAAACTAACTCATATGAACCAACAATTATGCATGGTTCTCTAACACTAAAGTTTATGAAAATGTCACAGATTCACTTCTAGGTGCATTAACTGCATTGTGGCTGGTCACTCATTCATAGAACAGGCGGACTCAGATGTATACTGTACGTAATGTAAAAATATTAAATAATGCACGTGTTTGCTGCTGTACAGCTTTAACAGTGTGCTTACCCTTGCAGACATAAAGACTATTAATTTATATATATATACTAGATGGTAGCCCGATTCTAACGCATCGGGTATTCTAGAATATGTATGTAGCACAGCACAGCCCACGGAGTGTATAACAGCCCACATAGCATATAACACAGCCACGTAGTTTACAACAGCCCACGTAGCATATAACACAGCTCACGTAGTATATAACAGCCCATGCGCGCAGTATATAACACAGGCCACGTAGTGTATAACACAGGCCACGTAGTGTATAACACAGGCCAAGTAGTGTATAACACAAGCCACATAGTGTATAACACAGCCCACATAGTATATAGCACAGCCACGTAGTATATTGCACAGCCCACGTAGTATATTGCACAGCCCACGTAGTATATTGCACAGCCCACGTAGTATATTGCACAGGCCACATAGTATATAGGACAGCCCACGCAGTACATTGCACAGCCTGCGTAGTACATTGCACAGCCCATGCAGTACATTGCACAGCCCACGTAGTACATTGCACAGCCCACATAGTGCATTGCACAGCCCACGTAGGATATTGCACAGCCCACCTAGTATATTGCACAGCCCATGTAGTATATTGCACAGCCCATGCAGTATATTGCACAGCCCATGTAGTACATTGCACAGCCCACCCAGTACATTTCACAGCCGACGCAGTATATTGCACAGCACATGCAGTATATTGCACAGCCCACGTTGTATATTGCACAGCCCACATAGTACATTGCACAGCCCACGTAGTATACTGCACAGCCCACATAGTATATAGCGCAGCCCACTCAGTATATTGCACAGCCCACGTAGTATATTGCACAGCCCACGTAGTATATTGCACAGCCCACGTAGTATATAGCACAGCCCACGCAGTATATTGCACAGCCCACGTAGTATATTGCACAGCCCACATAGTATATTGCACAGCCCATGTAGTATATAGCACAGCCAACACAGTATATTGCACAGCCCACATAGTATATTGCACAGCCCACGTAGTATCTTGCACAGCCCACGCAGTATATTGCACAGCCCACGTAGTATATAGTATTTTGGGCGTCATATCCCTTTTAAAAAAAGAATTAAAATAAAAAATAGTTATATACTCACCTTCCAGAGCCCCCGCATCCAGGCGAAGCGTTTACCGATGCTCCTCGCACGCTCCGGTCTCAAGACTGCATTGCGGTCTCGCGAGATGATGACGTAGCGGTCTTGCGAGACCGCTACGTCATCATCTCACGAGATCGCAATGCATGGAGCGGTCACCGTGGCATCGCGAGGAGCGGGAAAGGCCTGTTCTCGATCCGAGGGGCCGACGGACGGTGAGTATATAGCTATTTTTTATTTTTTTAATTATTTTTAACATTAGATCTTTTTACTATTGATGCTGCAAAGGCAGCATCAATAGTAAAAAGTTGGTCACACAGGGTTAATAGCGTTAACGGAGTCCGTTAACGCTGCCATTAACCCTGTGTGAGTGCTGACTGGGGGGGAGTATGGACAGTGGGCACTGACTGCGGGGAGTAAGGAGCGGCCATTTTGCCGCCGGACTGTGCCCATCGTTGATTGGTCGTGGCTGTTTGGGATTTCCATGACAGACAGACAGAAGGACAGACAGAAAGATGGAAGTGACCCTTAGACAATTATATAGTAGATATATATATATGGCATATAAATGTGGCTCACACAATTTCATCAAAAAGTATGCTAAATAAAAAATATATATATATATCCAGCTCTGGCAAAAATTAAGAGACCACCACATCAAAACCCTGTCATGGGCTGCCCAATCTCCAGACCTGTACCCCATTGAAAACCTCTGGAATGTAATCAAGAGGATGATGGATAGTCACAAGCCAACACACAAAGAAGAACTGCTTACATTTTTGAGCCAGAAGCAGAGTGAAAGACTGGTGGAAAGCAGCCAAGATGCATGAAAGCTGTGATGAAAACTCCTGGTTATTCCACAAAATATTGATTTCTGAACTGTTCCTGAGTTAAAACATTAGTATTGTTGTTTCTAAATGATTATGAACTTGTTTTCTTTGCATTATTTGAGGTGTGAAAGCCCTGTTTTTTTAATATTTTGACCATTTTTCTTTGTCAGAAAAAAAAAAATTATTGCTTGGAAATTCGGAGACATGTTGTCAGAAGTTTATAGAATAAAAGAACAATTTACATTTTGCTCAAAACAATCAAACAAACTGAACATTTTGCAATGGTCTCCTAATTTTTTCCAGAGCTGTGTATATATATATATATATATATATATATATATATATATATACATATATATATATATATTTATATACAGTATATTTTAAATTTTTCACTCTGTTTCATTGCAGTCATTTGGTAAATTCAAAAAAGTTCATTTTTTCACATTAATATACACTCTGCACCCCATCTTGACTGAAAAAAAACAGAAATGTAGTCATTTTTGCAAATGTATTAAAAAAGAAAAATTTAAATATCACATGGTCATAAGTATTCAGACCATTTGCTCAGACACTCATATTTAAGTCACATGCTGTCGACTTACTTGTCATCCTCCTTGAGATGGTTCTACTCCTTCATTGGAGTCCAGCTGTGTTTAATTAAACTGATAGGACTTGATTTGGAAAGGCGCACACCTGTCTATATAAGAGCTCACAGTGCATGTCAGACCAAATGAGAATGATGAGGTCAAAGGAATTGGCCAGGGAGCTCAGAGACAGAATTGTGGCAAGGCACAAATCTGGCCTAGGTTACAACAGAATTTCTGCAGTAGTTAAGGTTCCTAAGAGCACAGTGGTCTCCATAATCCTTAAATGGAAGAAGTGCGGGACCACCAGAAGTCTTCCTAGGCCTGGTTGTCCAGCCAAACTGAGCAATCATGGTAAAAGAGCCTTGGTGAGAGAGATAAAGAAGAACCCCAAGATCACTGTGGCTGAGCTCCAGAGATGCAGTAGGGAGATGGGAGAAAGTTCCACAAAGTCAACTATCACTGCAGCTCTCCACCAGTCAGGCCTTTATGGCAGAGTGGCCCAACGGAAGCCTCTCCTCAGTGCAAGACGTATGAAAGCCCGCATAGAGTTTGCTAAAAAACATATGAAGGACTCCCACATTATGAGAAATAAGATTCTCTGGTGTGATGAGATGAAGATAGACCTTTGGAGATAATTCTAAGTGGTATGTGTGGAGAAAACCAGGCACTGCTCATCACCTGCCCAATACAATCCCAACAGTGAAACATGGTGGTGGCAGCATCATGTTATGAGGGTGTTTTTCAGCTGCAGGGACAGGACGACTGGTTGCAATAGAAGGAAGCATAAATGCGGCCAAGTACAGAGATATCCTTGATGAAAACCTCTTCCAGAGTGCTCTGGACCTCAGACTTGGCTGAAGGTTCACCTTAAAACAATGAGCCTAAGCACACTGCTAAACTAACCAAGGAGTGACTTCAGAATAACTCTGTGACCATTCTTGACTGGCCCAGCTAGAGCCCTGGCCTAAACCCAATTGAGCTTATCTGGACAGACCTGAAAATGGCTGTCCACCAACGTTCACCATCCAACCTGATGGAACTGGAGAGGATCTGCAAGAAAGAATGGCAGAGGATCCCCAAATCCAGGTGTGAAAAACTTGTTGCATCATTCCCAAGAAGACTCATGGCTTTACTAGCTCAAAAGGTGCTTCTACTCAATACTGAGCAGAGGGTCTGAATACTTATGACCATGTGATATTTCAGTTTTTCTTTTTTAATAAATTTGCAAAAATTTCTAAGTTTCTGTTTTATTCAGTGAAGATGGGATGCAGAGTGTACATTAATGAGGAAAAAAATGAACTTTTTTGAATTTACCAAATGGCTGCAATGAAACAAAGAGTGAAAAATTTAAAGGGGTCTGAATACTTTTCGTACCCACTGTATGTCATGTATGTTAGTATAGTAATGATACAGTAAATTCCGTTTCTCAATTATACATTAATATAATTTGTGTTATTTTAAACTAAATATCTATCTTGCTCTTGTGAGATTAGCTCAATAAGAGCCCACAGGAGAGGTGTGAGTATCTTCCTGCCTTGAAATCCTTAATATAAAGAAACTTGTCTCTATTATAGACTGTTAATAAAAGTTCTGTTCTGCATAAAACTCCTGTTGCTCTCCTGATTGAAAAGCTACATCACACAGGTAATTAAATCATCTTCAATCTATGTTCACTGATATCTTCCACAGCAGCAGTGCTTACAACCCCGGGAGCAGGGGAAGTTAACTTAAGAAAGTGAAAACTTATGAAACCAAAACTCACTACAGTTTATTAAATAATCCATCCACAGTTAGATAGAATTTAGTATGATGTCGATAATTACAGAAGAGAAAATAATTCTCGTAAAGTTATATGTTTATTTTAAAATTATATCAATTATTTTAATTAAAGGGAACCTGTCATCAAGGTCGTGCACAGTAATCTACAGTCACTGTCAGGTCGGCGCCGTTATACAGATTACAATGATACCTTGGTTGATGAAATCTGTCTTGTGGTTGTTGTGTAATCTTTATTTGTAGTTTTCAGTTAATGAGATTCTCGTGCTCCGGGACGGCCTGTGGGCAGGGCTTTATGTGGTGCTCTGCTTCCATACTCATAGTGATGAAAAGTAAATCAGTAAGCCTGGAAGGTGAATATAATACAGGACTTGAGGGAGCTGTATGATCAATGTCAATAAATTAGATTCTACCAGACACCAAAAGCATTAGAATTAAATTCTAAATTCTGAGTACAGTGTATGCAAGCGAGGGCCTGTATTGTGGTCAATCTGTCAGGCCTGAAACCCATGTCAAGAACATGTACAAGCCTCATTTTACTTGGAAGCAGCCTCCTCAAGGGAAAGAGACAGAAGTGCCATTGACCAATCTGCACAAACCTAAGCAGGCAGAATATATCTTTTGCATGGTTTTGAGCAACAATGGAGCAATTACAGGATATGTCCCAGAGTGTCGAGGTCTGTGGAGTGTATTACTCAGGTGACAGGCAGTGCTACGGAGCTCAGGTAAAGGCCTTAGCGTGACAATGACCATGTTCCAATAAGGGTAAGGCTGCAGCCTAAATAGGTCTGTGGAGCGTATTAACCCAGTCTCTTAGACGTGCTTAAAATGTACAGAAACTGGCTAATACACCAGCAACATTTTTTTGTAAGGATCCAAATTTTTAAAATGTAAGGGAAGCGACAATTTAATAAAGAGACAGAAGTCTCATTTAGGAGCCTGGAAAAGTCAGCAATGGTCTTTGTCCGGCTCTGGACAATGTAAATTGCTAACGAATATGTATGCCCTATCTAACTAACAATTTGTGAACAGACATACTGTATATGTTGACAAGGGACAACTGAACGCTGTGCTGGGACAACGACCTGGATGTGGTTGCTGACTGTTGTGTCTGTGCAACTGCAGGTTGTAGACAGGAGGTCTCAGCAGCTGGACAGCAGATTGGGAAGAACGTAACACAGAGGAAGGGTCAGTGGTTTCACCGTCAGACACAGATTTTGTATCCAGGCATACCGCCCACCTACTGGGGTGCTGCGTACATGAGCATTACATGGCATATGCTAACAGAGGTATTATGTCGAATTTCCCTTTATAAAGGGATGATGTGTGGGTAAGATTTTTGAACTAGCAGCATATATATAGAGCATGTTTCATTACTCATATTATTATTCTGTGTAAGACTGAAACCTGAAGAATTGTGTGGAGCATATTAATGCATTAATGTTCCAAAATGTCCAAGTGGAGACCCAAAAATCAACATCAGGCTACCAGATACACGCTTAAAGAGATCATGAGAAGGGCAACACAATAAAAAAAATTCTAATAATAGAATATAGAGAAATTGAGAGTAGAAATGTTACCTTCGCACAATGTACAAAGGTTTCCAAAAATTACCCCAAGGGGTCTGTATCATACAAGCTGGCAGAGGCCTTGATGGCAACCTCATAATACATTTAGCAGTTATTACAAGAGGTAGAGATACTGAGTATAAGTTTCATCATTGCACAATGTGCAAGTTTTCCAAAAATTACCCAAGGGATCTGTATCATACACACTGATAGACACTGTGATGGGGACACCACAATACACTTTGCAGTTATTAAAAGAGGTAGAGATAGGGAGTACAAGTTTTACCATTGCACAATGTGCAAAGGTTTCAAAAAATACCTAAGGGATCTCTATCAGACCAGCTGAAAGACGCTGTGATGGGGACATTACAATATACTTTGCAGTTATTACAAGAGGTAGAGATAGGGATTACAAGTTTCACCATTGCACAATGTGCAAAGTTTTCAAAAAGTACAAAACATTACCCACATGGGGTATACAGTAGACGAACACTAAGTACTTGCTGCAGAAACAGGAGGAGGAGGTGATTTCATGAGCAAAATGGGTTTGGATGGTAAGGGATGGACATTAAGACAACTTCCAAAAAACCCCTTTGGGCTGCATTTATATTATGTTGCTGTCATCCTTAGGGCTTACAAAGTCAGAGTAAATGCAGCCCTTGTTCAATTTTAGAAGAGTCAGCCTGTCTGCATTTCCGTTGACAGCTATGTGCCCCTATCGGTTATAATTGCACCGGCTGAACTAAAAACCCGCTTAGACAACACACTTGCGGAAGGGCATAGCAGCACCTCCAAGGCATCCAAATGTGCAGCTTGGACAACCAATAGTTAAAGGGCACTGAAGAATCATGAAGGATGCTGGTATGGTCACTTAAGTACTCTTGGTCAACTTTTCTCTCCTCGTCATAGTTACACCTGTCATGGTTCCACCCCTCAGTGTGTCTGGGATGCAGTTACTGACAGCTCGGCCATCCAATCTCGTATAGGGGTATGCTGAAGTTATCAATACTTTGATTGACAGCTTGGCCATCCAGTCTGGTACACGTATATGCTGAACTGTCAGTGTGTTGATTGACAGCTCGACTATCTAATCTGAGACTGAGACGTTGGCTGTCTCCAAGTGTTCATTATTCCAGGTAATTGCCATGCTACTTAACTGAGCTGTGTCTCCCAGAACTCTGTCAGACATACATTCAGCTTGTGAGATTCTCTTGTGCCTTGAGTTCTGCATGCTTGATCTGTTGCCTGATCTTGGACTTTGTTCTGACCATCCACCTGTTTAACTCCTTCAGCTCTGATCCATTATCCACCTGGTACTCTGACCTCAGAATGTTACCTGACTGCGCTTTTGTCTCTTCCTTCTATTTATGTCATACCCTCCTTGCTTCTGACCTTGGACTCCTTGACTATTCTGATTCACGGCTTGGCCGTGAGAAGTGACTAGCGTCTGGCTGATATGTTTTTCTTTTTCGCTAGTATGGATCCTGTTCACACGCTTTGTGACCAGGTGGTGAATTTGGCGCAGATAACTTAGTGTCTGACATAGGATTGCCAGAGTCTGGAGTCATTGCAATATCAGTTGCAGGGTCAGATAAATAACTTGATGAAGACCCCCTGTAGCCCCCCACTGCCAGCAGTAGCTGTGACATCAGTACCCTCTGAAGTGCAGTTGGCCTCTCCTGAACCTGTGATATCCCTCCCTGATAAATTTTTGGGATAGAAAGATCTGTTTCGAGTATTCAAGGAGAGCTATAAATTATTTTTTACCCTGTGCCCCCGGTTTTCAGAGGAGGAGTTCCAGCGAGTGTGAATAATCATGTCCGTACTGCAAGGGGGTCCTCAGACCTGGGCATTTTCTTTGTCCCCACAAGCCCCAGAATGGTTTTCTGTTGATGTCTTTTTTGACTGTTTAGGTCTGATATGTGACGAACCCGACAGAATCCAGGTTGCTGAGGCTAAGATCATGAACATGGCACAGGGGGGTCGCACAGCTGAGGACTACTGTACTGAGTTCCGCCAGTGGTCCACCAAAGTTCTATGGAACGCTGCTGCTCTCAGGTGCCAGTTCCAAAATAGCCTTTCCAAGACATTCAATGATGCTCTGGTCCTACACGACGACCCCTTGTTCTTTGATCGAGGCCATGATTCAGGCGATAGGAATTGACCGCAGATTCCATGAGAAACATGGTGAACAGCAGGCCACATATTATACTTCCCTGGAGCAGGTCCATTTACCTGAGGTTAAAGTTGCCAGTCTCCATGTGACGGAGAGAAGACAGAGACAAGATCTCAGACTCTGTATATCTGTGGTCTCTCTGGACATTTTCTTAAGAATTGCCCAAGTTGTCCTCAAGCTATCAAACGGTTGGGAGAACATCTGAGACTGGGTGATAGCCGAGGAGGTCACCCAGGCTCCCATGTACCTTTTTCTTCCTCTGATAAAGTACTGATAAATACGATCATTTCCTTCTAGAACCATGTGTTATCAATATTGGCGTTCATTGACTGTGGGTCTGCTGCTAACTTTATTGATTTGGGACTGGTTCTGAACTTAGGGTTAGGGACAGTTAGTTTAGGAAGACCCATTCAAGTAATCGCCCTTGACAACACATTGTTAGCTCACAATTTGGTCAAGAGAGCAATGGTGGATTTCACTCTCCAAGTGTGAGCACTTCACTCTGAGTCCATCCCTGTTTTATGTTGGATAATACACCTGCTGGATTGGTTCTGGGGTTTCAATGGTTGCAGATTTATGAAATACTGCATTTGCACCTTTCTTGACCCACGTAAAAGAAAAAATTTGCTTCCCTCATGTCGGAGGCAGATGTGCCATTTTCAGTGCATGCATGCCTTAGCGGCAGACTTGCTAAAAAGATTACACTCTTCTGGCAGAGGTACCAGCTATTTTCATCCACAAGGATTACAGCAGAGGGCCACGCAGACCAGGTGCAACTCAGGGGGTGGGAAAATGTCCATTAATTGTGCCATTTTCATGAGACCATCACATCAGCAAGAGTTATCTGTGGGTGTGTGATGCTAGTCTCCTGACACCAATCAATATCTTGAGATCTCCCCTGTGTGGCTCGATGATATTGAGGTCAGGAGACTGAGATTGCCACTCCAGAACCTTCACATTGTTCTGCTGTAGCCAGTGACAGGTTGACTTGACCTTGTATTTTGGATCATTGTCATGTTGGAACATACAAGTATGTCCCATGCACAGCTTCTGGGCTGATGAGTGCAAATTTGCCCCCAGTATTTGCTGATAACGTGCTGCATTCATCTTTCCTTTAACTTTGACAAAGTTTCCTGTGCCTTTGTAGCTCACACATCCCCAAAACATCAGCAATCTACCTCCAGAAGTTTTGAGGCTTGTTTCTATGCTGTTTTACGTATTGTAGGTGAGATACTTTGTGTCATTTGGAATCATCAGCCCGGAAGCTGCACATGGAACGCACTTGGATGTTCCAACATGACAATGATCTCAAACACAAGGCCATGTCAACCTATCATTGGCTACAGCAATATAAAGTGAATGTTCTGGAGTGGCCATCTCAGTCTCCTGACCTCAATATCATTGCGCCACTCTGGGGAGATTTCACGCACACAGTTTATACTAGACAGGAATTTACAGGAACTGGAGGCTTTTTGCCAAGAAGAGTGGGCAGCTTTACCATCTGAGAAAATAAAAGACCTCATCCACAACTACCACAAAAGAATTCAAGCTGTCATTGATGTTAGAGGGGGCAATACACGGTATTAAGAAATGGGGTATGTAAACTTTTGATCAGGGTCATTTGGATGTTTTGGGTTGTCATTATGATTTAAAAAGAGAAAACACAGTAGTTTGACAATAAATGGCTTCACCCAACCACTAACCTTGAGTGGAGAAAAAGTTTTGGTGTTATCACTCATATTCTCTGAAAAAAGGCCAAGAAAGCAAAAATTCTGCCGAGGTATGTAAACTTTTGAGCACAACTGTATATATACACATATTACCAGTTGAAACCAGAAGTTTGCATACACTATATAAAAAGACACATGAATGTGTTTCTCAATATCTGACATGAAATCGGAATAAACCTTTCCCTTTTTAGGTCAATTAGGAGTACCATAATTATTAATATTTGCAAAATGCCAGAATAATAAGAGGGAGAAAATGTTTTCAGCATTTTTTATTACTTACCGCAAAATCAAAAGTGTATATACACTAAGATTACTATGCCTTGAAACAATTCTGGACTGCCCATATGATGATGTGTATTTGGAAGCTTCTGATTTTTTTTTTAGAGACACACCTGTGGATGTATTTTAATGCACATCTGAAACACACTGCTTATGTGTGTAGCCTCATGAGAAAGTCTAAATAAATCAGCCAAGATATCAGGAAGAGAATTATGGACTTACACTTGTCTGGCTCATCCTTGGATACAATTTCAAGATACCTGAAGGTGCCTCGTTCATTTGTATAAACAATTATACACAAGTACAAAAAAGATGGGAATGTCCAGCCATCATACCGTTCAGGAAGGAGAAGGGTTCTGGGTCCCAGAGATGAACATGCTTTGGTCCCACATGTGCATATCAACCCAAGGACAAAAGCAAAAGACCTTGTAAAGATGATGATGGAAGCTGGTAAGATTGTGTCAATATCCACAGTGAAACGAGTACTGTATCAACATGATCTGAAAGGCCACTCTGCCAGGAGGAAGCCATTACTCCAAAAGAAACATAAAAAAGCCAGATTAATGTTTTCAAATGTTTTAATTTTTGATACTTGTCCTGGGGTCTTATGAAACGAAAATTGAACTCTTTGGGCAAAATGACGATTGAAACGGTTGGAGGAAAAATGGAAAAGCTTGGAAGCCTAAGAACACCATTCCAACTGTGCTTCACAGGGGTGGCAGTATCATGTTGTGGGATTATTTTGCTGCAGGAAAGACAGATGCACTTCAAAAAATAGATGGCATCATGAGAAAAGAAGATTATGTACTCAAGCAACATCTCAAGACATCAGCCAGGTAGTTAAAGCTTGGGCGGAACTGGGTCTTCCAAATGGACAACATCCCGAAGCATACTTCCAAAATGGTAACAAAGTGGCTTAAGCATAACAAAGTCAATGTTTTGTAGTGGCCATCACAAAGCCCTGACCTCAAGCCTATTGAAAATGTATGGGCAAAGCTGAAAAGGCAGGTGCGAGCAAGGCGACCTACACACCTGGATCAGTTACACCAGTTTTGTTAGGAGGAATGGGCCCAAATTCCAACCAGCTATTGTGAGAAGCTTGTGGAAAGATATCCCAAACCTTTGACCCAAGTCATTCACTTTAAGGGCAATGGTACCAAATACTAATGAATTGTGTGTAAACTTTTGACTGTGCAGTAAGTAATAAAAAATGTCTTAAAACATTCTCTCTGTTAGTACTCTGGCATTTGGCAAATATTAATAATTATGGTAATCCTAATTGACCTAAAACGGGAAAGATTTATTCTTATTTCATGCCAGATATTGAGAAAAACATGCATATGTGTCTTTTTTTATAGTGTACGCAAACTTCTGGTTTCTATCGTGTATATATATATATATATATATATATATATATATATATATATATATATATGTATATATATATACTATGTATATATATATATATATACATATATATATATATATATATACAGTGGGGCAAAAAAGTATTTAGTCAGTCAGCAATAGTGCAAGTTCCACCACTTAAAAAGATGAGAGGCGTCTATAATTTACATCATAGGTAGACCTCAACTATGGGAGACAAACTGAGAAAAAAAAATCCAGAAAATCACATTGTCTGTTTTTTTAACAATTTATTTGCATATTATGGTGGAAAATAAGTATTTGGTCAGAAACAAAATTTCATCTCAATACTTTGTAATATATCCTTTGTTGGCAATGACAGAGGTCAAACGTTTTCTGTAAGTCTTCACAAGGTTGCCACACACTGTTGTTGGTATGTTGGCCCATTCCTCCATGCAGATCTCCTCTAGAGCAGTGATGTTTTTGGCTTTTCGCTTGGCAACATGGACTTTCAACTCCCTCCAAAGGTTTTCTATAGGGTTGAGATCTGGAGACTGGCTAGGCCACTCCAGGACCTTGAAATGCTTCTTACGAAGCCACTCCTTCGTTGCCCTGGCGGTGTGCTTTGGATCATTTTCATGTTGAAAGACCCAGCCACGTTTCATCTTCAATGCCCTTGCTGATGGAAGGAGGTTTGCACTCAAAATCTCACGATACATGGCCCCATTCATTCTTTCATGTACCCGGATCAGTCGTCCTGGCCCCTTTGCAGAGAAACAGCCCCAAAGCATGATGTTTCCACCACCATGCTTTAAAGTAGGTATGGTGTTTGATGGATGCAACTCAGTATTCTTTTTCCTCCAAACACGACAAGTTGTGTTTCTACCAAACAGTTCCAGTTTGGTTTCATCAGACCATAGGACATTCTCCCAAAACTGCTCTGGATCATCCAAATGCTCTCTAGCAAACTTCAGACGGGCCCGGACATGTACTGGCTTAAGCAGTGGGACATGTCTGGCACTGCAGGATCTGAGCCCATGGTGGCGTAGTGTGTTACTTATGGTAGGCCTTGTTACATTGGTCCCAGCTCTCTGCAGTTCATTCACTAGGTCCCCCCGCGTGGTTCTGGGATTTTTGCTCACCGTTCTTGTGATCATTCTGACCCCACGGGGTGGGATTTTGCATGGAGCCCCAAATCAAGGCAGATTATCAGTGGTCTTGTATGTCTTCCATTTTCTAATTATTGCTCCCACTGTTGATTTCTTCACTCCAAGCTGGTTGGCTATTGCAGATTCAGTCTTCCCAGCCTGGTGCAGGGCTACAATTTTGTTTCTGGTGTCCTTTGACAGCTCTTTGGTCTTCACCATAGTGGAGTTTGGAGTCAGACTGTTTGAGGGTGTGCACAGGTGTCTTTTTATACTGATAACAAGTTTAAACAGGTGCCATTAATACAGGTAATGAGTGGAGGAAAGAGGAGACTCTTAAAGAAGAAGTTACAGATCTGTGAGAGCCAGAAATCTTGATTGTTTGTTTCTGACCAAATACTTATTTTCCACCATAATATGCAAATAAATTGTTAAAAAAACAAACAATGTGATTTTCTGGATTTTTTTTTCTCAGTTTGTCTCCCATAGTTGAGGTCTACCTATGATGTAAATTACAGACGCCTCTCATCTTTTTAAGTGGTGGAACTTGCACTATTGCTGACTGACTAAATACTTTTTTGCCCCACTGTATATATACACTGCTCAAAAAATTAAAGGGAGCACTACAATACCATATCCTAGATATCTCTGAATTGAATATTTTAGTTGCAAATTTTTATTCGTTGCATAGTGGAATGTGCTCAGAACAATACAACATAACAATTATCAATGTAAATCAAAACGAATATCCCATGGAGGTCTTAATTTGTGATGATACTCAAAATCAAAGCGGAAAATCAAATTAAAGGCTGATCCAACTTCAGTGGAAATGCCTCATGACAAGGAAAAGATGCTCAGTATTGTGTGTGGCCTCCACGTGCCAGTATGACCTCCCTACTGTACAATGCCTGGGCATGCTCATGATGAGGCGGCGGATGGTCTCCTGAGGGATCTCCTCCCAGACCTGGACAAAAGCATCCGCCAACTCCTGAACAGTCTGTGGTGCAATGTGATGTTGGTGGATGGAGCGAGACATGATGTTCCAGATGTGCTCATTCGGATTCAGGTCTGGGGAATGGGCGGGCCAGTCCACAGCTTCAATGACTTCATCATGCTGGAACTGCTGACACACTCCAGCGACATGAGGTCTGGCATTGTCCTGCATTAGGAGGAACTCAGAGCCAACCACACCAGCATATGGTCTCACAAGGGTCTGAGGATCTCATCTCGGTACCTATTGGTTAGTCAGGCAATCCTCTGGCGAGCACATGGAGGGCTGTACGGCCCTCCGAATGAATGCCACCCCACACCATTACTGACCCACTGCCAAACTGGTCATGCTGAAGGATGTTGCAGGCAGCAGATCGCTCTCCATGGCATCTACAGACTCTGTCACATCTGTCACATGTGCTCAGTGTGAACCTGCTTTCATCTGTGAAGAGCACAGGGAGCCAGTGGCGAATTTGCCTATCCTGGTGTTCTGTGGCAAATGCCAAGCATCCTGCACATTGTTGGGCTGTGAGCACTACCCCATCTGTGGACATCGGGCACTCAGACCATTCTCATGGAGTCGGTTTCTAACCGTTTGTGCAGACACATGCACATTTGCGGCCTGCTGGAGGTCATTTTGCAGGGCTCTTGCAGTGCTCCTCTTGTTCCTCCTTGCACAAAGGCTGAGGTAGCGGTCCTACTGCTGGGTTGTCCCCCTCCACGTCTCCTGGTGTACTGGCCTGTCTCCTGGTAGTGCCTCCTTACTCTGGACACTGCGCTGACAGACACAGCAAACCTTCTTGCCACAGCTTGCATTGATGTGCCATCCTGGATGAGCTGCACTACCTGAGCCACTTGTGTGGGTTGTAGATTCCGTCTCATGCTACCATGAGTGTGAAAGCACAACTAACATTCAAAAGTGACCAAAACATCAGCCAGAAAGCATTGGTACTGAGATGTGGTCTGTGGTCCCCACCTGCAGAACCACTCCTTTATTGAGGGTCTCTTGATAATTGCCAATAATTTCCATCTGTTGTCTATTACATTTGCACAACAGCATGTGAAATTGATTGTCAATCAGTGTTGCTTCCTAAGTGGACAGTTTGATTTCACAGAAGTTTGATTTACTTGGGAGTTATATTCTGTTGTAATATGTTGTAAGCTGTAAAACTGTTGTAAAAACTCTGAAGAAACTACACAGATAGTAACATAGTTAGCAAGGCCGAAAACAGACATTTGTCCATCCAGTTCAGCCTATATTCCGTCAGAATAAATCCCATTATCTGTGTCCTTCTAAAGAACCTAATAACTGTAAGATACAATATTGTTACATTCCAGGAAGACGTCCAGGTCTCTCTTGAACCCCTCGACTGAGTTCGCCATCACCACCTCCTCAGGGAAGGAATTCCATTCTCACTGCCCTAACAGTAAAGAATCCTCTTCTATGTTGGTGGAAAAACCTTCTCTCCTCCAGACGCAGAGAATGCCCCCTTGTGCCCGTCACCTTCCTTGGTATAAACAGATCCTCAGCGAGATATTTGTATTGTCCCCTTATATACTTATACAAGGTTATTTGATGGCCCCTCAGTTGTCTTTTTTCTTGACTAAATAATCCTAATTTTGCTAATCTCTCTGGGTATTGTAGTTCCCCCATCCCCTTTATTAATTGTGTTGCCCTCCTTATAATAACATAGAACATAGTAACATAGTTTGTGGTGCCACAGCAGTGAAAAAAATTAGTATGTAACGATCAGAGAATGGTGTCATAAATGCTTTTCAGCATTGGAATATTACCAATTTATGCCAAATCGATTGATCATGAGTCAAATTTCTTTATAAATTTCCTGAATCCTGCAAACTTGAATTTCAAAGGATTCACTCATTTCTAGCATATATGCCATAACATTGACCCCAAATCTGTTCATAGCTTTCATTTGGTCAGCAGACTCTTCATCTGGTCTGTAGGAGAAAAATGTCATGCAATTTACACAAGTTAACATACTTATATGCTGTGCATGATTTATTTTCGCTGCACATTTCTTAATAATGTTTTTTCCCTTGCAGAAAAGTTAAAGGCTTTCCCAGAAATCGGCTTCTTTTCCGAAACCAGAAATACTCTTGTATCTGTTTTCTTAGCTCTCGCCCATTCAGGTGAATGCATCTGAAATGTAATAAGAGATGCAACTCATGGTCAAGAATGAACATCTACAAAAATATAACAGATGTCCACATGTTTATTATTTTGGCTACTAAAAAACAATTAGTATCCAAAATAAAAAAAGGGGAGTGATGGGAATGAAAAATGAAAAGGTTAGTGCTCTGAAAACACTTGGCCTTGAATAGTCCATGGAATGCCACTGAAGTTTTTCTTTTAGGTGCTATGTTACAGATGTAAGTTTATATTTAACAAGGTTGACATGATTAACACTGGAAACATATGCTTGCATACTCAAAACAAAAAGCATGATGCCAAAATTTCTTTGTTATTTCCCTCTGGACTCCTTACCATAATTATGACCATGCTGTTTCATGTTAATATTGCAGCTGTTTCATACTTTCCCTGTATACAAATATTGAGCATCTTTATACTCCACATCAGGTGAATTCTATTGTATGCCTTGTTCTTTTTTTGTTTCCTTGGAGTCACAGTCTTCACATAATGCAGGCAATTGAATTTCAATATTTCTAGGCGGCCTTATATGTACAGTGGGGCAAAAAAGTATTTAGTCAGTCAGCAATAGTGCAAGTTCCACCACTTAAAAAGATGAGAGGCGTCTGTAATTTACATCATAGGTAGACCTCAACTATGGGAGACAAACTGAGAGAAAAAAATCCAGAAAATCACATTGTCTGTTTTTTTATCATTTTATTTGCATATTATGGTGGAAAATAAGTATTTGGTCAGAAACAAACAATCAAGATTTCTGGCTCTCACAGACCTGTAACTTCTTCTTTAAGAGTCTCCTCTTTCCTCCACTCATTACCTGTAGTAATGGCACCTGTTTAAACTTGTTATCAGTATAAAAAGACACCTGTGCACACCCTCAAACAGTCTGACTCCAAACTCCACTATGGTGAAGACCAAAGAGCTGTTAAAGGACACCAGAAACAAGATTGTAGCCCTGCACCAGGCTGGGAAGACTGAATCTGCAATAGCCAACCAGCTTGGAGTGAAGAAATCAACAGTGGGAGCAATAATTAGAAAATGGAAGACATACAAGACCACTGATAATCTCCCTCGATCTGGGGCTCCACGCAAAATCCCACCCCGTGGGGTCAGAATGATCACAAGAACGGTGAGCAAAAATCCCAGAACCACGCGGAGGGACCTAGTGAATGAACTGCAGAGAGCTGGGACCAATGTAACAAGGCCTACCATAAGTAACACACTACGCCACCATGGACTCAGATCCTGCAGTGCCAGACGTGTCCCACTGCTTAAGCCAGTACATGTCCGGGCCCGTCTGAAGTTTGCTAGAGAGCATTTGGATGATCCAGAGGAGTTTTGGGAGAATGTCCTATGGTCTGATGAAACCAAACTGGAACTGTTTGGTAGAAACACAACTTGTCGTGTTTGAACGAAAAAGAATACTGAGTTGCATCCATCAAACACCATACCTACTGTAAAGCATGGTAGTGGAAACATCATGCTTTGGGGCTGTTTCTCTGCAAAGGGGCCAGGACGACTGATCCGGGTACATGAAAGAATGAATGGGGCCATGTATCGTGAGATTTTGAGTGCAAACCTCCTTCCATCAGCAAGGGCATTGAAGATGAAACGTGGCTGGGTCTTTCAACATGACAATGATCCAAAGCACACCGCCAGGGCAACGAAGGAGTGGCTTCGTAAGAAGCATTTCAAGGTCCTGGAGTGGCCTAGCCAGTCTCCAGATCTCAGCCCTATAGAAAACCTTTGGAGGGAGTTGAAAGTCCGTGTTGCTAAGCGAAAAGCCAAAAACATCACTCCTCTAGAGGAGATCTGCATGGAGGAATGGGCCAACATACCAACAACAGTGTGTGGCAACCTTGTGAAGACTTACAGAAAACGTTTGACCTCTGTCATTGCCAACAAATGATATATTACAAAGTATTGAGATGAAATTTTGTTTCTGACCAAATACTTATTTTCCACCATAATATGCAAATAAAATGATAAAAAAACAGACAATGCGATTTTCTGGATTTTTTTTTCTCAGTTTGTCTCCCATAGTTGAGGTCTACCTATGATGTAAATTACAGACGCCTCTCATCTTTTTAAGTGGTGGAACTTGCACTATTGCTGACTGACTAAATACTTTTTTTGCCCCACTGTATACTTCTAGCGTTGGATGTTAAGTCATAAGGCCTTTTTCATAGGTTTGCTAAGTGAAGTGCAAATGTTTTCCAGGTATAGTTTGTTTTTGAGTTCTAACTACTAGACGTAGCCTGTAATTTCTCTTTCATTAAAATGTTAAATCATCTGCCACCCAAAGTTATCTATATAAATATACACTATACAGTATTAGACAGGGAAAGGGAGGAAGGATATGCCGCTGCAGTCTCTCAATCTCAATATTTAAGTAAAACAGCATGAGAAAATAGGTCTAGCAGCAAGAAGACATCAGTGTTACTCAACCCTCTTAGATCTCACATGGGCCTCTGCATCCCCCTTCTTCTGCTAGATCCCTCTGGTCTTCGCGATCTTTGATGTCATGCTCTTTTAGGCCTTATACATTGGCTCAGGGGAAGGGCAAATCCTCAGTATTAGGGTAGCTGGTGTCAATGCTGTGACCATGGATTGCCTTACTGCTTTGGTTTGAACTTTATTAAAAACCTATTTCTGCTACATCTCTGGGCAGCTCTGCTATACTAATAGTCAGTTTTGCCTTGGACTTTGTGACTAAGCTCTGTTATATCAGGGGAGATAATTTGCTGGATCTGGTCCTGTCAAATAGACTAGATACAATTTTAGATTTAAAGGTCCAGGAGCATTTAGGCAGAAGCAACCACAATTTGGTAAGTTTCAATGTAATATACAATAAAACATTTCAAAATGAAAATGTAAAAATCCGCAACTTTAGGAAAGCTGATTTCCACAGATTTAGGCCTCTTTCACATTTCCGTCGGCACGGGGCCATCGCAAACCGACGGCCCCACGTACCGACGGACGTTGTGCACAATTGTGCACAAAGTGTGCAGCGGATGCAATTTTCAGACGCATCCGCTGCCCATTGTGAGTTCCCGGGGAGGAGGGGGCGGAGTTCCGGCCGTGCATGCCCAGTCGGAAATGGCGGTTTCGACGGACGAAAAAACATTACATTGAATGTTTTTTTCGTAACGACGGGCCGCCAAATACCGACGCATCAGTGCGCGATGCGTCGGTAATACAAGTCTACAGTTATATGAAAAAGTTTGGGCACCCCTATTAATCTTAAGCTTAATGTTTTATAAAAATAGTTTTTTTGGCAACAGCTATTTCAGTTTCATATATCTAATAACTGTTGGACACAGTAATGTTTCTGCCTTGAAATGAGGTTTATTGTACTAACAGAAAATGTGCAATCTGCATTCAAACGAAATTTGACAGGTGCATAAGTATGGGCACCCTTATCATTTTCTTGTTTTAAATACTCCTACCTACTTTTTACTGACTTACTAAAGCCCTTTTTTTGGTTTTCGAACCTCATTGAGCTTTGAACTTCATAGCCAGGTGTATGCAATCATGAGAAAAGCTACTTAAAGTGGCCACTTGCAATTTGTTCTCCTGTTTGAATCTCCTCTGAAGAGTGGCATCATGGGCTCCTTAAAACAACTGTCTAATGATCTGAAAACAAAGATTATTCAACATAGTTGTTCAGGGAAAGGATATAAAATGCTGACTCAGAGATTTAACCTGTCAATTTCCACTGTGAGGAACATAGTAAGGAAATGGAAGAACACAGGTACAGTTCTTGTTAAGGCCAGAAGTGGCAGGCCAAGAAAAACATCAGAAAGGCAGAGAAGAAGAATGGTGAGATCAGTCAAGGACAATCCTCAGACCACCTCCAGAGAGCTGCAGCATCAACTTGCTGCAGATGGTGTCACTGTGCATCGGTCAACTATACAACGCACTTTGCAAAAGGAGAAGCTGTATGGGAGAGTGATGCGAAAGAAGCCGTTTCTGCAAGCACACCACAAACACAGTCAGCTGAGGTATGCAAAAGCACATTTGGAGAAGCCAATTTCTTTTTGGAAGAAGGTCCTGTGGACTGATGAAACCAAGATTGAGTTGTTTGGTCATACAAAAAGGCGTTATGCATGGAGGCCAAAAAACACAGCATTCCAAGAAAAACACTCGCTACCCACAGTAAAATTTGGTGGAGGTTCCATCATGCTTTGGGGCTGTGTGGCCAATGCCGGCACCGGGAATCTTGTTAAAGTTAAGGGACGCATGGATTCCTCTCAGTATCAGCAGATTCTTGACAATAATGTTCATGAATCAGTGACAAAGTTGAAGTTACGCAGGAGATGGATCTTTCAGCAAGACAATGATCCAAAACACCGCTCCAAATCTACTCAAGCATTCATGCAGAGGAACAATTACACTGTTTTGGAATGGCCATCCCAGTCCCCAGACCTGAATATCATTGAACATCTGTGGGATCATTTGAAGAGGGCTATCCATGCTCGGCGACCATCAAACTTAACTGAACTGGAATTGTTTTGTAAAGAGGAATGGTCAAAAATACCTTCATCCAGGATCCAGGAACTCATTAAAAGCTACAGGAAGCGACCAGAGGCTGTTATTTTTGCAAAAGGAGGATCTACTAAATATTAATGTCACTTTTCTGCTTGGGTGCCCATACTTATGCACCTGTCAAATTTTGTTTGAATGCAGATTGCACATTTTCTGTTAGTACAATAAACCTCATTTCAATGCAGAAACATTACTGTGTCCAACAGTTATTAGATATATGAAACTGAAATAGCTGTTGCAAAAAAAACAATTTTTATAAAACATTAGGCTTAAGATTAATAGGGGTGCCCAAACTTTTTCATATAACTGTATGTGAAAAAAAGGCATCCTGCAGGCAACTTTGCAGGATGCGCTTTTTCCAAAGAACGATGCATTGCGGCGTTCACATTCCGACGGAAGTGTGAAAGAGGCCTAAGGCACACCTAATGTTCGGGCACATACACTGAACACAGACTTCACTAGGAAGTCCGTGTTACCGCTCTGGTTCGCCCCCCTGAACATCCACCGCTTGCCATGCTGTCATGTTCATGGCAAACACCACTTCTAATTGGCGCTGAAATCATCCTGAGAATACCAGCCCCCGGCTGTCTGCTTTAGCAAGGTTGGTTGTCAAAAATGAAGGGGGACCCCTGTTATGATCAGGTGGCCTTGGAGCAGCATGAAATGACCTTCGCTGGAGCAGTGGTAACTTTACTGACCGCAAACCCTGATCCTATCACCGCAACTAGACGTAGCCGTGGGGTGTGCCTAACCAGACCTAGACACCTCGACACAGCCTAAGGACTAAATATCCCTAAAGATGGAAATAGGAAAACTCTCTTGCCTCAGAGTAGACTCCCAAAGGATAGGTAGCCCCCCACAAATAATGACTGTGAGTAGGAGAGGAAAAGACACACGCAGACAGAAAACAGGGATAAGCAAAGGAGGCCACTTCTACCTAGATAGGAAAGGATAGTACAGGATACTATGCGGTCAGCATAGAACACTACAAAATATCCACAGCAGAAAAATACAAAAACTCCACCACCTAACTAAAGATGTGGAGAGTATATCTGCGACTCCAGCGAATCCAACTAGACTGAGAAAAACATCAGGCACAGTCTAGCAGGAACAAAATAGAAACAAGATCAGCACAAAAAAATAAACACACAGCCATGTGTCTAAAAAAATGAAGCAAACGCTTATCTTTGCTGAGTTGGCAGCAAGCAGGAGAGGCCAGGCAGAGGACCAACACTTCCAAAGGAACATTGACTACTGGCAAGGACTAATGAATCCTGCACAGCTAAATACCCCAGTCAGAATTGCAATTAGCAGAAACACCTGTCCAAGACTGCTGCTCAGGAATAACTGCATTACCATCAACAACCACCGGAGGGAGCCCAAGAGCAGAATTCACAACAGACCCCATGCCATTTTTAAAAAATTATTTATTTAAATAATTAAAAAATACAGCGTGGTGACCCCTCTATTCTTGATAACCAGCCTTGCTCACAACATACCAATTCATGGAAGGGGTGATTGTTTAGTATTAGGTTGCACAAAAGCGTGTATAGGGCAGACACTATAATAGCATTTATACAAGGGTTGGATGATTTCCTCAGCACACATAAAATAGTGGATTCTAGATAATTTAATGACAAAAAATGTATAATTGGCAGAAAAAGGTTGAACATGATGAACTTAGATATTTTTTCCATCTATGAAATTTTTGGATAAATCTCCTATACCGCTGGCCAGTTGTTTCTGCTGGGTACATTTTCTATGCTGCTGGTCTGTTCTGCCTTGGACTATGTGTCAAACCTAGCTCTGCTACTGCTGATAATTTGAAGGATAACTCTGCTATATCACTGCCAGCTCTGAATTGGCCTCTGTCACAAACTTACTTCAGCTTCAGAATCAACTCACCCAAATCGCTGGGTTGCTCTACTTTGGAAAAATGCAGCTGTGCTATATCACTTAGCCAACTCTGCCATTTCACTGTACAGCTTTGCATTTAACTCTGTGACAAACTAAGCTCTGCTATATTATATATTAGCTGAATTATATCTGCTTTAGATCAGTTCCACCTTTGAACCTCTTATATAATTTCTACTTTGCTTCATAGGATCCCATGATTTCTGTTTGTCACCTCTATAGTCGTTCTGCCAGAACTCCTTCTGTTGCTCTGTAAGGATTTCTCTGCTTCACAAATGTCATTTCTCCATTCTGCATAACAACTGCTCATCTGATCCAAAGGCTTAGAGGATCTACCACACCAGAGGAGACATAACAATCAGATTGGCTTGGAGCACACACCACAGAAGAAGCCCAGTCACTCAGCAAGCAAAAATGTGCATTTACCTGGAAATAAAAGTGAAATATTATGCAATAGGACTATGATAAAGACCACCCATCATGATAAAAATGTTTAGAGAGCTATGACCCCAATTTATGAACCAGCATTTTTCACACCGTCTTTAATGAGGGGACGTGTTGGAGCTAGATGCTCCGCAGCTCCTGATTCATTAACAGGTACACTACTATTAGCAAATCAGACGAATAATAAAAGTTGCGTCTTACTGGAGTAAGATTTGTGGCATAAGGTACATCATACTTCATCATGATCAGACAAGCCCCAGCACCTCCCATTTTGGTGGAGCTGCCAGAATCTGGTGTGATAACACAAAAAGTTTCAAAATGTTTTACCCCAGATTTCTGGCATAAACCCGTTGATGAATCAGGGCTTATACATTTTTTTAATAAATAAATGGCTTGTGCATACTCTCTCCTGCACATTAGAAGCACTCAACAGGGTCCCTATGTAAAAGAATAGTTGAGCTTCCAAGAATGAAGACTGTTTCCTGACATTGACAATATGCAAATTTTTACAGAAGTAAACTATAGTGAGACTATGAAATTTCCGTACTAGGATCTTGTAATAGTTCTTTAACCTCTTACTGCGAATGAACATAACTGTATGTCCAGAGTGCAAGTACCTTGTAGTTTATCGCAATCTTGCGTATAGTTCTTCACTGCCGAAATTCAAGGCTGGCATTCTGCTGCAGCCGTCTCTTTGCCATGAGAGTGGAAGTCTTGCTTTCAATAGAGTAGGCTACGCTTGACTAGTAGCTGATGATTGGCTGCACTGGTCACGAGACCCTGCGGGAGACACAGCGCCAGCATCAGAGGTGCAGCACCACTCGGGGAGGTAACTGTGCATGTTTTTTTTTTTAATTTTGTATTACAGTGCTAAAAAGAAGCAGCTGTTCAGTAATGAACAACCCCTTTAATACAACTGTACAAAAATAAGTGAATCAGGAAAATAATCGGAAAGTGTAAATATGCCTTTAATAGGGGCATATTTAGGTTTAGTGGCTAGGGTGGTATGAGCTGTAAGTAGGGGCCTTAAGGTACCTTCACACTGAGCAACTTTAGAGCGATAACGATAGCGATCCGTGACGCTGCAGCGTCCTGGATAGCGATCTCGTTGTGTTTGACACGCAGCAGCGATCTGGATCCTGCTGTGACATCGCTGGTCGGAGCTGAAAGTCTGGATCTTTATTTCGTCGCTGGACTCCCGCTGACATCGCTGAATCGGCATGTGTGATGCTGATCCAGCGATGCGTTCACTTGTAACCAGGGAAAACATTGGGTTACTAAGCGCAGGGCCGTTTTAGTAACCCGATATTTACCCTGGTTACCATTGTAAATGTAAAAAAAAAAAACACTACATACTCACATTCCGGTGTCTGTCGCGTCCCCCGGCGTCAGCTTCCCTGCACTGTGTCAGCGCCGGCCGGCCATAAAGCAGAGCACAGCGGTGACGTCACCGCTCTGCTTTACGGCCGGCGCTTACACAGTGCAGGGAAGATGACGCCGGGGGACGTGACAGACACCGGAATGTAAGTATGTAGTGTTTGTTTTTTTTTACATTTACAATGATAACCAGGGTAAACATCGGGTTACTAAGCGCGGCCCTGCGCTTAGTAACCCGATGTTTACCCTGGTTACCCGGGGACTTCGGCATCGTTGGTCGCTGGAGAGCTGTCTGTGTGACAGCTCTCCAGCGACCACACAACAACTAAACAGCGACGCTGCAGCGATCGGCATCGCTGTCTATATCGCTGCAGCGTCGCTTAATGTGACGGTACCTTTAGACTCAGGCTGACAGTATACTCGGCCCTTAACGCTTGAGTGGTGACATGCACAGAGCCAACATCCTCCATAGTCAGTCTCCCTAGCTATTTGGATCACAACATTATTAGACATAAACCTTAGATTGTAACATATCAATCACATTAATTATAGAAATTGTTAAAAAAGAAAACAAATAAAAAAATAACTACCCTGCTAACAACATAATATTGCAGTTAACGCTCATGTAAAATGCTTAACGGATAAAAACGACTTCTCATATTCCACACATCATAACGCCATCAAAAAAAGCAGTTTAGAAAAACAATATTGTGACATTTGCCTCTTTTATTTCCAATATAAAATTTCCCTGGCAAATCCTACAGCACAAGGCAAACGCCTTGTTCATTTTAATTATGTCAGATCAGTTCATTATTGTTCATTATGTCAGATCAGTATGAAACCTTATCTCCTTCAGCAAAGAAAAACTGGATAACAAGTGTCAGCCAAGCTTTTCTTTTCCTCGGCATGCACAGTTAATGGAGAGAAAATTCACATGTTTTCCTTCCAAAGTATTAATGAACAAAAGGAAACAAATATTGAGCTATAACAAAGCTGATTTCAAAGGAATCATGTTTATTTGACTCGGTCTATTGTATTTCACAAAGTCAAAGTGATCTGTGTGCCCTATATTTGTGACAAAAGATTTTCCCAATCTGGGTACGACAGATAAGTCATTTATAGAAAGGATTACTTATCTGTAGGGGTGTATCAGAAATGAAACAAATAAAGAAAAACCCAATAAAGTTGACCATATTGTGAACGATATAAAATGCCATCTTATAGACGAACTGAAATGAAATTGAGATTTTTATTTTGAATGTCTTGATTGACAAAGCTGCTTAATATCAGAATAAGAACTGCCGGAAAGAGAGATGGATTAGATGAACTAACTTTGCTCTGGACAGCGGGTCCAGTTTACAAAATCCGAATGAGCTCTAGTTGTTTTATTGTTGTTATTATTGTTGTTTTATTTTTTACTATATAATGCACTAAAAAATGGGGGGAAAAAAACCCATATTCTCCAAATCAGTCTGATTATGGTGATACTGAAAGTTTTCTTATATTTTAGTTTAAAATGTTAGAACTTTATAGAAAAAAAATGGTTTCTGTCATTTTCTGAAATCGTACATTTTTTTATGTTTCCATAACATTTAAGAGGTTTGATCTTTTGTAGACTCAACTATTGCTTTTACTGATACTATTTTGGGGTATATGCCGCGCAACATTTTGATAGCTTTTTAGTGCAATTTCTTGTGGGAAGTGCAGTAAGCAAAAAATCACAAGTTTGACTTTTTAAATTCTTTTTTAGTTTCGGTGTTCATTACATGAGATAACATTTTTAGATTTTATTGATTTGGGTAGTTAGTTATGCAGGCAGTAATACCAAATTTAATATATATTTTTACATTTCGCTATTTACTTTAAAAAAAAATAAGTACGGTAAATATATTTTTCTTCTTCTTAGGAATATTACCAAGTGCAGACATGGAGGCCTTCTGATGGCCTCTGGCTGACATGGCAGCTCATAAGCCCCACATGATTGAGACACAGGCAGTACTGTAAGTGATGGATTCTCGACTCTGGGCTACCATGTCAGAAGCATCATAAATGCTGTCTTTATGCTTCGTAGCAACACTTGAGAGGTAAGACTGATTTGATCAGGGCTAGATTTGATTGCATCAGTTACCCTCAGGTGAGGTACGAAGCAGCCTCAGCTCCTGAGCCTGTTCCATATGGCTATTGTACACAACCGTTGCACATTGTAAAGGGCCGAAAGCGATATTGCAGTTTAAACAAACACCTATTCACAGTTACAATCATTAGAAAAATAAGACACAGCCTAATCCAGCAGCAGCGAACATCACCTAAACCAGATATCCATCTTTGCCATGATTCAAGGAATCTTGTGGACCAACAAGTTTAGTAGGGTAATTCCGACAAGCATAAAATCCAGCATTAAAAAGGTAAAAAGGTTTTGGAGTAAATACAATTTTGCTTTTTTTTAATTTTTCATTCTTTTTTTGTGTCTGATTGTATATCAATTTTTTTTAACTGTTTGTTTGAAAGGGGTCCAAATGCTGGGATCCCCAACAATTGCCAAAAAATGGGTCGTGTGCTCCCTTCCAACTGTGGTTAACTGTGTCTTGCAGTGACAACCCAAATGCTGTTCTCATCCCAAGATTTCTCCCATGATATTGCAGCACTGAGTCTTATAGCGACTGAAAAAATTCATATAATCAGAGTACCTGGTGTTAGGGCATATATTCTACTAAATGCAACAGAAAGGAATAAAAGTGAAAATATAGCTACTGTATATTCAGACTTCCTCTAAAAATCAAGACATAAAATGATTGCAGTATGAAGACTAAAAACAAAGAAAACGAGAAGCTCAGTAATGAACGGCTTTAACCCCTTTTACGACTGTTGTAGCTGTTTGCGTTCAGACCCAATGTCAGACATGCCAGATCACCAGTGAGGCCAAATCAGGAGGTTACGCCCTTCATTTATAAGCGCTTGGAGAAAAAAGGAAATTGCACACGTTCTGTGAGCAAAGTCACTTTTATCTGATATAAGAAGCAAGAGGCAGTATTTTATACCATTTACAACAAATGTAACTCATGCAGCCCCCCTTGTTACCCCGGGTCATGCTGACCTTTATTTCCCACGTACCCAGAACATGCTATTTGCTGACTATTGAAAACATGTACGATAAGAAGTATAAAATCCTTGAATTGTAGACTACAAGACTACTGCATCATAAGAACGAGATAAGATTCTAAACACATTCCAGCAATTAAAGGCAAAAGGCAATTAAAGGCAAAACATTAACCCTTCTATATCACGACCTTGGACGTATCCATACATCCAGGATGGCTGGTACTTACCAATTTTGGACATATAGATACGTCTTGGAGATTTTGCTAGCACAGAAGCTGTGCGGGTGTGAACTCCGCCAGGTGTCAGATAAATCTGACCGCAGGCAGTTGGCACTCAGTGCAGGAGTAGTGGCACTTTAACCGCCCAAATACTGCAATCAATATTGATCACAGCATTTGACAGGCATGCAGAGGGAAGGAGCCCCCTCTGCTGTCCGATCGGTGCCTGTGATCTGGCGGTGTCCATCTTTTTAGGCGTGCAGTTTGCAATTTTCAGTCAGCGATATCCACTGCTGCTTGTTTGTGGAAAACACCCACGGAGTCAAAATCATCACTACACCTGTAGATAAATCCCCAAAGGAGTATAATTTCCAAAATGGGGTCACTTGAGGGGGGATTCTGCTGTTCTCGCACTTAGGGGCTCTGTATTTGGAGTCCGCAACTATTTTAAGAAAATCTGGGGTCCAGAAGGCAAATAGCGCTCTGTCCCTCCCGAGACTCACCATGTGGCTAAGCAGCAGTGTACAGTTACATATGGGGTATTTCTACATTCAGCAAAAATTGTGGGACAAATGTTGGTGCCATTTTTACCCATTTGCCAGTGTGAAAATTTTGGTGGTAAAATTGTACATGTAATAATTTTATTCTTCACTGCCCAAAGGTAAAAGATTCTGTGACCCACCTGTGGTGTTAATATGATCACTGCACCCCTAAATGAATTAACTGAGAGGTGTAGTTTGTAAACTGGTGTCTCTTATGGGGGGTTCTTATTTTCTGGCACCTCAAGGGCTCTACCAATGTGACATGGCACCCTGAAACTAGTCCAGCAAAATCTGAACTCCAATATGGCGCTTGTTTCCTTTGGAGCTTTCACTGTGCCTCAAAAGTATTTTTCAACTGCATATGGGCTATCGGTATGCTCATGAGAAATTGCACAACAAATTTTGGGTTCTATTTTCTCATTCTGAAAATAAAAAAATTGGGACTAAAATAACATTTTTGTGGGAAAAATTAGATTTTTTTTATTTTCACAGCTGTACATTATAAACTCAAGGTGCTCACCACACATCTAGATGAAGTGAAGGAAATAATTATTTGATCCCTTGCTTATTTTGTAAGTTTGCCCACTGACAAACATATGAGCAGTCTTTAATTTTAATGGTAAGTTAATTTTATTGTTGAGATAAAGAATATAAAAAATAAAATCCAGAAAATCACATTGCATAAATTATATAAATTTATTTGCATTTTGCAGTGAGAAATAAGTATTTGATCCCTCTGGCAAACAAGACTTAATACTTGGTGGCAAAACCCTTGTTGGCAAGCACAGCAGTCAGATTTTTTTTGTAGTTGATAATGGGGTTTGCGCACATGTCAGGAGGAATTTTGGTCCACTCCTCTTTGCAGATCATCTCTAAATCATTAAGATTTTGAGGCTATTGCTTGGCAACTTGGAGCTTCAACTCGCTCCATAAGTTTTCTATGACTAAGGTCTGGAGACTGGGTAGGCCACTAGCTAGGATAGTATCTACTGTACTTAGACATTTGCTTAACTAAGCTTATTATTCAGCATGTAAAATGTTATGTGTGTTATGTTCAATTGTAGATTATAATATATACATTCAAAACTGAATGTGTCAGAAATAATTTTTGTTGAAAATAGAAATAGAGAAAAACAAATAAAGAAAAAACATACAATAAAAATCAAGCTGGCATCACATTTTATTGATTTGCAATCAATCACATTTTATAAATTTGAATGCACAAAAACATGTGGTTACACGCAATTCCTAATTTTAGAATTTTCAACACCTTATTACACTTGCACAACATGAAAGCACTAATAACTTTCGATATTCTGAGATGTTTTTGCATTACACTCTAACATCCCCCATAAAGAAGGTATTGATAGTGTCAGATATTATCTCTACCAAGCTACAGTTATGCCTTTATGTTCAAACCAACTTATTTTGGATGCTATACATTATATTATTACTCATAAAATCTTCTCATTTGAAGGCACAATATACAGATAAATACATGGGACCGCAATGGGTACGTATTTCATGCCATGTTTTGTGAATCTTAATTTTGAGGAAATATTTATTTTTAATAATAGCTGCTGATTTATTCAAATCATTTTTATTATAAAAAACTCATAGATGGTCTAATTTTTCTATGGGACAACACCAATAAAAATCTGATAATCTCACCAACTTTCTGGAACATCTTTAGAAAAAATTACTGGGCTTATCGTTCTCCCTTACAGTGTCACCTGTACAATAGCTTGAATTTTATTTAATATCAAGGGGATAATTAAAGCAAATACACACTTTAAAAAGGTGGACAGTGATAGTTATTTTGACTTTAGAAGTGTACATTATAAATGGTGGAAATAAAACATTAAGTCAGTTTAAACAAATGACTTGTATTTTTACAGAGACAGATAATGATATCCTATCAAGTAATATCCTAAAGGAAAAAAATTGGGCCAATGGATAACCTGTGGGAATGAAGGAACAAGCAAGATCTAGAACTTGTTGTTTATTACAAAAATATCTGGTTGTGAAAAACAAGTAGGATCATCGTGCCTCCTCCTCCTCACAGCAATCGCCGGGACGATCAGCTGAATAGACAGAGGCTGTAAGGCGGGGGACCTGGGTGACAGTCTGACACACGCAGTGCGCATGCCCAGGAATCCCAGCCCCGCACTGTGCATAATGCATAACACAGTACGGGGCAGGGATTACCGAGGTGGGTGGCCGCACTGCCAGCACAGGCGCAGTCTCCAAGCCAGAGCTTACTGCGCCTGCCCCACAAAGATTTACACAGCGCAGGCGCCGAATTTAAAGAGAAAACCGCGTGGAGGGGGCGGCGCCAAAAGCCCCTGAAGATGTGAGTGACGGCAGAGTACCGTTCAAGCTGGGGATTGAGGACCCGCCTCCGTGGACAAAGATAGGTAGTTTTGAAAAGTTTCAAAGCGCTTTATTTTAGTAATACCTGAACACAAAACTAAAGGAGCCACCTTGTTAGAATGCAGCATTACTGCTGCACAAGGTGGCTCTTTTAGTTTATATTGGCTGGAGGGGGTGACAGTGGCCCTTTAATTTCTATTTTTATAAATTCTCTACAGATATATTTTTTATTGTTTTTATCAAAATATATTTTAATTTTTAAAAGGTTTTTCCATTGTTTCACTTCATTAAATTAATGACATATACTACATTCATTGTTCCATTTTATTAATATTTAATTCTCCAAATAATTCATTAGAAAAAAAAATAACCTTATATTAGTAAAAAAATACTTATGTCTCTTTTTTCTTTATTTCTTTTCCCATTTTAGTTTTCACTAAATATAGTTTCTGACATGTTGAGAAATGGATGCAGATTTGATTATTTGTAATCCAACATGACATACAAATATTATAATAAAAAAATTAGTATTGAAATGAACATCCACTACATTAACAAGTAAAAATGGGTATAGAACCTATTAGGCTGGGGTCACCCCAGTGTTGATTCTCTCATTTGAGAGAATTGGCTTGATTATGCCAATGAAATCGTTAGCATGAGTGCTATCTGATAAAACATCGGCTAGCACTCATCCATTAAATAAGCTCATATGAACGAGCCCATACATGCTGAATAATAACCCTAACTCTAACCCTAACCCTTATAAGCTCAATATAGCATATCTCTAAATACAGTAGATACCCTATTAGGTTCTATTTAGCAAACTTTCAATTTCAGTTTCAGAATAAAAAAACAGATAAAATATTTCTATAGCATTATGTCTCTCTTTCCTTTTTCATTTTACATATATTTTGCACCTCCATATTTTTTTGCGTCCCACTTCTTTTTGCCCTATTCAGTTGCCTTCGCATGCAATCAATATAGTCTCAGGTTTTAGTCTATTTATTATATATGAGGTTTTTTTTTCTGGTGGGCTTTCCTATAATTAAGCAAATTGTAATCTATCTGTAGAAAGCAGCTTCATTATACATTTATCATTTTATCATTACCATGAAGATAATAATGGCATGAATCTTGTTCAATTTGGCGTAAGCTAATGATTCCCTTTTTTTTTTTTAAATCTTTCGTTAAAAAATGTGAACATTACATGTATTAATTTCAGGGATGATAATCACTTCAAGGAATCTCTACAAATTTCTTTGTCTATAAACATGAAAACCTTAAAACAGTGTCTGGTTTGTTGCTCGTGCGTCCTGAGAGTTATAAGCTCTGCTTCATCTAACAATTTTTGCAAAATTCTGGTGTAAAAATGTTTACAATTTTTCAAAATATTTTTTCCCGGCCAAAATTTTGAAAAGTGTGCAGAGCTTTGCGAGGAGGGAATGTCGCCTAATGTGGCCTGGTAAATCATCGTAATTTATGTCACAGAAATATCCTAAAATGCAAAAGAAATGTCCTAAAATGTAAAACTTGACTAGATTACATTTTTTTGGCGGTCACACAACACCTGAAAGATGTGCCAAATTCAATAATAGGGCTCAGAGTTTCCGCAGAGGGTGATCAGAGTGTGATCCGATTTTCTCAGATGTGGAAAATCAGTCTGTCTGTAAAGAGTAGACCACATAGAAATGTTTTTTCAGGGACCCATAGACTTAAATGGCGGAATGCGTTCTGATATCGGAAACAAATAGCGCAGGTTGCGATTTTCCTTGTTTCAAGTAAAAAATCAAACATGCGCAAGTACCCATTGAATAACATGGGAAAAAGGGCTATCTATCAAAATGACGGATAACACTCGCCTGATTTTTACGGTCATGTGAACGAACCCAAAGGGTAAGCGAATAATCTTTATGTATTGGACAACCCTTTTAAGAGGCACACGCATCTTAATGAATTTGGCGCATCTAACTCTGGCAAACTGCTCAGAAGCATAGTGTGAAATTGATAACATAGCTTATAAGTATTTAGCAACTGCAGTGTGTTCCGTGACGATCCCTTTCCACCATAATATAGTATTGTAATACTAATCCTGTTCTGCGCAGCTGTCACACGATTTGTATAAAATGTCAAATTTAACAGTATAAAATACAGATATATTAAGGCGCTGCTTTGCTTTTGGCTCTGTGAATATATGTTCTGTGAACATTTAGCATGAGGCTGAGTTAACTATGGATTTTACTATTGGTTTTTAGGTGTCTTGGTCAAAGTATTAGGGAATCACGATTTAATCTGTACCGTAATATAGCAGAATTTCCTTTAGTGAAACAGTAATGCGATCCAATATAGATAAATGCAAGAAATTCAGATTTACCATAGCTTTAGAATAAGGCTACATTCTCAAGATGAGTATTTGGGGACTTTTTGATGTTGCAGCATTTTTACACCTTTTAGCTAAATTAGATTGCTTGTGTATTTTTACATTCATTTTCATTGCGTTTTTGACGCTGAATTTTTTGGCTTTTTTGGTATGTGTCATGTTTTAAATAAAGTTGCTTTGTTTTTCATATATCATGGTATTTGGCTTTGACAAAATGTTATTTCTGCAGTCATGTGCCGATTACATGCATTTTGTTGTGTGTTTCTGCAGCGGAAATGCACTAAAAAACACATGTACGGTATTTTTTTTACCTGCGGATTTTCTGCATCTAGTGCAATTCTATGGGGAAAATTTGCTTATAAACTCAACATACCCGCAGGAGATATTGGCATGTTGTGTATTTCAAAACGCACCACAGGTCAGTTTACGCTGAGTTAAAAAATAAAGTACAGTAGATGTGAGATTTCTATAAATACTCATTGTGGGAAAGTCATCAATATCCGGTTGGAGGGGTCTATTTGCAGCTCCTACTGTACACAATGTACAGAACTGAAACACTACAACTCGTTACATGGTGTAGTGGCCATTCTTGTGCATGGCAGCTCAGCTTCCATTCAGTTCAATAAGAGCTGAACTTGAGTATCTGAGAATAGCGGCTACACAGTGTACAGCGCTGTGCTGTTCAGGCTTTATACATCGTATACATCTGATTGCTGTAGAAGCTTCCAATAGTTGATCAGTGATGGTGCCGGATGTCGGACCCCCACCCATCGGATCCTTGACAAAGAGCGCATGTCGCTCGTAAAGCGTCAAAAGATGCCTGTATTCTCTTTTTTGTGAACACACAATTTTAATCTTTGCTTCATGTACCTTGGATAATAAAATGCACTTTTTTGGATTTCAGCTTTGAGTTGGATTCTTCTACTTTCTCCATAGTTATGAGATAGTAAATATCTGGATTTGTGCAACCTCTATTGTTATGGATAGACGGCTTCAGCTAATGTAAATGAGATTTCGTAACATTGACATTAACCTCAAGCTGATTACACAATGGAAGACCTAACGACTCATGCAAAATGGTTGGACGAAATCCAACATGGTGAGCTATATCCATTTAGAAGATTCATCTGTATGAAGCTTCCATGCTCTTGTTACATCAGCATGAGCTGGGTAATTTTTTTTACTTCAACTGCCCTAAAAAATTCTTACATTTACTGACGTCTAATGAAGTTGGATTTAAGGGGCATGTACATGAGATGAAGGGATTTAGAGTTTGGAACTTGCATTGCACAAGGGTCAATGTGAATTCTGTGTACAGCGTTGTGGAATATATTGATTGGAATTAGTGATGGTTGAATCTCCCGAAATTCAAATTTCACAGTACGTTTAAAATTGCTCAGAAAATTGAAACCTATTCAGTGAGAATGGGATATTCTCTATTATGGTCTGATGTCTCGTAGCTTAAAAAAACAGGTGAAAAAATACTCACTGCTTACCTATCCCATGACTTACGCAAACTTTTGGTCTTCCGCGCAGCTCCCTCTGACATCACATGTGCAACATCGGCTTTAGCTCTTTTGGCATTTTTATCAGTAAGCCTCTGAAGTCATGATGCACATTGTCTGCATCTCAGGCGACACACGTCACAAAGCGCAACGTGACATCCGAGGTCTTTGGAGGCGGAGGTTCCAGAGTCGAGTAGAGATGCCAAAAGAGTCGAAGAGAACATTGTGCATGCATCGCCTGGAGGACCAGACGGATATCTGCAGCAGTTGGTCAGATGAGTGGTGGGGTAAGTATGCTTATTTTTTCACCTCTTTTTCAGGTCTTTTACAAATCAGCAAAATGGCATCAGGCCAGATAAATTCACATGAAAAAATAAATAATTCACATTTAGGAAAATTCAAATTTTTGGTAAAATTTGAGGCAAATTCAATGCATTCTACTTAGTACTATCAATAATAGTTATTACTAAAATTTCATTTTAATGATAAGAGTTCAGTTTCATTTTTTTAAAGGAATGTTTCCAATGCCTAGAGTTACCACAGGTTCTGCAGTTCCGGGCCACTATATAGAGATATCGGTATAAAATACATGGGCTCTGACATACTATATCATTATAATTGCCATTTAACCCAGCATTCTTGGCTAAACACATTCACTGTTTAATCCTAGTACATAGATGACTGGATGTTATTTGTGGCAGCATAATTTGTATGTCATTACATGTTCTGCATTTGAGTGGATTATGCAACCACTAGGTCAAGCAGGGCACACAGCAGGGTATAGATTGTTAAGGAATCAAGCATGAATTTTTGTTCTTCTGGCATAAATGTTGTATTTCTTGACTCGTTGCAGATTCTGTATTTCAGGAAATAAAATAACCCAGCACTTTATCTTCTTGTTTCAATTTATTATATATGTGCATATAATTATGTTTCTTTTATCTAAATTAAATAAGGCAGGTAATGAAGCAAAAAAATATTCTCAAATGAGAGGTCAAAGTCTATTGCATCCTCTCCACTCAAATGGTAGGGCGTTCCACTTCTGAAAATTCATAAAGATTGATGGCTGCACTTATAATTTTCTAATTTTCCATGCAGCCAGGGATTTAACTAGAACTATCATTTTTGAGTGCCAAGCAGATTTCCTTTACTTTTGTTCAGAGCAAATGAGAAAGATCTCACAGTCCATTAAACAGGCAGTTCAAGTCATAAAGTGTGGCGCTAAAGCACTCTCAGGATGGAGAAGCAGTTGGTTTAATTTGCCACTGATGTGCTTACAAAGCTGTACGTCTGGCAGAGTCTTTCCACATACTGTACGACTCTATGCAAAAATCGCAGTAGGCAAACCCACAATGAAATCCCTATTGACATCTATGCAAACCATTGAGTTAATAAGGTTGAAACGAATATTTAAATGCTAAGGGTTTTCTTTTGAAAAAGAAAAATATACTCCAAAGCTTAGCGTCAATTATGGTCAAAAAGCATTCTTTTGGATATAACACAGTACACAACTTGTATAATATACATAAATTACATTTTTTACAACCCTTTGAGTCTCAATGAACAGTTCAATTTCAATCAATTTTATTGAAAAAATTCTCTTCGACTTGTCTACTGTTTTCCCAACGAAAAGGGAACCTTTCAGTCTATTCATGCTCCCAAGACTAAAGGCAGCATTATTCAGAACCTGGAGTGTTGCAGAGAAAACATAAGGCCCGATACATCAAAGCTCTTACACCAGAATTTTAGAGTAAACATTTTTTTAAAATTGAAACATTTTAGTGAAATTCGAGGTTGCGACTTTTGGTGTTCACATGCAATTTCTACCCAGCTCCGACAAAGTGGGCAAAATTGGGACGAGACAGGGGTAAAAGGTTTAATTCATGATGAGCTGCATCGTTTACTATGCCACAAATCTTATTTCATAAGGGACTAATGCATTTGTCAGAACCTGCTGATTCACTAAGTGGCTTATTCCTCATGATGAATGAGTGCAACGGTTTAAAAATCCCTCCAGGAACTATAGGGTGAGACAAAACTAGTCTGGTGCTGCCCACAGCTTGGTTCTCCATGCACCCTTTCTAGTTGATTGAAAGGTGTACAAAGCGGTTCTCCTACTTGTAAGAAGAATCCTTTCATGATAAGCTGATTTTAAACTGTATGCCAGCAGGGACCCCAGTGATCTGCTGTAATCTCTGGGGAACCCTCTCAATTTCTCTCCAGTACAACCCCAGAGAAAATAAGGCATTACACCATGTCAATTCATATCAATGGGTTATCTATGTAATGCCGCAGTAGGACAGATCATGCAGAGAAAGAAAGGTGCTCTTTGTAAAGACCCTCTACTCTGGCCAAGAGATGAGTATCCAGAACCGATACAGTTAATCAATAATTCTTTAATAGGGTATATAAAAGGGTATATAAAAAAGGGTATATAAAAATAGATTTGATTCATTAGGCAATCCCTTTAACCAGGCATAAAAAGCACAGGCCAGAGGTGTCTGACAGCTGCTCAAACGTCTCTTCCTATGGCAATAGAGATATTTAATGGATGCCCATAGTAGCTAATTCAGACAGTGGATTCTTCTTTTTGATGCATATGCTATAAGAAGGCAAAAGAGAAGGTGATGTATTGATGGGTAACACTAGTGATTCGTAGGACTCCAGCCCAGGAGCCACATTAGTAATCAGTGCCCACTGGATGGTAGACCAGCAGATCTCCTCATCTCTTAGCATTCCTCGCTCCTCTTTTGATTAGACGAGCTGGTAATGATGACATTGCGTCAGTCCAGCTAATCAAAATACGAGCCAGTAGGGAAGGAGATTTGAGGCCACTTTTTCAGCGGTGACGGATTACTGACTGTCCCAGAATACTACAAACTTGCATGGGGTTTATCTGCTTTTTAGTGACTTTCAAAAGGTGCCTGGTCACTACACTGAAAGCACAGCTGCCAGAAAGAAATTAAGTTTATTCCTCCCAGCAGCCTTTAGCTTTCAGGCAAGGAGGTGCAGCCGGCGCATCTTCAGTCACTGCTCATAATGAGAGGTAGCTGTAACCACGCCTCGGCACTGACTGACAGCCAGCTCTGGACATATGCACTTGTGAGCCAGCTATCAGTGGGTGGTGAGTGTTGATTGAAGCCGTGTCAGTCACACATCCATGACTGAAAGCCTGATGCTGTCTGGAGGAATAAAGTTAATTTCTTCCCAGTAGCCGGCAGTGCAGCGGCCAGTCAGCCTCATATATGCAGTTTTATAGTGTTTTGGGACTTGGCAGGTACTATTTAAAACTAAATTTCACTTTAGTTTCAGAAAGAAGTAGCAGGTTTTACACAACACATATTTGTACTTTATTATTCCTCCATTCAAATAGCACTCATACTTAATAACAGAGTTGATATTGTCTAATGTCCAAAAGAAGTCCAAGTCTATTTTTGGTACAGAAATGTAAAAGAAAATGTCAAAATAGAACAGACATGACATTTTTTTCAGATTTGCTACAAAAACAAAGCTCAAGGGAAAACCATTAAGTTTAGAAAAAACTTTTGTTGATCATCAGTAATGTTTTTATAAGGTTTATAGTTTCCTTTGCCCACTCACATTTAAACTTATGATTCATAAAGAATATTGTTAGAAATATGTACCGTATATACTCATGTATAAATCGAGATTTTCAGCACATTTTTTTGTGCTGAAAACGCCCCCCTCCAGAAAGTCGGCAGAGGAGGGGGAGCCGGCGCTGTAGCACAATGACAGCTGCAGCCGGCATCCAGAAGAAATTTATAATCAACTTTTGTTGCTGCATCTTCATCCCTGCATCTCTGTCATGGCACCGATAGCTCTTTCCTGTTCCTGTGCTTAGTGGTCAGGTGGTACCGCTCATTAAGGTGATGAATATGCATGTGTCTCCACTTCCATAGGCGGAGCGCATATTCATTACCTTAATGAGCGGTACCACGTGACTGCTGAGCACAGGAACAAGGAAGAGCTGCTGGCACCAGGACAGAGATGCAGGGACGTGTGAGTAGGATGGGAGTGTGAGCTCTGGATCTTTTATCTTTGACTATTGGGGTGGCGGAGGCAATCTGATTAGCATGACTGCTCTCTCCATTCTGCATAAGAGAACACACTACATTGTATATGTTGTATGTATCTGGATCAGCAATACACGATTTGGACATCACTTCCACATCATTTTTTTGTATGAAGGAGAAAAGATGATGCAAGTAATATTTTTACAAATGTCATAATGAAACCTCTATAAATCAGGTAGATTGTGCACCCTCAGTGGAAGCTTCTGACTGCTAGAATTTTATCTTAGACCCTATGACTATTTTAAAGGATTTTTCTCATCTTTAGAAATTATGCTATGAATAGATGATAACTTCTAAAGATTGGACTGCACTTTAAGGGACATAAGGGATTTGGCGATTTGTACCAGAAAAGCAAAGCTTTAAATTCCTATAAAATATATATTCAATTAATGAGCGCAAATTTTTAGTTTAAATTGTAAATAAATTTCAGCCCTTTTACTGCAATAAGCACATACCTAGCAATATTGTATTGCATGGTGGAAGCAATTTACATATTTTACTTGTTTATTTATTACCATTAATTTAACAGCACTTTACAAACAACATAATCACAGTGCCGTTTGTGGGTAACACAGTGGTTCATAAGTTAGCACTGTTTCTTGGCATTGTGCAGGGTCTTTGGTTCAATGTCCACCAAGGACAATATCTGCGAGGAGTTTGTATGTTCTCTGTTATGACCTGGTGGTCAGGACAATAATGGACCTGGTGGTTAAGAGCACACGGAAAGACCTGATAGTTACTGATAATAAGGACGAGCTCTGGGACGTGGGAACTCTGCTGACCGCAATCCCTAAACCTATCAAACACACTAGAAATAGCCGTGGATTGCGCCTAACGCTCCCTATGCAACTCGGCACAGCCTAAGAAACTAGCTAGCCCTGAAGATAGAAAAATAAAGCCTACCTTGCCTCAGAGAAATTCCCCAAAGGAAAAGGCAGCCCCCCACATATAATGACTGTGAGTAAAGATGAAAATACAAACACAGAGATGAAATAGATTTAGCAAAGTGAGGCCCGACTTACTGAACAGACCGAGGATAGGAAAGGTTACTTTGCGGTCAGCACAAAAACCTACAAAAAGACCACGCAGAGGGCGCAAAAAGACCCTCCGCACCGACTCACGGTGCGGAGGCGCTCCCTCTGCGTCCCAGAGCTTCCAGCAAGCAAGACAACAAATTAAATAGCAAGCTGGACAGAAAAATAGAAAACCAAAGAAATACAAGCTGGAACTTAGCTTCTGATGGGAAGACAGGTCACAAGAACGATCCAGGAGTGAACTAGACCAATACTGGAACATTGACAGGTGGCATAGAGCAAAGATCTAAGTGGAGTTAAATAGAGCAGCAGCTAACGAATTAACCTAGTCACCTGTGAAACTCAGAAACACCCACCAGAGGAAGTCCATGGACAGAACCAGCCGAAGTGCCATTCATGACCACAGGAGGGAGCCCGACAACAGAATTCAGAACAGTTCTCCTTATGTTTGTCTAGGTTTCCTCCCACACACCGAAGACATTCTGATAGGGAAATTATATTTGTGGAAATTGATGATGATCTTTGTAAAGAGCTGTGGAATTAATAGCTAAATATAAGCAATTAAAATACATGCATTTTTGACAATACATTGACATGTCACTATCAAACATGTTTTATTATTTTGATTTATTATGATGGAATATAGGCTGAACTAGATGGACAAATGTCTTTTTTCGGCCTTACTAACTATGTTACTATGTTACTATGTTTTCTTTTCTTTTTTTATGCAATTGGAAAAATGAACTGATTTGAATAAAAAAAAAACATTAAAAAATGAATGGATCACAGATTCAAGTCCCCTAGGGAAACTATTTTTTTTTTTACATTTAAAAAAAATTGAATTATCCCCTTCTTCCAATTGCACAAGAAACCTAAAAAAATAAAAATAAATATTTAATATTCATATGTTTGTAAAATTTCAGAAGTTTTAAAACATTGCATTATTTTCCCAGTAAATGGTGAGATTGAAATCATTTCTAGAAAAAGCAAACCCTCAAACATTATAAATAATAAAAATAACTTTAAAAGACAGGAGATGAAAATCTCAGCAAAAAAAGTCTCCCCGAAATGGTTATGATGGTAGGAATTTTAAAACAAAATGCAGTCGGTGAAGGATATATTGAACACGTGAGGTGAAGAACGGAAGGGCTGAAGAAGTGAGCGCTAAGAGGAGTATAATTTTTTTTTCATTTTTTGTATACTCCATGTATTATGCTCTGAGGTCTGAAGAGATTGCCAGAGCATAATAAGGATAATTAAACTTGCAATGTACTGTATATCTTCCTCGCAAATCAAATTTCCCAGGAATTTTTTTTTTTTAATTTTGCCTAATCCACTTATCTCTAGTCATTGAGAGAACCCGAACTTAAACGTTGGCATTTGTACAGGACAGTTTTAGTGTCTGGTGCTAAACGCCAAACATGGACTTCTCCAAGAAGTCCATTGTAATGTTTGTAGTTCAGGGGTGGAGGGGAGAAGTTTGTTGCAGAGAGTAAGAGAGAGAAAGAAAGAATTTTGCAGCTAAAAAGTTTGGGTCCCTATACATTTCAATGGGGTTTGGGCTCTGGTGAACGTTTGGGTAAAGATCTGGTACATAAATTGAACTTTAGACTAAAGTTTGGGTTGGGTACCATAACCAGTACTTCCATGTGTCCACTTATCCCAAGTCATAAATTATATTTTAGATTTTTTTAATTGCCATTTGCAATACATTTTTAATAGTTTTATAAATTGGTAGGACAGGTTGTTAGGTGGGTATGTGTGTATACTATTTGTAGCTCTGTAGCTCTTATATAATAAAATGTTTTTGTTTAAAATATATAAACATTGAGCAAATTGCTATGAAATCCCTGGACCTTTCACGCTGGATAGTGACTTCCTGTTTTTATGGAGTATAGGAGGGTTCTGTGCATGCAAGGTCGCAATGCATGCTGTAACATCATGACACCTTGACCTTTTGTGCACTTGCACAGAACCCTTCCACGTCCTCTTTAAAGGGAACCTGTCACCTGAATTTGGCAGTACCGGTTGCCTTGCACAGGCGTATACTACGGAGGACAGAGAATGAACTTCAATCCAATATTGCGGCCAGCATGTAGCCAGCGGGTAAGGAAAGGGTGAATCAAACACCCGAAAACTCCGCCCATATGACCGAAAACCGATCCCGCCAAATTCAGGTGACAGGTTCCCTTTAAAGCAAGAAGTACCAGATGTGTGATGTGGAAAAGCCGGAGAGGTGAGTATAACGATTTTTTAAAACATTTTGAAGGCCATATATTGTTCAGAAAATGGTACCCATTGTACCAAAAGAAAGAACAAATAGACCTACAAAGAACATCTCACACATGCGTGTAGCACATGTGATTTGTTAACTCGCTGTGCCATAGGGCCAGGCTTACTAGAAAGGGCGTGGCTACCTTGTCTTCGCTAGAGCTCCTCTTGATGGAGTTAGGCTTGAGATACAGGTAGCTGCCAGGTCCCATTCGTAGGCAGTCTGTTACTGCAGCTGCTGACTCCAGGGGTCAGACTCGCAGACACCAACTGGACTCCGAGTAACTGGCAAGACAGGATACGGACTCTGTTCAGATTGCACAGGTTCTGGATTTTCAGGCAGAATGGATACTGTCATGGAGTCACAGACAGAGCTGGATTCGGATACTGGGAAAAGCTCCAACAGTACGAATGTTAGGTGTCGAGATCCCGCCTCTGCACAGGGGGAATCTCGAACCACCTCCGCTGTGGTCTCCCATTCTTCTCCGGCCGCAGTGGAGTCTGCTCAGGGAGATGTCGGTCCCAGCGTCTAGCTCAGGCTGATACTGGACGACTGGTTACTGAGGCCTTTCCAGCTTCTGCCATTGTAGCCAGTACTGGGCAGCGGCGAGCAGAAGTGTTTGGGACTAAGTCCTGCTCTTCCCTTTCTGATCATGCCCAGGGCAAGATCTCTCGTTGGAGATCAAGGGTCACATGCTTAGATACTGCAGCAAATCCCATTGGTCCTTTAGGAAGGTCCTGTTCTTGCTGCAGCTATAAAAGGTTCGCATGGCTGCACGGCCATGTGCTAGTGTACTTTTGGAATCGTGTGTGTGTTGATGAGTGCAAGAGGCTCTTTAAAATCCCCTCCCTTGTGTATGACTGTTCGCAAAAGGTGGATGCTTGCTGTCTAGCACCCGACTAAGCTGTCAACATAAAGACACACGATACAGCGTCTATTGCTGTAACCGCCAGTGCGGTGCCGTGCGCTTATAGAGCGCTTTCCTATCCAAGTCTGGGTGGTTAGTGGCATCCGCCAAAGCGGCACAGCATGCAATCTTGTGCTTTTAGTTATATTTTCTGTTACTTTGACACCCCAGTTGCGGGGTCAAGTGGTCTGTACGTACTCTAATCCTGTGTCTTGGGATAGAGTACTGAGACTCCTTGCTTGCGCTCTTGGTGCAGTACTGTGGCCCTGTGACACAACAGGGTTTGCTTCCTTCACACAGGTGAAGTTAACCCGTGTGTGTATTCACATTGTACCACCATATAGTCCGTCATTACTCAGCAGCAGGTTCCATCTCTGCACGGTGGACCCGTGCTGTGAACGCACCTTATACCATCTCTCTTATAATTTGGTGCGTTCCGCTAGCCCTAACAATGGATTCTGGAACACTCAGCAGGACTGACACTGGTGGAGATTCAAGTATTGCCAAAATGGTTAATTGTTCGGGTACCGCCAATGCGGCTTCAGGGTTCAGGTACCATCGGTCCTGGACTGCCAGATGCGGTTTCATGTTCCGACTCTGGCCACATAAGGACCAGGGGTTGAGGTTCACATACAAACTTCACTAGATTAGGAAAGGAGACCCGGCAACATAAAGTTGTTTACACAAGAAATGTAGGGAAACTACAGTGGTTGCTCAGGCACCTCCCTACTGAAGAGGGTGCCTTTTATACTTGATGGCTTCCAAAGGATGCAGGAGATGGAGAGCTCACCATGGGGCCTGGGCGGTGAGTACGTCGGCATCCCTGCATGGAGGGGGAAAAGAGACCATGCACGGGCATCTGCATTAGTGTTATAGAACAATGCTTAATATAAATATATAAGATAACTAAAATTTTAAAATACTGTGGAAAGGCAAAAGCATAAAAAAGCAAAAAGCTGTAGAACATTTGTGTCTGCTATATATTTGTGTGGTATTTTGAATAAAATCCCCAGTGCCAGAATTACATTATATTCCCCGTGATGACAATACTCATACTACAAGCTTCGAATGCTCCCCAATGCTCAGCATTTAGAGAATGAGACTAATGAGGTCAGCAGGCCTGCCATTATGTGTTCATATCCATGCTAGGCAGCTGATTATATTCCATTAATGCAGCTAAGTAATACTGCCCTTAGAAATGAACTAATAGATTTTCCTGTCTCCATAACACAAAATTTCAACCCCAGACAACGTAAAGTTAATCATGTACAAAAGGTTTAAATTAGCACATTTAAATTCCAATGACAGCTGCGGTCCATTTTTTTCTGCGCTCTCATTTTTGCCTTGGAAAGTTAACTGCTGGAAGGGGAATTGCAATTGAAGTTTTTCTACTCATTGGGGACTTAATGCTTCGGTACTTTACCACCCATGCATACAGAGGAGCTAATGACAGAGAGTGCACCCATCAGGGAATGCAATTCCACGCAGACACTTTTTACCAAAATGGATTATTTCAACTTGGTTGGTCACAGATTCTGCATTTTTCCAACGATTCATCTTACTATTAATAATGTCAGAGAATTTTAGGCCCTTGAATTAAATAATGATAAATAGAAAGTACTGAGTGAGCTGAGCTGAAGCAGCGCTGTTTATTTCGGTGTGAAGCTCTGTCAGCTCTGATAAATCGGATCCCTGAAATAGTTTATAAAATACTGAATTGATGTGGCAGTCGGCGAGGGAGAGAATTAATGTTACGAAATAGGCCTGCAACACAGATTTGATGAAAGTCAAGGAAAGCCTTTCATATGAGTTTTGTGTCTGTGTAGGAAATGGTTGCAGCGCGAGGTGAGAGGGTTGAGCAAGGAACTAATATGCTCCTCTAATCTCTCTGGGCTTTGGGTCAATAAGAGCAGAGATCTGCTGAGGTCAGGAGTAAAAAAGCCAGATGGGATCAGAACACTGTAGTACAAATTCTCCAGCTGTATCTTGTCTACTATGGAAACAGCAGGAAGCTGGGAAAACAATTCTGGATTTATTCTTGGTGTATATATCGGAAATACATTGCATATAGTGGAGCTTCAAAATGGGATTTTATTAGCAAATTAAATAGAACTTTCTGACCACAATACTAAAGGGGTTATCTGGGACTATTTAATTTGTGTTTAAGAACTAACAGGAAGGTAGTTGCCAACTACCTGCATGTTGTGACTGGCGCTGATCTCTGCTGGCACAGACCGCTCCTGCCAGCGATTCAGCGGCTTCTGCTGATGTCACATTGACAGAGCAGTGGCTTCTTTTCTGCTCTGTTTTGTTGATCGAGCATGACTGCCGATGTCATGCTGATTGACATATGCGAGAAGCTGGCTGTCAATCAGCATGATGTCAGCAGTCACGTCCCATTTGCAAAGCAGCCGGGAAGAGGAAAAGCTGCTCTGTTGACGTGGAGCATCTGAATCACCAGGAGGAGTGGTCAGTGATAGCTCTGAGCCAGCGCAGGGTAGAACAGGCAGTACTTAGCAACTACCTTGCCTGCTACTTTTTATGCCCATAGTAAAAAAAAGTCTTGAATAACTCCTTTAACATCAAAGCTGCCCCCATTCAAGTTTAAGATGGGGAACTTGTCATCTCAAAAGACGATATTTACCTGCAGATATAGGCCCCCAATACATGAAAAGGTTTTTGCCAGAAAAATGGGGTAAAAAAAATTTGATAATTCGCAAATTTATTTAACAACTTGAGGTTGTGCTAAAATAGCCAAAAATGGGCAGAGCTGAGGCAAGATGAGAATAACTGATTCTCAATGAGAATAACTGTTTAACTCCATATCAGCATGGGTTTATGAGAAATCGCTCCTGTCAAACCAATCTAATCAGTTTTTATGAAGAGGTAAGCTATAGACTGGACCACGGTGAGTCATTGGACGTGGTATATCTCGATTTTTCCAAAGCGTTTGATACCGTGCCGCACAAGAGGTTGGTACACAAAATGAGAATGCTTGGTCTGGGGGAAAATGTGTGTAAATGGGTTAGTAACTGGCTTAGTGATAGAAAGCAGAGGGTGGTTATAAATGGTATAGTCTCTAACTGGGTCGCTGTGACCAGTGGGGTACCGCAGGGGTCAGTATTGGGACCTGTTCTCTTCAACATATTCATTAATGATCTGGTAGAAGGTTTACACAGTAAAATATCGATATTTGCAGATGATACAAAACTATGTAAAGCAGTTAATACAAGAGAAGATAGTATTCTGCTACAGATGGATCTGGATAAGTTGGAAACTTGGGCTGAAAGGTGGCAGATGAGGTTTAACAATGATAAATGTAAGGTTATACACATGGGAAGAGGGAATCAATATCACCATTACACACTGAATGGGAAACCACTGGGTAAATCTGACAGGGAGAAGGACTTGGGGATCCTAGTTAATGATAAACTTACCTGGAGCAGCCAGTGCCAGGCAGCAGCTGCCAAGGCAAACAGGATCATGGGGTGCATTAAAAGAGGTCTGGATACACATGATGAGAGCATTATACTGCCTCTGTACAAATCCCTAGTTAGACCGCACATGGAGTACTGTGTCCAGTTTTGGGCACCGGTGCTCAGGAAGGATATAATGGAACTAGAGAGAGTACAAAGGAGGGCAACAAAATTAATAAAGGGGATGGGAGAACTACAATACCCAGATAGATTAGTGAAATTAGGATTATTTAGTCTAGAAAAAAGACGACTGAGGGGCGATCTAATAACCATGTATAAGTATATAAGGGGACAATACAAATATCTCGCTGAGGATCTGTTTATACCAAGGAAGGTGACGGGCACAAGGGGGCATTCTTTGCGTCTGGAGGAGAGAAGGTTTTTCCACCAACATAGAAGAGGATTCTTTACTGTTAGGGCAGTGAGAATCTGGAATTGCTTGCCTGAGGAGGTGGTGATGGCGAACTCAGTCGAGGGGTTCAAGAGAGGCCTGGATGTCTTCCTGGAGCAGAACAATATTGTATCATACAATTATTAGGTTCTGTAGAAGGACGTAGATCTGGGTATTTATTATGATGGAATATAGGCTGAACTGGATGGACAAATGTCTTTTTTCGGCCTTACTAACTATGTTACTATGTTACTATGTAGCCATAATGCCATAGCTCGTTTAATGCATAATGAGATGCGATATGCCTTAGGCCACAAATTTTACCCCAGTTTCTGACTAAGATTTGTGGATTGGTGCACAGAACTTTTCAGACATGCCTGACTTTTTATGAGGCATGTGCCTCTTAATGAATTCGGTGCCACTGAACCTAGCAGGCTGCCACAATAAGATCAGGGTGAGCAATGCCAGCCTTGATGAATCGAGGCCTCAGTGCTAATCTGCAGATACTGAGCATTTAAAGAAGACCTGTCACCAGGTTAAAAGTGGTCAGTTTTTGCTCTTTTCTCATTCCTGCTGCTCCTCTGAGTTTCCATTTTTTTGTTTTTCTTAAATCCACAATAAAGCTCCAGTTTAGCACTAAATAAAAAGATCCATATTAGATACTCGGATATCACTCGAATATCTGGGTGCTCGAATATGCTCGGCACTCATCGAGCATTGACTGGTGCCCAGATTGAATGCTGAAATCCTCGCCCTGCACTTTTGGCGCCTGTTAAACAGCCAATAAACATGTGGGTATTGCCTGCCAGTCACTGTAATGCTGTAGCCATCTTGGTAGTTGCATTACTGTGATTGGCTGGTGCCATTACCTCACCAGACATGATGAAAGGACCGGCACCACCACGCTTGGCACACTAACACCATTGCACAGCTCATGGACAGTTCCCATTGGAGGAAGAAAGTAATTGTCTAGGCCTGTGTGTGCTGTTTTAGGAATCAGAGTCCTTTAGTGGTACCACTTTGCTGAACCATCAAACTAAAAGTCCTTCTTAAGGCTAATCTAGTGCTTTGCTGTTTCTATGTGATACATTCTGCATTTAGCCTAGGGACAGCTGAAACAGGGAGAGGCAGGGCTTAGGGCTTTGCAGTCCATTGTTAAATATATAGTTGCTGCAGGTGACCACTTTTTTTTTAGGTGAAAAAATTGACCAGATTGTCATCCATACAGATTAATGTGGTTTGTGTGAAATTACGCTAGTATACGTTCTGGGAGTCAGAGATTCCTCCAGAACTTTTCCCCATGCTGTTCTCCTTCCTTTCAGCACTTTTTTTTTATCCATTTCAACATTTTTATTGCCTTCCACACCTTCTTGTAGGGTGTGCCTGAAAAATATTCAGATTTCCCATTGACTCTCATTATACTTCCTACTCGAAACGAGCATCCGAGCATTAGGAATTGCCTGGTAATTCGAGTAATGAGCATCCGAGCATTTTAGTGCTCGCTCATCCCTAATCCAAATCTCTCTATTGTATGGCGGATTTAAGAAAAATAAAAAACCGAATATTCAGGATTTGAGCAGGAATGAGATGAAAGCAAAAATAGTCTCTTTTGGCCTTGTAACAGGTCTTCTTTAAATCATGTCTGGTTTGCTTTCTGGAATAGCAGCCACTCAATACACAGACAGGATGCTGTAATCAGTCCCCTGCACACTGATTGACAACTTGCTTTGCACACACACTGCAGAGCAGACTATCAATAACATAGTAACATAGTAACATAGTAACATAGTTAGTAAGGCCGAAAAAAGACATTTGTCCATCCAGTTCAGCCTATATTCCATCATAATAAATACCCAGATCTACGTCCTTCTACAGAACCTAATAATTGTATGATACAATATTGTTCTGCTCCAGGAAGACATCCAGGCCTCTCTTGAACCCCTCGACTGAGTTCGCCATCACCACCTCCTCAGGCAAGCAATTCCAGATTCTCACTGCCCTAACAGTAAAGAATCCTCTTCTATGTTGGTGGAAAAACCTTCTCTCCTCCAGACGCAAAGAATGCCCCCTTGTGCCCGTCACCTTCCTTGGTATAAACAGATCCTCAGCGAGATATTTGTATTGTCCCCTTATATACTTATACATGGTTATTAGATCGCCCCTCAGTCGTCTTTTTTCTAGACTAAATAATCCTAATTTCGCTAATCTATCTGGGTATTCTAGTTCTCCCATCCCCTTTATTAATTTTGTTGCCCTCCTTTGTACTCTCTCTAGTTCCATTATATCCTTCCTGAGCACCGGTGCCCAAAACTGGACACAGTACTCCATGTGCGGTCTAACTAGGGATTTGTACAGAGGCAGTATAATGCTCTCATCATGTGTATCCAGACCTCTTTTAATGCACCCCATGATCCTGTTTGCCTTGGCAGCTGCTGCCTGGCACTGGCTGCTCCAGGTAAGTTTATCATTAACTAGGATCCCCAAGTCCTTCTCCCTGTCAGATTTACCCAGTGGTTTCCCGTTCAGTGTGTAATGGTGATATTGATTCCCTCTTCCCATGTGTATAACCTTACATTTATCATTGTTAAACCTCATCTGCCACCTTTCAGCCCAAGTTTCCAACTTATCCAGATCCATCTGTAGCAGAATACTATCTTCTCTTGTATTAACTGCTTTACATAGTTTTGTATCATCTGCAAATATCGATATTTTACTGTGTAAACCTTCTACCAGATCATTAATGAATATGTTGAAGAGAACAGGTCCCAATACTGACCCCTGCGGTACCCCACTGGTCACAGCGACCCAGTTAGAGACTATACCATTTATAACCACCCTCTGCTTTCTATCACTAAGCCAGTTACTAACCCATTTACACACATTTTCCCCCAGACCAAGCATTCTCATTTTGTGTACCAACCTCTTGTGCGGCACGGTATCAAACGCTTTGGAAAAATCGAGATATACCACGTCCAATGACTCACCTTGGTCCAGTCTATAGCTTACCTCTTCATAAAAACTGATTAGATTGGTTTGACAGGAGCGATTTCTCATAAACCCATGCTGATATGGAGTTAAACAGTTATTCTCATTGAGATAATCCAGAATAACATCCCTCAGAAACCCTTCAAATATTTTACCAACAATAGAGGTTAGACTTACTGGCCTATAATTTCCAGGTTCACTTTTAGAGCCCTTTTTGAATATTGGCACCACATTTGCTATGCGCCAGTCCTGTGGAACAGACCCTGTCGCTATAGAGTCACTAAAAATAAGAAATAATGGTTTATCTATTACATTACTTAGTTCTCTTAGTACTCGTGGGTGTATGCCATCCGGACCCGGAGATTTATCTATTTTAATCTTATTTAGCCGGTTTCGCACCTCTTCTTGGGTTAGATTGGTGACCCTTAATATAGGGTTTTCATTGTTTCTTGGGATTTCACCTAGCATTTCATTTTCCACCGTGAATACCGTGGAGAAGAAGGTGTTTAATATGTTAGCTTTTTCCTCGTCATCTACAACCATTCTTTCCTCACTATTTTTTAAGGGGCCTACATTTTCAGTTTTTATTCTTTTACTATTGATATAGTTGAAGAACAGTTTGGGATTAGTTTTACTCTCCTTAGCAATGTGCTTCTCTGTTTCCTTTTTGGCAGCTTTAATTAGTTTTTTAGATAAAGTATTTTTCTCCCTATAGTTTTTTAGAGCTTCAATGGTGCCATCCTGCTTTAGTAGTGCAAATGCTTTCTTTTTACTGTTAATTGCCTGTCTTACTTCTTTGTTTAGCCACATTGGGTTTTTCCTATTTCTAGTCCTTTTATTCCCACAAGGTATAAACCGCTTACACTGCCTATTTAGGATGTTCTTAAACATTTCCCATTTATTATCTGTATTCTCATTTCTGAGGATATTGTCCCAGTCTACCAGATTAAGGGCATCTCTAAGCTGTTCAAACTTTGCCTTCCTAAAGTTCAATGTTTTTGTGACTCCCTGACAAGTCCCCCTAGTGAAAGACAGGTGAAACTGCACAATATTGTGGTCGCTATTTCCTAAATGCCCAACCACCTGCAGATTTGTTATTCTGTCAGGTCCATTAGATAGTATTAGGTCTAAAAGTGCTGCTCCTCTGGTTGGATTCTGCACCAATTGTGAAAGATAATTTTTCTTGGTTATTAGCAGAAACCTGTTGCCTTTATGGGTTTCACAGGTTTCTGTTTCCCAGTTAATATCCGGGTAGTTAAAGTCCCCCATAACCAGGACCTCATTATGGGTTGCAGCTTCATCTATCTGCTTTAGAAGTAGACTTTCCATGCTTTCTGTAACTCCTGGATGACTGGAAGTGAACTGCTGCCGGGAGAACGTAACTTTATTTTCTCCATGTAGCCGCTGCTGCAGTAAGCCTCCTAGATATGGTATAAATGCAATTTACCTCCAGATTGCTGCTTTATTTGTAGTAAATAGCAGTTGAAGTGGCAGGTTTTCTTTAACAATTCCTACTTATTAGCCAGAGCTAATTTCCAGTGGCAGTACTGTAGGTAAAGTGAATACTTGCAGCCAGTAACTGTCATGAGTGTGTCACACCAACCTGGGAGATCTGGAGGTAGAAGATCACTGTGTATTGTGAATCGCAGATCTTCCATTTAGCCTATTAAATGAATTTGGTTTCCGTTGGTGCCAAAGAGGATAACAACCATTTCTATGCTGGCCAGAAACATGCAGCTCCATTTCAGCTGCTTCTGAACTAGTTGTTAATTCTTCCTATAAAACCTGGCCAGACCCTCTCTGTCCTGCCAGTCAAAGATCTGCTTCCTTGCTCATCTTCCTGTGCTGTGTGCTAAAGCAAAGTAGTTGAAGTTTGGAGTTGGAGTTGTGGTGTTGTGTGTGTTCATCTCCTGGTCCCTTTTCCCATTTACCGTATATACTCGAGTATAAGCCGACCCGAGTATAAGCCGACCCCCCTAATTTTGCCACAAAAAACTGGGAAAACTTATTGACTCGAGTATAAGCCTAGGGTGGAAAATGCAGCAGCTACCGGTGAATTTAAAAAATAAAAATAGATGCTCCATACTGTTCATTATTGCCCCATAGATGCTCCATATACAACTGTGCTATATAGAATGCTCTGCACCGTTCATTATGGCCCCATAGATGCTCCACATAAAGCTGTGCCATATGGAATGCGCTATACTGTTCATTATGGCCCCATAGATGCTCCATAGAAAGCTGCGCCATATATATATTGCTCTGCACCGTTGATTATGGCCCCATAGATGCTCCTTATAAAGCTGTGCCCCATATATATTGCTCTGCACCATTGATTATGGCCCCATAGATGCTCCTTATAAAGCTGTGCCCCATATAGAATGCTCTGCACCATTGATTAAGGCCCCATAGATGCTCCACATAAAGCTGTGCCATATATAATGTTCTGCACCGTTGATTATGGCCCCATAGATGCTCCATATATAATGCTGTGCCATATAGAATGCTGCTGCTGCAATAAAAAAATAAAAAAATCACATACTCCCCTCTCTTCGCTCAGGACGCCGGCGCTTTCAATATTTACCTGCTCCTCGTGCGGCTCCGTCTCCAGCACTGACGCTCAGCAGAGGGCGCGCACTGACTACGTCACCGCGCCCTCTAACCTGAGCGTCACTGCTAGAGGACGCTGCAGACGGAGCCGCACCGGAGCGAGGAGCAGGTAAATATAGCGCAGCGCTGTGCTCCCCGTATACTTACCTGCTCCTGGCGCGGTCCCTGCAGTCCCTGGCTTTCCCGGCGCTGCAGCTTCTTCCTGTAATTGAGCGGTCACAGTTACCGATCATTTACAGCAATGAATATGCGGCTCCTCCCCTATGGGAGGTGGAGCCGCCTATTCATTTCTGTAATGAGCGGTGCCATGTGACCACTGAGTACAGGGAGAATCTGCAGCGCCGGGGAAGCCAGGGACTGCAGGGACCGCGCCGCAGCAGGTAAGTATAACTACACAGCCCCGGCTCCCCCTCACCTGCCGACCCCCGGGTATATGACTGGAGTATAAGCCGAGAGGGGGACTTTCAGCCCAAAAAAATGGGCTGAAAATCTCGGCTTATACTCGAGTATATACGGTAGTTTATTCCTCTCCGAATTGTCGGTTAGTGCTTTTGTATGATAGAGGTTTTCTGTTATCGCTGTTTTGTCTTTGTATCTGGTTTACCTTTCTTTTCTGTCCCATGCCTCATGGGTTGGGGGAGCGTACTGATTAGGGTTTTTACAGGAGCACAGTAATTTTGGAGACTCGGGCCTCTCTACCTTTAAGATTACCCCCAGCTCCAGTGACAGTTTGATGCTTCTTTTCATTACAGAAGACCATCACAGCGTGACAGTAACACTTGCAGATTACAGCTGAGTATAGACATCCAGTTATCAAAAAACTATAAGAGGAGATGCTAAAAAAGTTTTGTTCAAAACATCCTCTTTAAAGGAGCTATCCAGGCAATTTTATTTATCATTAAAAAGGCTCATTCAGATTAAAAATAATAATAATAAAATAAGATTACTGGAAGGCCAGAAATGACTGTTCTGCCAATCAGTGGCTGAGCAGATTACTACCATCTGCAGCAAGCGTTAGCAGAAAATATCTATCCTGGTCACTTATTCCCTTAAATCATGTGTGGTGTCCCTGAGGGTCCAGTCGCCACAGAGGTACTGCATCTCAACCAGAGGTGTGGTGCCCCAACTCTCTGTTAAGGAGGAGACACTGTACAGACCCCTAACACTTGCACCCATCACTAGACCTCCCCAAGCCAGGGAGGGATTAGATAGAGGGTGTGGGTGGAGAAAGTGAACAAGGGGAGGAGAGAGAAAGGAAAGAAGCTTCCAGAGGGAGCGAAGGGGTTCTAGGGGCACGGGAAGTGTGGAAACCATCCGTGGGGCCTGCATCGACGCTGACCATCACCAGGTGGAGGGACCTCGTTGCAGTAGGGGAACGGCCCCTGATATAGTGGAGGAACTACAAGTCCCAGCTAAGAACCCGGAGGCTGTCGTGTCTGCAAGTGCGACAGTCACATGCACATCTATTTCACTGAAAAGGTAGACACAGAGGGTCCAGGGGATAGTGAAGAGGTCGCCCGGCAGGACCCACGACTACTGGCTTGGGACACTGGGTGTGCAGCGCAGACCAGGAGAGGAGAGGGCCAGCGCATTGATTCGGCCAGGAAAGGCACTTACAAATGGGGTTCTGGATTAGTACCCCAAGCTACTGGGGAGTTTGCTGTACCACTGACCTGGAGGACACAGCACCCCAGCTGGGGAATAACATCAGAACTTTGAGTAAAAGTGTGGAAACTGCACCCTGCTGTGTCCTCTCAATTCTTTCCTGCATCACCCGCTGTGCACCCCTACCATCCATCAATAACTTTACCACATACTTTTTTTATCTCCCATTGGAACTAAGCTCTACCTGTGGAGAGCAATAACAACTCTGCTGCATCACCATCAGCCCCAGAGGTCCCTTTAAGCAGCATCGGCCATCCCTAGCCAAGTACCATAGGTGGCGTCACGGACAATCCCCTTTTTTTCTATATAAACTTTTTTCCCATTTTACATTCTTCATCTTTAATTGCACACCCAGGGCCATGGATCGGGTCCCCGCCGCCGTGACCACCGCTTTAAGAACCGTCCGACCCGGTTCTGAGTACCCCATGGCTCCAGGCAGGTGTTGCACATGCGGTCAGCAGTGTCTGAGCCATCCAAGAAGTGAGAGCTCAATCAGCCAAGAAGTGAGAGCTCAATCAGATGTCCTATTTTCACGTACGAGTGATATCCATTTTTTCACAGATAGTAATCATACCTGTGATAGTCTTTCGAGCCATTCACATGTCCGTAATTTTTTGCAGACCAAGCGGTCTTCAAAAAATCGTGTAGACATGTCCACTTTTGTTCCGAGGGTAATAATCGGCAATGCAAGTCAATGGGTCCGAGAGCTGTCCGATTTTCATGGACTGTCAGAAATGAAGATGGTGAAAAAAACATTTTTTTCATTTCCCAATGCACAAGATAAATTATGGCACGTAGGCCACACATTGATCAAACTCTGTTCATAGTCTAATCAGACAAATAGGTCTGTTTTTCTTGAGCATGGAAAATCAGACATGAGAACGAGTCTTTATATACAGAGAGATAACACTATGGTCCCCATTGCTATTATTTTATTAAGGCCATGTTCACACATTCAATATTTGGTCAGTATTTTACCTCAGTATTTCTAAGCCAAAACCAGGTGTGGCCAGAAGCCTTGCCAACAAATTGGATGAATTTTAATTAATGGTGTTGGAGCATAATTATGACAAGGTGGGGATATCTGAAACGTGGCTGGATGAGAGCCATGACTGGGCTGTTAACTTGCAGGGCTATAGTCTGTTCAGAAATGACCGTACAGATAAGCCTGGGGGAGGGGTGTGTCTATATGTAAAATCGTCCTTAAAACCCATCCTGCGTGATAATATAGGTGAATCTAATGAAAGTGTAGAGTCCCTGTGGGTGGAGATAAGGGGAGGGGGAAAAATAATAAATTACTGATAGGGATTTGTTATAAGGCTCCAAAAATAATTGAAGCAACAGAGAATATCCTCATAAAGCAAATAGATGAAGCTGCAACTCAAAGAGAAGTCATTATTATGGGGGACTTCAACTGCCCTGAAATAGATTGGGGAACGGAAATCTGCAGTTCCAGCAAAGGTAATCGGTTTTCGACAACTATGAGAGACAATTACCTTTCACAATTGGTTCAGGACCCAACAAGAAGGGGGGCACTGCTAGACCTCATATTAACCAACAGGCCAGACCGCATAGCAAATAAAAGGGTTGGGGGTCACTTGGGGAATAGTGATCACAAAATAATAAGTTTTCATGTATCCTTTAAAAAGATGTGTAATAGAGGGGTTACAAGGACACTAAACTTCAGGAGGGCAAATTTCCAACGGATGAGAGAGGATCTTGGTGCAATTAACTGGGACGATATCCTGAGACATAAAAATACACAAAGAAAATGGGAGACGTTTATTAGCATCCTGGATAGGACCTGTGCACAGTATATACCGTATGGGAATAAACATAGCAGAAATAGGAGGAAACCAATATGGCTAAATAGAGCTGTAAGGGGCGCAATAAGTGACAAAAAGAAAGAATTTAGAGAATTAAAGGAAGTAGGTAGTGAGGAGGCATTAAATAAATACAGAAAAGTAAATACATTCTGTAAAAAGCAAATCAAGGCAGCAAAGATTGAGACAGAGAGACTCATTGCCAGAGAGAGTAAAAATAATCCCAAAATATTCTTTAACTACGTAAATAGTAAGAAACTAAAAAATGATAGTGTTGGCCCCTGTTGTGAATTCTGTTTTCGGGCTCCCTCCTGTGGTCATGAATGGTACTTCGGCTGGTTCTGTCCATGGACTTTCGCTGATGCCTGTGGGTGTTTCTGAGTTTCCTTCCACAGGTGACGAGGCTAATTCGTTAGTGGGCTGCTCTATTTAACTCCACTTGGATCCTTGTCCTATGCCAGCTGTCAATGTTGTAGCATTGGTCTAGTTCGCTCCTGGATCTTCCTGGTTACCTGTTTTCTCCAGCAGAAGCTAAGTTTCGCTTTGCTTTTTTCTTGTTTGCTATTTTTTCTGTCCAGCATGCTTATGTGAATTTTGCCTTGCTTGCTGGAAGCTATGGGACGCAGAGGGGCGCCTCCGCTCCGTTAGTCGGTGCGGAAGGTATTTTTCCCTGCACTCTCTGTGTGGCTTTTTTAGGGTTTTGTGCTGACTGCAAAGTGACCTTTCCTATCTTCTGTCTGATTAGTAAGTCGGGCCTCCCTTTGCTAAATCTATTTCATCTCTGTGTTTGTGATTTCATCTTACTCACAGTCAATATATGTGGGGGGCTGCCTTTTCCTTTGGGGAATTTTCTCTGAGGCAAGATAGGCTTATTTTTCCTATCTCTAGGGCTAGCTAGTTCTGAGGCTGTGATGAGGCGCCTAGGTCATGATAGGAGCGCTCCACGGTTATTTCTAGTGTACGTGATAGGATTAGGGATTGCGGTCAGCAGAGGTTCCACTTCCCAGAGCTTGTCCTGTATTCATGTGTTATCAGGTCTTTTCTGGTGCTCTAACTACCAGGTTCACTATTTGTTCTAACCACCAGATCATAACAGTACAGCTGGCCAAAAGTATTGATGCATCTCAATAGAGGGATAAGTGAAGCTCTGAGACCATTTTTTTTTCTTTGCAGCGTGTTCTGTCTCACTTTTCCCCTTTACCTCTGGGTGGTTCAGAACACAGGTGTAGACATGGACATTCAAGGTCTGTCCTCTTGGATGGATAATCTCACTACAAGGGTACAAAACATTCAAGATTTTGTGGTTCAGAATCCGATGTCAGAGCCTAGGATTCCAATTCCTGATTTGTTTTTTGGGGATAGATCTAAGTTCTTGAATTTCAAAAATAATTGTAAATTGTTTCTAGCTTTGAAACCTCGCTCCTCAGGTGATCCTGCTCAACAAGTAAGGATCATTATTTCTTTGTTACGTGGTGACCCTCAAGACTGGGCATTTTCCCTTGCGCCATGAGATCCGGCATTGCGTGATGTGGATGCGTTTTTCCTGGCACTCGGATTGCTTTATGACGAACCTAATTCAGTGGATCAGGCAGAGAAAATCTTGCTAGCTCTGTGTCAGGGTCAGGATGAAGCAGAGATATATTGTCAGAAGTTTAGAAAGTGGTCTGTGCTCACTCAGTGGAATGAATGTGCCCTGGCAGCAATCTTCAGAAAGGTTCTCTCTTTAAATCCCTTAAAGATGTTATGGTGGGATTTCCCACGCCTGCTGGTCTGAATGAGTCTATGTCTTTGGCCATTCAAATCGATCGGCGCTTGCGTGAGCGTAAAACTGTGCACCATTTGGCGGTACTATCTGAGCATGGGCCTGAGCCTATGCAGTGTGATAGGACTTTGACCAGAGCTGAACGGCAGGAACACAGACGTCGGAATGGGCTGTGTTTTTACTGTGGTGATTCCACTCATGCTATCTCCGATTGTCCTAAGCGCACTAAGCGGTTCGCTAGGTCTGCCACCATTGGTACGGTATAGTCAAAATTTCTTTTGTCCGTTACACTGATTTGTTCTTTGTCTTCCTACTCTGTTATGGCATTTGTGGATTCAGGCGCTGCCCTGAATTTGATGGACTTGGAGTATGCTAGGCGCTGTGGTTTTTCTTGGAGCCCTTGCAGCATCCTATTCCATTGAGAGGAATTGATGCTACGCCTTTGGCCAAGAATAAGCCTCAGTACTGGACCCAATTGACCATGTGCATGGCTCCTGCACATCAGGAGGATATCCGTTTTTTGGTGTTACATAATCTGCATGATGTGGTCGTTTTAGGGTTACCATGGCTACAGGTCCATAATCCAGTATTGGACTGGAAATCTATGTCTGTGTCCAGCTGGGGTTGCCAGGGGGTACATGGTGATGTTCCATTTTTGTCAATTTCGTCTTCTACTCCTTCTGAAGTTCCGGAGTTTTTGTCGGATTATCAGGATGTATTTGATGAGCCCAAAGCCAGTGCCCTACCTCCTCATAGGGATTGCGATTGTGCAATTAATTTGATTCCTGGTAGTAAGTTTCCTAAGGGCCGATTGTTCAATTTATCTGTGCCAGAACACACCGCTATGCGGAGTTATATAAAGGAATCCTTGGAGAAAGGCCATATTCGCCCATCGTCATCACCGTTGGGAGCAGGGTTTTTTTTGTGGCCAAGAAGGATGGTTCTTTGAGACCTTGTATTGATTACCGCCTTCTTAATAAAATTACTGTCAAATTTCAGTATCCTTTGCCGTTGCTGTCCGACTTGTTTGCTCGTATTAAAGGGGCTAGTTGGTTTACCAAGATAGACCTTCGAGGGGCATATAATCTTGTGCGTATTAAACGAGGCGATGAATGGAAAACAGCATTTAATATGCCCGAGGGCCATTTTGAGTACCTGGTGATGCCATTCGGGCTTTCCAATGCTCCATCGGTATTTCAGTCCTTTATGCATGACATCTTCCGAGAGTACCTGGATAAATTCCTGATTGTGTATTTGGATGATATTTTGGTCTTTTCGGATGATTGGGAGTCTCATGTGAAGCAGGTCAGAATGGTGTTCCAGGTCCTTCGTGCTAATTCCTTGTTTGTGAAGGGGTCAAAGTGTCTCCTTGGAGTTCAGAAGGTCTCATTTTTGGGGTTCATTTTTTCCCCTTCTACTGTCGAGATGGACCCTGTTGAAGTCCAGGCCATTCATGATTGGACTCAGCCGACATCTGTGAAGAGCCTGCAAAAGTTCCTGGGCTTTGCTAATTTTTATCGTCGCTTCATCGCTAATTTTTCTAGTGTTGCTAAACCGTTGACTGATTTGACCAAGAAGGGTGCTGATGTGGTCAATTGGTCTTCTGCGGCAGTGGATGCTTTTCAGGAATTGAAGCGTCGTTTTTCTTCTGCCCCTGTGTTGTGCCAGCCAGATGTTTCGCTCCCGTTTCAGGTTGAGGTTCATGCCTCTGAGATTGGAGCAGGGGCTGTTTTGTCGCAAAGAAGTTCTGATGGCTCGGGAATGAAACCATGTGCTTTCTTTTCTAGAAAGTTTTCGCCTACTGAGCGCAATTATGATGTTGGTAATCGAGAATTGTTGGCCATGAAGTGGGCATTCGAGGAGTGGCGTCATTGGCTTGAAGGAGCCAAGCATCGCGTGGTGGTCTTGACAGATCACAAAAATTTGACTTATCTTGAGTCTGCCAAACGGTTGAATCCGAGACAGGCTCGATGGGCGTTATTTTTCTCCCGTTTTGATTTTGTGGTTTCGTACCTTCCGGGCTCTAAGAATGTGAAGGCTGATGCCCTGTCAAGGAATTTTGTGAATGACTCTCCGGGTGTTTCTGAGCCGGCAGGTATTCTCAAAGAGGGGATAATTTTGTCTGCCATCTCCCCTGATTTGCGGCGGGTGCTGCAAAAATTTCAGGCTGATAGACCTGACCGTTGCCCAGCAGAGAAACTGTTTGTCCCTGATAAATGGACTAGCAGAGTTATCTCTGAGCTTCATTGTTCAGTGTTGGCTGGGCATCCTGGAATCTTTGGTACCAGAGATTTGGTGGCTAGATCCTTTTGGTGGCCTTCTTTGTCACAGGATGTGCGTTCTTTTGTGCAGTCCTGTGGGACTTGTGCTCGGGCTAAGCCCTGCTGTTCTCGTGCTAGTGGGTTGCTTTTGCCCTTGCCAGTCCCGAAAAGGCCCTGTGTTGTGAATTCTGTGGCAGAGCTCCCTCCTGTGGTCACAAGTGGTACTTCGGCTGATTCTGTCTATGAGCTTCCGTTGGAGGATGTGAGTGGTACTGCGGCTTCTGAGTTTCCTTCCTCAGGTGATGTGGTGAAGTCGTTAGGTGCTGCTCTATTTAACTCCACCTAGTGCTTTGCTCCTGGCCTCCAGTCAATGTTCTAGTATTGGTCTTGCTTCCTCCTGGATCGTTCCTGTGGCCTGTCTTCCTGCATAAGCTAAGTTTTGCTTGTGTTATTTTTGTTTGCTATTTTTTCTGTCCAGCTTGCTTAATTGGTTTTTCTTGCTTGCTGGAAGCTCTGGGATGGTGCAGAGGGTCTTTTTGCCCCCTCTGCGTGGTTGTTTGTGGGGTTTTGTGTTGACCGCAAAGCAATCTTTTCTATCCTTGGTCTGTTCAGTAAGTTGGGCCTCACTTTGCTAAATCTATTTAATCTCTGCGTTTGTATTTTCATCTCAACTCACAGTCATTATATGTGGGGGGCTGCCTTTTCCTTTGGGGTATTTCTCTGAGGCAAGGTAGGCTTATTTTTCCTTCTTAGGCCTAGCTAGTTTCTCAGGCTGTGCCGAGTTGCATAGGGAGCGTTAGGCGCAATCCACAGCTGCCTCTAGTGTGGTTGGATAGGATTAGGGATTGCGGTCAGCAGAGTTCCCACGTCTTAGAGCTCGTCCTATGTCTTTTGGTAATTGTCAGGTCACTTTGTGTGTTCTGAACTTCAAGGTCCATTGTGGTTCTGAATTACCTATTCATAACAGTCCTGGACGCATATTTCTATGGATTTTATTTCGGATCTCCCCGTCTCTCAAAAGATGTCGGTCATTTGGGTGGTTTGTGATCGCTTTTCTAAGATGGTCCATTTGGTACCCTTGTCTAAATTGCCTTCCTCCTCTGATTTGGTGCCATTGTTTTTCCAGCATGTGATTCGTTTACATGGCATTCCGGAGAACATCGTTTCGGACAGAGGTTCTCAGTTTGTTTCGAGGTTTTGGCGATCCTTTTGTGCCAGGATGGGCATTGATTTGTCTTTTTCCTCGGCTTTCCATCCTCAGACAAATGGTCAAACCGAACGAACTAATCAGACCTTGGAAACATATCTGAGATGCTTTGTTTCTGCTGATCAGGATGATTGGGTGTCCTTTTTGCCGTTGGCTGAGTTTGCCCTTAATAATCGGGCCAGCTCGGCTACTTTGTTTTCGCCGTTTTTCTGCAATTCTGGTTTCCATCCTCGTTTCTCTTCAGGGCAGGTTGAGTCTTCGGACTGTCCTGGTGTAGATACTGTGGTGGATAGGTTGCAGCAGATTTGGACTCATGTGGTGGACAATTTGACATTGTCTCAGGAGAAGGCTCAACGTTTCGCTAACCGCCGACGCTGTGTGGGTCCCCGACTTCGTGTTGGGGATTTAGTTTGGTTGTCGTCTCGTTATGTTCCTATGAAGGTTTCCTCTCCTAAGTTTAAGCCTCGTTTCATTGGTCCGTATAAAATTTCTGAGGTTATCAACCCTGTGTCATTTCATTTGGCCCTTCCAGATTCTTTTGCCATCCATAATGTGTTCCATAGGTCGTTGTTGCGGAGATACGTGGCGCCTGTGGTTCCATCCGTTGACCCTCCTGCTCCGGTGTTGGTTGAGGGGGAGTTGGAGTATGTGGTGGAGAAGAATTTGGATTCTCGTATTTCGAGACGGAAACTCCAGTACCTGGTCAAGTGGAAGGGTTATGGTCAGGAGGATAATTCCTGGGTTTTTGCCTCTGATGTTCATGCGGCCGATCTTGTTCGTGCCTTTCATTTGGCTCATCCTGGTCGGCCTGGGGGCTCTCGTGAGGGTTCGGTGACCCCTCCTCAAGGGGGGGTACTGTTGTGAATTCTGTTTTCGGGCTCCCTCCTGTGGTCATGAATGGTACTTCGGCTGGTTCTGTCCATAGACTTTCTCTGATGCCTGTGGGTGTTTCTGAGTTTCCTTCCACAGGTGACGAGGCTAATTCGTTAGTGGGCTGCTCTATTTAACTCCACTTGGATCCTTGTCCTATCCCAACTGTCAATGTTGTAGCATTGGTCTAGTTCGCTCCTGGATCTTCCTGGTTACCTGTTTTCTCCAGCAGAAGCTAAGTTTCGCTTTGCTTTTTTCTTGTTTGCTATTTTTTCTGTCCAGCATGCTTATGTGAATTTTCCCTTGCTTGCTGGAAGCTCTGGGATGCAAAGGGGCGCCTCCGCTCCGTTAGTCGGTGCGGAAGGTATTTTTCCCTGCACTCTCTGTGTGGCTTTTTTAGGGTTTTGTGCTGACTGCAAAGTGACCTTTCCTATCTTCTGTCTGTTTAGTAAGTCGGGCCTCCCTTTGCTAAATCTATTTCATCTCTGTGTTTGTGATTTCATCTTACTCACAGTCAATATATGTGGGGGGCTGCCTTTTCCTTTGGGGAATTTTCTCTGAGGCAAGATAGGCTTATTTTTCCTATCTCTAGGGCTAGCTAGTTCTGAGGCTGTGACGAGGCGCCTAGGTCATGATAGGAGCGCTCCACGGCTATTTCTAGTGTACGTGATAGGATTAGGGATTGCGGTCAGCAGAGGTTCCACTTCCCAGAGCTTGTCCTGTATTCATGTGCTATCAGGTCTTTTCTGGTGCTCTAACTACCAGGTTCACTATTTGTTCTAACCACCAGATCATAACAGGCCCCCTTAAAAATAGTCTGGGTGAAATGGTGGATGAGGATGAGGAAAAAGCCAATATGCTAAATGACTTTTTTTCATCAGTATTTACACAAGAAAATTCCATGGCAGACAATATGATCAGTGATAACAAAAATTCCCCATTAAGTGTCACCTGCTTAACCCAGCAGGAAGTACGTCGGCATCTAAAAATCACTAAAATTGACAAATCTCCGGGCCCGGATGGGATACACCCCAGAGTACTGCAGGAACTAAGTACAGTCATTGATAGACCATTATTTTTAATCTTTAAAGAGTCCATAATAACAGGGTCTGTACCACAGGACTGGCGTATAGCAAATGTGATGCCAATATTCAAAAAGGGACAAAAACTGAACTCAGAAATTATAGGCCAGTAAGCTTAACCTCTACTCTGGGTAAAATCCTGGAGGGCATTCTAAGGGATGCTATACTGGAGTATCTGAAGAGGAATAACCTAATGACCCAATACCAACATAGGTTTACTAGGGACCGTTCCTGTCAGACTAATCTGATCAATTTCTATGAAGAGGACTTTTCAAAAGCTTTTGATACGGCGCCACACAAAAGGTTGATACATAAAATGAGAATAATGGGGATAGGGGAAAATATGTGTAAGTGGGTTAAGAGCTGGCTCAGGGATAGGAAACAAATGGTGATTATTAACCCCTTCACCCCAAAGCCTGTTTTCACCTAAGTGACAGGGCCAATTTTTACAATTCTGACCACTGTCACTTTATGAGGTCATAACTCTGAAACGCTTCCTGGATCCTGGTGATTCTGAGAATGTTTTCTCGAGACATATTGTACTTTATGATAGTGGTAAAACCTCTTCGATATGACTTGCATTTATTTGTGAAAAAACGGAAATTTGGTGAAAATTGTGAAAATTTTGCAATTTTCAAACTTTTAGTTTGTATGCCCTGTAAGACTCATGCTGGTGTGGTAGTTGGAGGCAGGTATATCTCGCCCAGGTGTTTGTCCTATGTGAATTAGGCCACTCAGTATATTCAGGGTGCTAATGGGTTAATGATTGCAGGAATAAAAGATGACCAGCTGGGGGTTTTCAGCGTCTGCCTGGGGCACACAGATTGCCTGCCTGTGTGAGACAAACGTGAGTGAAGAGCTCTGCTCAAGAATTGTGTGATGTTAGCTGGGTGGGAGAAGCCCCCCAGTTGTTGAGATAGCAACGTATTTGTTTAGTTAGTGCCGGACAGGCTAGGATTTATTTTTATGTTTTGTTTTGTTCATGTTGCTTTCACGTTAATAAATCTGACCTGAGGTCAGCCTGCTCAGAAACCTGCTGTACGCCTCAGATTCAATGCACAAACCACGTGACCTTTGACCCCAGCAAAGGCGATCCCAGAGTGTTTTGTCACATTGTGGTGGAGAACGCGGGCATACCGTGGCACAGGCGACAGCATGGAAGACGTGGTGAAAGCCTTAGTACATTCCACTGCCGTACAGCAGCAGGCCACTGCCGCACAGCACGAAGCTAATCGCTTGATGGCCGCACAGCTGAAGGAGTTAGTGGACATGACGGTTGCAGACCGCCAACTTCTCCAACAGGTGGCGCAGCGCCTGGTGAGCATGCCTGACGCTGACCCGGAAGCAGAGTCCAGAAGGATCCATGTGAGTCGATACTGGCAAAAGCTGACTGCAGAAGATGACGTCGAGGCACACCTGACAACGTTTGAGCAGATGGCGTTGAGAGAGAAGTGGCCGAAGGCACGATGGCCCGACTTGATTGCCCCGTTTCTCTCCAGCGAGGCCCAAAAAGCTTACCATGATTTGGACCCGGAGGTCGCTCAGGACTTTGAGAAACTGAAAGCTGAGATCCTGGCCCGGCTGGGTGTGACAACGGCTGTCCGGGCACAGAGGGTACATCAGTGGACATACCAGCAAGATAAACCGGCGCGGTTTCAGATGTTCGACCTGATCTACTTAACAAAGAGATGGCTGCAACCCGAGGTACTGACAATACCCGAAATAATCCAGCGGGTTGTCCTGGACAAGTACCTGAGAGTACTACCCCCAGCGCTGAAAAGGTGGGTAAGCCAAGGAAATCCCACGACAGCGGATCAACTTGTGGAGTTGGTCGAGCGTTATTCCGTGGCAGAAGGACTTCCCGACGACACCGCCAACCCCCGGTCTGTGCCTCCTCCTCGTGGAACCGGTAAGACTGTTCCAGGGTCCACGGGTGAAGGAAAATCGCTTAAAACTGTGGGGGAGGAGTCCGGGACTGCTCGCACTCCGAGACCAAGAGTATTGGACGGTGGTCTCAGTAGGGGACCTGTTAGGTGTTTCCGCTGCCATGAGAAGGGTCATGTTTCTGCGAACTGTCCTGTTACCATTGAACCCATGCAGTGTGACGTTATAGACTCTAGAAAACGCATGTCTTTGGTTACACAGCTAGTGAGTGTGAATGCGGGTCAAAATGATACAGTGAAACACCTGTGTGAATTATCTGTTGATGGGAAAAATGTTGTGGCATTACTAGATTCCGGAAGTGTGGTGACTCTGGTGAAAGCTAGTCTGGTGGCACTTCCGTCTGGTCCGTCTGACAAGTTTTCTGTGACGTGTGTGCATGGTGACACCCGCTCGTACTTAACAGCGGTCTTATGGATTTCTACTCCCTATGGGTCAGTGCAGCACAAAGTGGGACTCGTTCCCGCATTGTTACAGGATGTAATCCTGGGCAGGGATTTTCCCTATTTCTGGCAGTTGTGGGAGAATCAGTTGCTCCTTCACGGTAGCTGTACCCGTGAGTCTTCTCCCATGCCATCTGGAGGTCCCGAGTCCCTAGAGGAGACCCCACAGGAAGATGTTGCTGGGGAGGTTGGTGAATCTAACCTTCAGTACCCCTTCTCCGTCATGGCGGGGGAAACGGAGGAAACTGAGGAACCTCAGCGAGAGGCGGAGGCAGACAGCCATCCTGCACCCTGCCTGCCAGATTTGGGAGTCCAGGTGGATGACTTCCACAGCGAGCAAATGAAAGATCCTACCCTGACTCCGGCTAGGAAAAATGTAAAAATGATAGATGGGGTACCCGTAGAACCTGACACTAGGCTAGCGTACCCGTATATGGTTCTTGAAAATGATTTGCTCTACCAGGTAGAAAAAAAGGGGAAGACACAGTGCAACGGTTAGTGGTACCCAAACCTTATCGGCGGAAGGTACTGGGGTTTGGCCCACGGACATATAATGGGGGGACATCTGGGGGTACAGAAAACCACAAAAAGGATACTGCATTGTTTTGTGTGGCCTGGAATACATTATGATGTGCGTAACTATTGTGAGTCCTGTCCAGAGTGCCAAATCGCGGCCCCTAAATCTCAGTTCCGTAGCCCTTTGGTACCCCTTCCTATCATCGGGGTCCCTTTTGAGAGAATTGGGATGGATTTGGTTGGGCCCCTTCCCCGATCCGCACGTGGGCACCAACATATCCTCGTCATCGTGGACTATGCCACTCGTTACCTGGAAGCCGTCCCTTTGCGTAACACAGCTACCAAGACGATTGCCAAGGAATTGGTACAAGTGTTTAGTCGGGTGGGAATTCCAAAACAGATACTCACCGACCAGGGGACTCCCTTTATGTCGAGGGTAATGAAGGAGCTCTGCAGGCTCTTACAAATAGACCCGTTGCGTACGTCTGTCTATCACCCTCAAACAGATGGCCTGGTTGAGCGCTTCAACAAAACCTTAAAACAGATGCTCCGGAAGGCGATAGACAAAGATGGGAAGAACTGGGATTACTTGTTACCCTATTTGCTGTTTGCCATTAGGGAAGTTCCCCAGTCTTCCACAGGGTTTTCGCCTTTCGAACTGTTGTACGCCCGTCGTCCCCAGGGACTGCTGGACGTCGCAAAAGAAACCTGGGAAGGTCAAGTCACTCCCTTTAAAACGGTGATCGACCATGTAACACAAATACAGGATCGTATTGCCGCTGTCATGCCCATTGTTAGGGACCATATGTTACAGGCCCAGGGAGCCCAGAGGCAAAGTTATGATAGAGGCGCTAAGGTCCGTACATTTGCACCCGGCGATAGGGTGTTGGTCCTAATCCCTACGGTGGATAGTAAATTTCTGGCGAAATGGCAGGGCCCATTTGAGGTCCGAGAAAGAGTTGGTGAAGTGAACTATAAAGTGTACCAGCCGAGTAAGAGAAAACCGGAACAGATTTATCATGTGAATCTGATAAAATCCTGGAAAGACCGCTCTGCCCTAACGGCGGATCTGCCCCGTCCGGTTTGTTCACCTACTGTACCGGAGGTGCAGGTTGCCGAGACTCTCTCAGAACGACAAAAATCTGAGGTTAAGCAACTTTTGTTACAGAACCGACAGTTTTTCTCTGAAAAACCTGGCCGGACTAAGTTGGTGAAACATGAGATTGTCACAGAGCCTGGCGTCACTGTTCATGTGAAGCCCTACCGGATTCCGGAAGCCCGCCGTGAAGCCGTCTCCCGGAAAGTGATGGCAATGTTGGACTTAGGAGTCATTGAGGAGTCGCACAGCGCCTGGTTCAGTCCAATTGTGTTGATACCTAAACCGGATGGCTCCATCCGGTTTTGTAATGACTTTAGGAAACTGAATGCAGTTTCTAAATTTGATGCGTACCCTATGCCCCGGGTCGATGAGTTGATCGACCGGCTTGGTAAAGCCCGATACATTACGACCCTGGATTTAACAAAGGGGTACTGGCAGATTCCTCTGGCCGAGGCGGCCAGAGAGAAGACGGCATTTGCTACACCGGAAGGTCTGTTCCAGTATGTCTATATGCCGTTTGGACTTCACGGAGCTCCCGCAACGTTCCAGAGATTGATGGATCGAGTCTTGAGGCCTCACAGACAGTAAGCTTCTGCCTACCTGGATGACATCGTAATTTACAGCATGGACGGGGAAACTCATCTCCAAAAGGTACAAGCGGTGATTGATGACCTGCGAGATGCAGGTTTAACGGCAAACCCCAAGAAATGCCACATCGGGCTTGAAGAAGCCCGATACTTGGGCTACGTGATTGGCCGAGGAGTGGTTAAACCCCAGATCGACAAAATACAGGCAATTCAGGGCTGGCCACAACCAGTGAACAAAAAACAAGTACAGGCTTTCCTGGGGATTGCCGGCTATTATCGCCGGTTCATACCCAATTTTGCAGCCATGGCTACTCCCTTGACGGATCTTACCAAGGGGAAGGGTTCCGTCATGGTAAAATGGACCTCACCTGCTGAAGAGGCCTTCCACAGCCTGAAACGGGCTTTGTGCTCTCAGCCCGTATTAGGGTCTCCTGATTTCAGCAGCGAGTTTGTGGTACAAACTGATGCCTCTGATACTGGTGTCGGAGCTGTACTTTCCCAGGTGAGGGACGGAGTCGAACACCCGGTCCTCTATCTCAGTCAGAAACTGAATGTACATGAGCAGAGGTATGCGGTGGTTGAAAAAGAGTGCCTAGCCATTAAATGGGCTCTCGACTCCCTCAAGTATTACCTGGCCGGTAGGAAGTTTAGGCTGGTCACAGACCATGCCCCTCTCAAGTGGATGCACCTCCACAAAGACCGTAATAGTCGGGTAACCCGGTGGTTCCTTGCCCTGCAGGCTTACTCTTTTACGGTGGAGCACCGACCTGGGGTGCAGATGGGGAACGCCGATGCCCTATCCCGAGTGCACTGTTTCAAAAGTGTTCTTGCTCGACCGGAGTGGTCTGAGCAAGGGGGGGGGATATGTAAGACTCATACTGGTGTGGTAGTTGGAGGCAGGTATATCTCGCCCAGGTGTTTGTCCTATGTGAATTAGGCCACTCAGTATCTTCAGGGTGCTAATGGGTTAATGATGGCAGGAATAAAAGATGACCAGCTGGGGGTTTTCAGCGTCTGCCTGGGGCACACAGATTGCCTGCCTGTGTGAGACAAATGTGAGTGAAGCGCTCTGCTCAAGAATTGTGTGATGTTAGCTGGGTGGGAGAAGCCCCCCAGTTGTTGAGATAGCAATGTATTTGTTTATTTAGTGTCGGACAGGCTAGGATTTATTTTTATGTTTTGTTTTGTTCATGTTGCTTTCACGTTAATAAATCTGACCTGAGGTCAGCCTGCTCAGAAACCTGCTGTACGCCTCAGATTCAATGCACAAACCACGTGACCTTTGACCCCAGCAAAGGCGATCCCAGAGTGTTTTGTCACAGCCCTTAAATTAGAGAGTTATATCACATAATATAGTTAATAAACAACATTTCCCACATGTCTGCTTTATATCAGCACAATTTTGTTAACATAATTTTTTTGACCAGCGATTTCTCATTTCTACAACAAAATTTGCAAAACCATTTTTTTAGGGACCACCTCACATTTCAAGTGATTTTGAGGGGTCTATATGACAGAAAATGCCCAAAAGTGACACCATTCTAAAAACTGTACACCTCAAGGTACACAAAACCACATTCAAAAAGTTTATTAACCCTTCAGGTGCTTCACAGGAATTTTTGGAATGTTTAACGAAAATTTAACATTTAACTTTTCTGCACAAAATTCTTACTTCAGATCAAATTTGTTTTATTTTACCAAGGGTAACAGGAGAAATTGGACCACAAAAGTCGTACGCCGATACCCCATATGTTGGGGTAAACCATTGTTTGGGCACATGGCAGAGCTCGGAAGGGAAGGAGCGCCATTTGACTTTTCAATGCAAAATTTGCTGGAATTGAGATCGGACACCATGTCGCATTTGGAGAGCCCCTGATGTGCCTAAACAGTGGAAACCCCCCACAAGTGACACCATTTTGGAAAGTAGACCCCCTAAGGAACTAATCTAGATGTGTGGTGAGCACTTTGAACCTCTAAGTGCCTCACAGAAGTTTATAATGTAGAGCCGTAAAAAAATATCATATTTTTTTTTTAGAAATTATCTTTTCGCCCCAAATTTTTTATTTTCCCAAGGGTAACAGGACAAATTGGACCTCAAAAGTTGTTGTGCAATTTGTCCTAAGTATGCTGATACCCCATGTGTGGGGGTAAACCACTGTTTGGGCGCATGGCAGACTTTTCAATGCAAAATTGGCTGGAATTGAGATCGGACACCATGTCGTGTTTGGAGAGCCCCTGATGTGCCTAAACAGTGGAAACCCCCCCACACGTGACCCCATTTTGGAAAGAAGACTCCCTAAGAAGCTTATCTAGATGTGTGGTGAGCACTTTTAACCCCCAATTAATTCACTAAAGTTTAGAATGTAGAGCCGTGAAAATTAAAAAATCATTTTTTTGTTCCCCAAAATGACCTTTTAGCTCTCAATTTTTTTCCCCAAGGGTAACAGGAGAAATTGTACCACAAAAGTTGTTATCCAATTTGTCCTGAGTACGCTGATACCCCATATGTGGGGGGAACCACTGTTTGTGCTCACGACAGAGCTCGGAAGGGAAGGAGCGCAGTTTGGAATGCAGACTTAGATGGATTGGTTTGCAGGCGTCACATTGCATTTGCAGAGCCCCTGATGTACCTAAACAGTAGAAACCCCCCACAACTGACCACATATTGGAAACTAGACCCCCCAAGGAACATATCTAGATGTGTTGTGAGAACTTTGAACCCCCAAGTGTTTCACTACAGTTTATAATGCAGAGCCATGAAAATAAAAAATCTTTTTTTTTTGCACAAAAATTATTTTTTAGCCACTGGTTTTGTATTTTCCCAAGGGTAACAGGAGAAATTGGACGCCAAAATTTGTTGTCCAATTTGTCCTGAGTACGCTGACACTCCATATGTGGGGTAAATGTCATGATCCCAATGGCAGGGGATCACAAAAGGACAAGCACACAAAAAACAGAACAAGCTCTAGGGTGATGGAAACTGAGCTGACCGCGATCCTGAACCTAATTCACAACACTAGCAGTAGCCGGGGAACGTGCCTACGATGATTCTAGAAGTCTCGCGCCAGCCGAAGGACTAGCTTCCCCTATTAGAAGAAACAAAGACCTCTCTTGCCTCCAGAGAAACACCCCACAGAAATAGCAGCCCCCCACATGTAATGACGGTGAAATGAGAGGAAAGCACATACGTAGTAATGAAAACAGATTCAGCAAAATGAGGCCCGCTAAAACTAGATAGCAGAGGATACAAAAGTGAACTGCGCGGTCAGCGAAAAACCCTACAAAAAACCATCCTGAAATTACCTGAACTCATGTGCCAACTCATGGAACATGAGGAGTAATATCAGCCCACTAGAGCAACCAGCAACAAGGAATCACATAACTGCAAGCTGGACTAAAACAAAAATAAAGCAAAATGTGGAACAGGAAAATCAAAAACTTAGCTTGTCCTGAAGATTACTGAAGCGGAAAGCAGAGGTAACAAGACACACTAATTACATTGATCGCCGGCGAGGAAATGACAAGAAAGCCAGGTTAAATAGGAAACTCCCATATCCTGATAGAACAGGTGGACACCAGAGACCGCAGAGAACACAAGTCACCCAGTACCATCTGTAACCACCAGAGGGAGCCCAAAAACAGAATCCACAACAGTACCCCCCCTTGAGGAGGGGTCACCGAACCCTCACGAGAACCACCAGGGCGACCAGGATGAGCCCTATGAAATGCACGGACCAAATCAGCAGCATGAACATCAGAGGCAACCACCCAAGAATTATCCTCCTGACCAAAACCCTTCCACTTGACCAAATACTGAAGTTTCCGTCTGGAAACACGAGAATCCAAGATCTTATAGGGACTAGGGTTGAGCGAAACGGGTCGAACATTTTCAAAAGTCGCCGACTTTTGGCGAAGTCGAGTTTCATGAAACCCGATCCGACCCCTGTGCGTGGTCGGCCATGCGGTACGCGACTTTCGCGCCAAAGTCGCGTTTCAATGACGCGAAAAGCGCCATTTCTCAGCCAATGAAGGTAAACGCAGAGTGTGGGCAGCGTGATGACATAGGTCCTGGTCCCCACCATCTTAGAGAAGGGCATTGCAGTGATTGACTTGCTGTCTGCGGCGTCACAGGGGCTATAAAGGGGAGTTCCCGCCGACCGCCATGTTACTGCTGCTGATCTGAGCTTAGGGAGAGGTTGCTGCCGCTTCGTCAGAAGCAGGGATAGCGTTAGGCAGGGTCCATTAACCACAAAACCGCTTGTGCTGTAGCGATTTCCACTGCCCAACACCACCTTCGGTGTGCAGGGACAGTGGAAGCTCCTTTTTTTTGTTTTTTCCTCAGCGCTGTAGCTCATTGGGCTGCCCTAGAAGGCTCCCTGATAGCTGCATTGCTGTGTGTACGCCGCTGTGCAAACCAACTGCTTTTTTCAAAGCACAAATCCTCTTGTTCCTTCCTTTCTGCACAGCTATCTTGTTTGTTTGTCCACACTTTTTATTTAATTTGTGCATCAGTCCACTCCATATTGCTGCCTGCCATACCTGGCTGAGATTACTGCAGGGAGATAGTAATTGAAGGACAGTTCCTTTTTTTTTTTTTTTTTTTTTTTTTTGTGGGAGATTAAGATTGACATTTCTGCTAGAGTGCCATCTCCGTCTGTGTCATCTCTCACTCAGTGGGCTATAGAAAGCCTATTTATTTTTTTGCTTGATTTGGGTTCCAAAATCTACCAGAAAAAATCACAACATCAATCAGTGGGAGAAAAATATTGGCCTCAGGGCTTGTGTGCCACTCCTTACTCCTGTGTGTGCCATCTCTCACTCAGTGGGCCATAGAAAGCCTATTAATTTTTTTGCTTGATTTGGGTTCTAAATTCTACCTGAAAAAATCAATAAATCAATCAGTGGGAGATTAATATTGGCCTTTGGGCTTGTGTGCCAGTCCTAAGCGTGCCATCTCTCTCTCTCTCAGATAGTGGGCCATAGAAAGCCTATTTTTTTATTATTTTATTGGGTTTATAAATTTTCCCTGGAAAAAAAAAAAAAGTGGGAGATTAATATTGGCCTCTGGGCTTGTGTGCCAGTCCTGAGCGTGCCATCTCTCTCACAAATAGTGGGCCATAGAAAGCCTATTTATTTTTTTGGTTGATTTGGGTTCATAATTCTACCTGAAAAAATCAATCAATCAATCAATCAATCAGTGGGAGATTAATATTGGCCTTTGGGCTTGTGTGCCAGTCCTAAGCGTGCCATCTCTCTCTCTCAGATAGTGGGCCATAGAAAGCCTATTTATTATTATTTTTTTTATTGGGTTTATAAATTTTCCCTGGAAAAAAAAAAAAAGTGGGAGATTAATATTGGCCTCTGGGCTTGTGTGCCAGTCCTGAGCGTGCCATCTCTCTCACAAATAGTGGGCCATAGAAAGCCTATTTATTTTTTGGGTTGATTTGGGTTCCTAATTCTACCTGAAAAAATCAATCAATCAATCAGTGGGAGAAAAATATTGGCCTCAGGGCTTGTGTGCCACTCCTTACTCCTGTGTGTGCCATCTCTCACTCAGTGGGCCATAGAAAGCCTATTAATTTTTTTGCTTGATTTGGGTTATAAATTCTACCTGAAAAAATCATTAAATCAATCAGTGGGAGATTAATATTGGGCTTTGGGCTTGTGTGCCAGTCCTAAGCGTGCCATCTCTCTCTCTCAGATAGTGGGCCATAGAAAGCCTATTTATTATTATTTTTTTTATTGGGTTTATAAATTTTCCCTGGAAAAAAAAAAATGGGAGATTAATATTGGCCTCTGGGCTTGTGTGCCAGTCCTGAGCGTGCCATCTCTCTCACAAATAGTGGGCCATAGAAAGCCTATTAATTTTTTTGCTTGATTTGGGTTCCAAAATCTACCTGAAAAAAATCACTAAATCAATCAGTGGGAGATTAATATTGGCCTCTGGGCTTGTGTGCCACTCCTGACTCCTGTGTGCGTCATCTGTCACTCAGTGGGCCCTAGAAAGCCTATTTTTTGTTTTATTTGTTTTCTAAATTCTCCCTGAAACAATCATTTTATTTTCTTTGGTTTCTAAATTATTCCTGAAAAAAATCATTTTTTTGGTATTTTTTTTTCTCCCAAGTCTCCCTGAAAAAAAAAAAAAAAAAAAAAATCTGTGGGAGATTCATATTGCCCCTTCTGCTTGTGTGCCAGTCTTGACTCCTGGGTGTGCCATCTCTCTCTCCCCAATTGTGGGCCATAGAAAGCCTATTAATTTTTTTGCTTGATTTGGGTTCCAAAATCTACCTGAAAAAAATCACTAAATCAATCAGTGGGAGATTAATATTGGCCTCTGGGCTTGTGTGCCACTCCTGACTCCTGTGTGCGTCATCTGTCACTCAGTGGGCCCTAGAAAGCCTATTTTTTGTTTTATTTGTTTTCTAAATTCTCCCTGAAACAATCATTTTATTTTCTTTGGTTTCTAAATTATTCCTGAAAAAAATCATTTTTTTTGTATTTTTTTTTCTCTCAAGTCTCCCTGAAAAAAAAAAAAAAAAAAAAAATCTGTGGGAGATTCATATTGCCCCTTCTGCTTGTGTGCCAGTCTTGACTCCTGGGTGTGCCATCTCTCTCTCTCTCCCCAATTGTGGGCCATAGAAAGCCTATTAATTTTTTTGCTTGATTTGGGTTCCAAAATCTACCAAAAAAAATCAATAAATCAATCAGTGGGAGATTAATATTGGCCTCTGGGCTTGTGTGCCACTCCTGACTCCTGTGTGCGTCATCTGTCACTCAGTGGGCCCTAGAAAGCCTATTTTTTGTTTTATTTGTTTTCTAAATTCTCCCTGAAACAATCATTTTATTTTCTTTGGTTTCTAAATTATTCCTGAAAAAAATCATTTTTTTGGTATTTTTTTTTCTCTCAAGTCTCCCTGAAAAAAAAAAAAAAAAAAAAAAATCTGTGGGAGATTCATATTGCCCCTTCTGCTTGTGTGCCAGTCTTGACTCCTGGGTGTGCCATCTCTCTCTCTCTCCCCAATTGTGGGCCATAGAAAGCCTATTAATTTTTTTGCTTGATTTGGGTTCCAAAATCTACCAAAAAAAATAACTAAATCAATCGGTGGGAGATTAATATTGGCCTCTGGGCTTGTGTGCCACTCCTGACTCCTGTGTGCGTCCTCTCTCACTCAGTGGGCCCTACAAAGCCTTTTTTTTTTTTTTTTTCCTAAATTCTCCCTGAAACAATCATTTCATTTTATTTGTTTTATAAATTCTTCTGTAAAAAATAATTTTTTTTTAATTTTTTTTTTTCTGAAGTCTCCCTTTTAAAAAAAACAAACACAAATCAGTGGGAGATAAATATTTACATTTGCGCTTCAGTGACAGTCCTGCGTGTGTGCCATCTCATTTGTTGCCAACAACAACAGAGTGTGTAACATTGTGGCTGATTTTCGTTGTGGTCTCACCCACCTGTAAAGGGGTAGCTAAATCATACTGAAGTTATAGCTCACCGTGTAAGTTGTGTGACTGCAACAAATAACGTTAGTTTGGTTACGTTTTTAAAACAATGAGGAAGTCTGGTGGAAGAGGTCGTGGCCGGGGGCGTTCATTGTCAGCTGGTAATGAGGGTAGTGGTAGTGGTGGAGCATCAGCTGGTCGTGGGAAAAAAAATATTGCACCTAAGTCTGGAGCTGTGGAGCCAGGTTCGTCGTCTGGCTACACAAGGCCTCGAACGCTCCCTTTTCTGGGAGTAGGAAAACCGCTTTTAAAGCCGGAGCAGCAAGAGCAAGTTTTGGCTTATCTTGCTGACTCAGCCTCTAGCTCTTTTGCCTCCTCTCGTGAAACTGGTAAATGTCAAAGCAGCGCGTCGTTAGTGGATGTTCACGGTCAGGGACAAGTCGCTTCCTTGTCCTCTTCAGCAAAAACAACAACAGAGAAGAATGCAGCAGGCGACACAACGGGTTACTCCATGGAGCTCTTTACACATACCGTCCCTGGCTTAGAAAGTGAAGCAGTTAACAGTCCATGCCCATTACAAGTTGAATCTGACATGGAGTGCACTGATGCACAGCCACAGCCAGACTACTATTCTGGTCCTTTGACTCAGACCACAACATTGCCATCGCAGGGTGCTGATCAAGAATCAGACCCTGATGAGACTATGTTGCCCCATCACGAACGCTATACCACCGACCGCCACGGTGACACAGACGAAGTTGCACACGAGCTACAAGAAGAGGTAATAGATGACCCAGTTCTTGACCCCGATTGGCAGCCATTGGGGGAACAGGGTGCAGGCGGCAGCAGTTCTGAAGCGGAGGAGGAGGGGCCGCAGCAGGCATCAACATCGCAACAGGTTCCATCTGCCGGGCCCGTATCTTGCCCAAAACGCGTGGCAAAGCTAAAACCTGTTGGAGGACAGCGTGGCCATCCGGTTAAAGCTCAGTCTGCAATGCCTGAAAAGGTATCCGATGCTAGAAAGAGTGCAGTCTGGCATTTTTTTAAACAACATCCAATTGATCAGCGCAAAGTCATCTGTCAAAAATGTTCAACTACCTTAAGCAGAGGACAGAATCTGAAAAGTCTCAATACAAGTTGCATGCATAGACATTTAACCACCATGCATTTGCAAGCCTGGACTAACTACCAAACGTCCCTTAAGGTTGTAGCACCCTCGGCCAATGAAGCTAGTCAGCAACGCAACATCCCTTCCGGCAGTGTAGGGCCACCATTTTCCGCACCACCTGCAGTATCTGTGCAGGTTTCTTTGCCAGGCCAAAGCCGTCAGGGTCAGGGAATCACCAGTTTCGTAGTAGGAAACACTGCATCTAGGGCACCGGTGGCAACAATACCATCTCCCACCGTCTCTCAGTCTGCCATGTCCACCGGCACCCCCGCTAGTTCCACGATCTCCAGCTCTCCAGTCCAGCTCACCCTACATGAGACTATGGTTAGAAAAAGGAAGTACTTAGCCTCGCATCCGCGTACACAGGGTTTGAACGCACACATAGCTAGACTAATCTCGTTAGAGATGATGCCCTACCGGTTAGTTGAAAGCGAAGCTTTCAAAGCCCTGATGGACTACGCTGTACCACGCTACGAGCTACCCAGTCGACACTTTTTTTCCAGAAAAGCCATCCCAGCCCTCCACCAGCATGTTAAAGAGCGCATCGTCCATGCACTCAGGCAATCTGTGAGCACAAAGGTGCACCTGACAACAGATGCATGGACCAGTAGGCATGGCCAGGGACGTTACGTGTCCATCACGGCACACTGGTTAAATGTGGTGGATGCAGGGTCCACAGGGGACAGCAAGTTTGGGACAGTTCTGCCTAGCCCACGGTCTAGGAAATAATTGGCTGTAGCCGTTCGCACCCCCTCCTCCTCCTCTTCGTCCTCCTGCAGAAGCGAGAGCTCGTCCACAGACCGCAGTCGCACAACCACTCCATCCGCAGCTGCCACTGTTGCACACCAGGTCTCCCATTATGGGGCAGCTACTGGCAAACGTCAGTAGGCTGTATTGGCTATGAAGTGTTTGGGCGACAACAGACACACCGCGGAAGTTCTGTCCGAGTTCTTGCAGAAAGAAACGCAGTCGTGGCTGGGCACTGTAGATCTTGAGGCAGGCAAGGTAGTGAGTGATAACGGAAGGAATTTCATGGCTGCCATCTCCCTTTCCCAACTGAAACACATTCCTTGCCTGGCTCACACCTTAAACCTGGTGGTGCAGTGCTTCCTGAAAAGTTATCCGGGGTTATCCGACCTGCTCCTCAAAGTGCGTGGACTTTGCTCACATATCCGCCGTTCGCCCGTACACTCCAGCCGTATGCAGACCTATCAGCGTTCTTTGAACCTTCCCCAGCATCGCCTAATCATAGACGTTGCAACAAGGTGGAACTCAACACTGCACATGCTTCAGAGACTGTGTGAACAGAGGCGGGCTGTTATGTTTTTGTGGGAGGATACACATACACGGGCAGGCAGTAGGATGGCAGACATGGAGTTGTCAGGTGTGCAGTGGTCGAAGATTCAAGACATGTGTCAAGTCCTTCAGTGTTTTGAGGAATGCACACGGCTGGTTAGTGCAGACAACGCCATAATAAGCATGAGCATCCCCCTAATGCGTCTGCTGATGCAAAGTTTGACGCACATAAAGGATCAGGCGTCTGCAGCTGAGGAAGAGGAAAGCCTTGATGACAGTCAGCCATTGTCTGGCCAGGGCAGTGTACAGGACGAGGTAGCGGGCGAAGAGGAGGAGGAGGACGAGGAGGATGATGGGGATGATTATATTTTTAATGAGGAAGCTTTTCCGGGGCCACTGGAAATTGGTGGCGCGGCAAGGCCGGGTTCTGGTTTTTTGAGGGACACAAGTGACGTGGATTTGCCTGAAACTGCCCCTCAACCAAGCACAACCGCAGATTTGAGAACTGGAACTTTGGCCCACATGGCGGATTATGCCTTACGTATCCTCAAAAGGGACACACGCATAACTAAAATGATGAATGATGACGATTACTGGTTGGCCTGCCTCCTTGATCCTCACTATAAAGGCAAATTGCAAAATATAATGCCACATGAGAACTTGGAACTAATATTAGCAACCAAACAATCAACTCTTGTTGACCGTTTGCTTCTGGCATTCCCTGCACACAGCGCCCGTGATCGTTCTCACACGAGCTGCAGGGGCCAGCAGACCAGAGGAGTTAGAGGGGCAGAAATCAGAAGTGGCGTTGGCCAGAGGGGTTTTCTGACCAGGTTGTGGAGTGATTTTGCTATGACCGCAGACAGGACAGGTACTGCAGCATCAATTCAAAGTGACAGGAGACAACATTTGTCCAGTATGGTTACAAACTATTTTTCATCCCTTATCGATGTTCTCCCTCAACCGTCATTCCCATTTGATTACTGGGCATCAAAATTAGACACCTGGCCAGAATTGGCAGAATATGCATTGCAGGAGCTTGCTTGCCCGGCAGCTAGTGTCCTATCAGAAAGAGTATTCAGTGCTGCAGGTTCAATACTAACAGAAAAAAGGACTCGTCTGGCTACCCAAAATGTAGATGATCTAACCTTCATTAAAATGAACCACAACTGGATTTCGAAATCTTTTGCCCCACCTTGCCCGGCTGACACCTAGCTTTCCTATGAAAAGGTCTTGCCTGTGGACTATTCTGAATGCCTTTTCCAATCTCGTAATTTTCAGCACCTGATTGTCCAGCATACGACATGTTTACACCTCACTAAATGGCCAAACTCCCCACACGGGGCCGTGGTATCGACACTTGGCGACAGCACCCGTGAGAGTGCAGTTTGTCTGAAGAGGTGGGTGAGCCCGCTTTTGGTCGACGGCACTGCCACTGGGTCCCTCCTAGTACAATAAAGTGTCTCTGGCGGTGGTGGTGCGCACCCAACGTCAGACACACCGTTGTAATATGAGGGGCCCTGGGCCTGTACCGCCGGCCACAATACAGTTTCCCCCCACCCCAGCTCAAACAGTGCTCTACCACTTGCAAAATTATCTCACAGCTCCACCAATGTTTAGTCTATGCGCTGACATCCTTCAATGCCTGCCACTGACAATACCATTGTATTGACATTTTTGTTATGTTAGGCCTTCGATGCCTGTCTGTGGTCACTCCTTCCACTAGGCCTCCACTGACCACACCACTGCTGCCCGTGTACCCCTGGAACCAATTTAAAATTGCCTACAGCCATGTGTTATTATTTTAGGCCTTCGATGCCTGTCTGCGGTCACTCCTTCCACTAGGCCTCCACTGACCACACCACTGCTGCCCGTGTACCCCTGGAACCAATTTAAAATTGCCTACAGCCATGTGTTATTATTTTAGGCCTTCGATGCCTGTCTGCGGTCACTCCTTCCACTAGGCCTCCACTGACCACACCACTGCTGCCCGTGTACCCCTGGAACCAATTTAAAATTGCCTACAGCCATGTGTTATTATTTTAGGCCTTCGATGCCTGTCTGCGGTCACTCCTTCCACTAGGCCTCCACTGACCACACCACTGCTGCCCGTGTACCCCTGGAACCAATTTAAAATTGCCTACAGCCATGTGTTATTATTTTAGGCCTTCGATGCCTGTCTGCGGTCACTCCTTCCACTAGGCCTCCACTGACCACACCACTGCTGCCCGTGTACCCCTGGAACCAATTTAAAATTGCCTACAGCCATGTGTTATTATTTTAGGCCTTCGATGCCTGTCTGCGGTCACTCCTTCCACTAGGCCTCCACTGACCACGCCACTGCTGTCCGTGTACCCCTGGAACCAATTTAAAATTGCCTACAGCCATGTGTTATTATTTTAGGCCTTCGATGCCTGTCTGCGGTCCATTCTTTCAACTACTACTACACTGACCAGGGCACTGCTGCCCGTGTACCCCTGGAACCAATTTAAAATTGCCTACAGCCAGCCCAATTTTTTTATTTTAGGCCTTCGATGCCTGTCTGCGGTCCATTCTTTCAACTACTACTACACTGACCAGGTCACTGCTGCCCGTGTACCCCTGGAACCAATTTAAAATTGCCTACAGCCATGTGTTATTATTTTAGGCCTTCGATGCCTGTCTGCGGTCACTCCTTCCACTAGGCCTCCACTGACCACACCACTGCTGCCCGTGTACCCCTGGAACCAATTTAAAATTGCCTACAGCCATGTGTTATTATTTTAGGCCTTCGATGCCTGTCTGCGGTCACTCCTTCCACTAGGCCTCCACTGACCACACCACTGCTGCCCGTGTACCCCTGGAACCAATTTAAAATTGCCTACAGCCAGCCCAATTTTTTTATTTTAGGCCTTCGATGCCTGTCTGCGGTCCATTCTTTCAACTACTACTACACTGACCAGGTCACTGCTGCCCGTGTACCCCTGGAACCAATTTAAAATTGCCTACAGCCATGTGTTATTATTTTAGGCCTTCGATGCCTGTCTGCGGTCACTCCTTCCACTAGTCCTCCACTGACCAAACCACTGCTGTCCGTGTACCCCTGGAACCAATTTAAAATTGCCTACAGCCATGTGTTATTATTTTAGGCCTTCGATGCCTGTCTGCGGTCACTCCTTCCACTAGGCCTCCACTGACCACACCACTGCTGCCCGTGTACCCCTGGAACCAATTTAAAATTGCCTACAGCCAGCCCAATTTTTTTATTTTAGGCCTTCGATGCCTGTCTGCGGTCCATTCTTTCAACTACTACTACACTGACCAGGTCACTGCTGCCCGTGTACCCCTGGAACCAATTTAAAATTGCCTACAGCCATGTGTTATTATTTTAGGCCTTCGATGCCTGTCTGCGGTCACTCCTTCCACTAGGCCTCCACTGACCACACCACTGCTGCCCGTGTACCCCTGGAACCAATTTAAAATTGCCTACAGCCAGCCCAATTTTTTTATTTTAGGCCTTCGATGCCTGTCTGCGGTCCATTCTTTCAACTACTACTACACTGACCAGGTCACTGCTGCCCGTGTACCCCTGGAACCAATTTAAAATTGCCTACAGCCATGTGTTATTATTTTAGGCCTTCGATGCCTGTCTGCGGTCACTCCTTCCACTAGGCCTCCACTGACCACACCACTGCTGCCCGTGTACCCCTGGAACCAATTTAAAATTGCCTACAGCCAGCCCAATTTTTTTATTTTAGGCCATCGATGCCTGTCTGCGGTCCATTCTTTCAACTACTACTACACTGACCAGGTCACTGCTGCCCGTGTACCCCTGGAACCAATTTAAAATTGCCTACAGCCATGTGTTATTATTTTAGGCCTTCGATGCCTGTCTGCGGTCACTCCTTCCACTAGGCCTCCACTGACCACACCACTGCTGCCCGTGTACCCCTGGAACCAATTTAAAATTGCCTACAGCCAGCCCAATTTTTTTATTTTAGGCCTTCGATGCCTGTCTGCGGTCCATTCTTTCAACTACTACTACACTGACCAGGTCACTGCTGCCCGTGTACCCCTGGAACCAATTTAAAATTGCCTACAGCCATGTGTTATTATTTTAGGCCTTCGATGCCTGTCTGCGGTCACTCCTTCCACTAGGCCTCCACTGACCACACCACTGCTGCCCGTGTACCCCTGGAACCAATTTAAAATTGCCTACAGCCATGTGTTATTATTTTAGGCCTTCGATGCCTGTCTGCGGTCACTCCTTCCACTAATCCTCCACTGACCACACCACTGCTGCCCGTGTACCCCTGGAACCAATTTAAAATTGCCTACAGCCAGCCCAATTTTTTTATTTTAGGCCTTCGATGCCTGTCTGCGGTCCATTCTTTCAACTACTACTACACTGACCAGGGCACTGCTGCCCGTGTACCCCTGGAACCAACATCAGAAAATATAAAAATAAGTATTTTGCTTACAAAAAAGAAAATACTGGAGAGATATCAAATGCAGACATTTTAACATTAAAAACAAACACACAACTAAAATCTGGTAGAGTACTAAAAATGGCCACCAGCTACATTTACTTTCTCCTGCAAGTAGTTAACTGAAAGGTTTTTTAAATTGAAAACACACATATGGCATCCACCGAGTGTTGTCCTGTCGCGTCTTCTTTATATTATTGCCGAGAAGATGCAAAACAATGAAAATAATAAAATCATTAATTACCAAAATAATAGAGAAAGTCAACACCACATTGCAAATAAACATTCATTCCAAATAAAGAAGCAGGGCGCGTCCGAGGGTGAGTATATACCTAATAAGAATTTAATCACCCTCGGACGCGCAATGCTTATTTCCAACAGCCTTCCTTCCTAAGAATCAGCCCTTCCGTGGTGTAGAGAGACGTTGTGTTACACTCCAAGGTGTTCCCCAGGTTGCCTTTCCTGAGCTTCGATCTTCCGGCTCTCGTTTAGTAGTTGTTGGAAACTACGCTGCATTAGGCCTTCAAATTGGGTATGGGGTGTAGAGAGATGGTGTGTTCCACTCCAAGGTGTTCCCCAGGTTGCCTTTCCTGAGCTTCGATCTTCCGGCTCTCGTTTAGTAGTTCTTGGAAACTACACTGCATTAGGCCTTCAAATTGGGTATGGGGTGTAGAGAGAGGGTGTGTTACACTCCAAGGTGTTCCCCAGGTTGCCTTTCCTGAGCTTCGATATTCCGGCTCTCGTTTAGTAGTTGTTGGAAACTACGCTGCATTAGGCCTTCAAATTGGGTATGGGGTGTAGCGAGAGGGTGTGTTACACTCCAAGGTGTTCCCCAGGTTGCCTTTCCTGAGCTTCGATCTTCCGGCTCTCGTTTAGTAGTTGTTGGAAACTACGCTGCATTAGGCCTTCAAATTGGGTATGGGGTGTAGCGAGAGGGTGTGTTACACTCCAAGGTGTTCCCCAGGTTGCCTTTCCTGAGCTTCGATCTTCCGGCTCTCGTTTAGTAGTTCTTGGAAACTACACTGCATTAGGCCTTCAAATTGGGTATGGGGTGTAGAGAGAGGGTGTGTTACACTCCAAGGTGTTCCCCAGGTTGCCTTTCCTGAGCTTCGATCTTCCGGCTCTCGTTTAGTAGTTGTTGGAAACTACACTGCATTAGGCCTACAAATTGGGTATGGGGTGGAGAGAGATGGTGTGTTACAGTCCAAGGTGTTCCCCAGGTTTCCTTGCCATTGCTTCGGTCTTCCGACTCTCGTTTAGTAGTTGTAGAAAAGTACACTGCATTAGGCCTACAAAATGGGTATGGGGTGGAGAGAGAGGGTGTGTTACACTCCAAGGTGTTCCCCAGGTTGCCTTTCCTGAGCTTCGATCTTCCGGCTCTCGTTTAGTAGTTGTTGGAAACTACGCTGCATTAGGCCTTCAAATTGGGTATGGGGTGTAGAGAGAGGGTGTGTTACACTCCAAGGTGTTCCCCAGGTTGCCTTTCCTGAGATTCGATCTTCCGGCTCTCGTTTAGTAGTTGTTGGAAACTACGCTGCATTAGGCCTTCAAATTGGGTATGGGGTGTAGAGAGATGGTGTGTTCCACTCCAAGGTGTTCCCCAGGTTGCCTTTCCTGAGCTTCGATCTTCCGGCTCTCGTTTAGTAGTTCTTGGAAACTACACTGCATTAGGCCTTCAAATTGGGTATGGGGTGTAGAGAGAGGGTGTGTTACACTCCAAGGTGTTCCCCAGGTTGCCTTTCCTGAGCTTCGATATTCCGGCTCTCGTTTAGTAGTTGTTGGAAACTACGCTGCATTAGGCCTTCAAATTGGGTATGGGGTGTAGCGAGAGGGTGTGTTACACTCCAAGGTGTTCCCCAGGTTGCCTTTCCTGAGCTTCGATCTTCCGGCTCTCGTTTAGTAGTTGTTGGAAACTACGCTGCATTAGGCCTTCAAATTGGGTATGGGGTGTAGAGAGATGGTGTGTTCCACTCCAAGGTGTTCCCCAGGTTGCCTTTCCTGAGCTTCGATCTTCCGGCTCTCGTTTAGTAGTTCTTGGAAACTACACTGCATTAGGCCTTCAAATTGGGTATGGGGTGTAGAGAGAGGGTGTGTTACACTCCAAGGTGTTCCCCAGGTTGCCTTTCCTGAGCTTCGATATTCCGGCTCTCGTTTAGTAGTTCTTGGAAACTACACTGCATTAGGCCTACAAATTGGGTATGGGGTGGAGAGAGATGGTGTGTTACAGTCCAAGGTGTTCCCCAGGTTTCCTTGCCATTGCTTCGGTCTTCCGACTCTCGTTTAGTAGTTGTAGAAAAGTACACTGAATTAGGCCTACAAAATGGGTATGGGGTGGAGAGAGAGGGTGTGTTACACTCCAAGGTGTTCCCCAGGTTGCCTTTCCTGAGCTTCGATCTTCCGGCTCTCGTTTAGTAGTTGTTGGAAACTACGCTGCATTAGGCCTTCAAATTGGGTATGGGGTGTAGAGAGAGGGTGTGTTACACTCCAAGGTGTTCCCCAGGTTGCCTTTCCTGAGCTTCGATCTTCCGGCTCTCGTTTAGTAGTTGTTGGAAACTACGCTGCATTAGGCCTTCAAATTGGGTATGGGGTGTAGAGAGATGGTGTGTTCCACTCCAAGGTGTTCCCTAGGTTGCCTTTCCTGAGCTTCGATCTTCCGGCTCTCGTTTAGTAGTTCTTGGAAACTACACTGCATTAGGCCTTCAAATTGGGTATGGGGTGTAGAGAGAGGGTGTGTTACACTCCAAGGTGTTCCCCAGGTTGCCTTTCCTGAGCTTCGATCTTCATGCTCTCGTTTAGTAGTTGTCGGAAACTACGCTGCATTAGGCCTACAAATTGGGTATGGGGTGTAGAGAGAGGGTTTGTTACACTCCAAGGTGTTCCCCAGGTTGCCTTTCCTGAGCTTCGATCTTCCGGCTCTCGTTTAGTAGTTGTTGGAAACTACGCTGCATTAGGCCTTCAAATTGGGTATGGGGTGTAGCGAGAGGGTGTGTTACACTCCAAGGTGTTCCCCAGGTTGCCTTTCCTGAGCTTCGATCTTCCGGCTCTCGTTTAGTAGTTCTTGGAAACTACACTGCATTAGGCCTTCAAATTGGGTATGGGGTGTAGAGAGAGGGTGTGTTACACTCCAAGGTGTTCCCCAGGTTGCCTTTCCTGAGCTTCGATCTTCCGGCTCTCGTTTAGTAGTTCTTGGAAACTACACTGCATTAGGCCTACAAATTGGGTATGGGGTGGAGAGAGATGGTGTGTTACACTCCAAGGTGTTCCCCAGGTTTCCTTGCCATTGCTTCGGTCTTCCGACTCTCGTTTAGTAGTTCTAGAAAAGTACACTGCATTAGGCCTACAAAATGGGTATGGGGTGGAGAGAGATGGTGTGTTACACTCCAAGGTGTTCCCCAGGTTGCCTTTCCTGAGCTTCTATCTTCAGGCTCTCATTAAATTGTGGTTAAATGGAACAACTGCATTTGGCGTACTAGTTGGTTTGGGGCCTACTATCGGTGTCTGCCACTCCTTGCTGTTCTCCTGGTTTCCTGTCCTGAAATTCCATTTTCAGGCTCTCGTTAAGTAGTTGTTAATGTTAGACTGCATTTGGCCTACTAGTTGGGTTGGGGCCTACTGTCGGTGTCTGCCACTCCTTGCTGTTCTCCTCCACTGAACAAAGCTGTGCCGCCTGTTTACTACGGTTGCCAATTTTGAACTGCATTTCGACTACTTACTGATTTGGCCCTACTCTCTGTGTCAGCCTCTCATTCCAGTTGTCCTCCACTGCAATGCCCCCTGGTTATTCCTGTGTTACCAATTTTGAACTGCATTTAGCCCACTTTATTCTTTGGGCCTATATCTGTGTTTCCACTTCATCGTGCCCATTGCCCAGCCAGTGATAGATGAGTCTGCTGGTACATTGACCCATAACGCAACATTCCCCGTGCATGCTACACAACAACATTGTGACCCTGCTGAAAGTCAGGTTGCTCTTCCCACATACCATACCACCTTACACGGGGACAAAGAGGAAGGTGCAGATGAAAGTGCAGGTTCCTTCATCAGGTGGGGGGAGGAATACTAGTTGGCGACGTCACTGGCACAGGGCCTCTCATAGTACGCAAAAGTGTTGCTGCCGGTGGGAGGCTCCCCCGCCGTGCAAACACACCGCTGTACTTTGAGGGGCCCTGTGCCAGTGCCAATCCCAACAAGTGGGCCCCCCCTGCTTGCTCAGGATCACAGCACTTGCAAAGTTGAAATACTTACCTCTCCCTGCTCCACTGCCGTGACGTGGTCCAGATTTCCTGGGCCCACTAATTACTTGAACCAGCCCTACCCCACACAACTTTAGCCAAATGACCCCCAATTTCAAATGCCTTCCAATTATTATAAGGTAAATTACGCTTGACAAGCTTCATTAAGAAGAATGGATGGTTTTGACATTAAAATGGGCACTCTAGGTGTTTTCCTGGCCCCCACTCACTGCCGACTATGCTGCCCCATTGACTTGCATTGGGTTTCGTGTTTCGGTCGATCCCGACTTTACGTCATAATCGGCCGATTTCACTCGACCCGACTTTTGAGATAGTCGGGTTTCGCGAAACCCGGCTCGACTCTAAAAAGGTCAAGGTCGCTCAACTCTAATAGGGACCGATGAACCGAGGCTTGAACTTAGGAGAAGAGACCTTCATAGGAACAAAACGAGAAGACAACCACACCAAGTCCCCAACACGAAGTCGAGGACCCACGCGGCGACGGCGATTAGCAAACTGCTGAGCCCTCTCCTGGGACAACTTCAAATTGTCCACCACATGACTCCAAATCTGATGCAACCTATCCACCACCATGTCCACTCCAGGACAATCAGAAGGCTCCACCTGACCAGAGGAAAAACGAGGATGAAACCCCGAATTACAAAAGAAAGGAGAAACCAAGGTAGCAGAACTAGCCCGATTATTAAGGGCAAATTCGGCAAGCGGCAAAAAGGTAACCCAGTCATCTTGATCAGCAGAAACAAAACACCTTAAATAAGTTTCCAAGGTCTGATTAGTTCGTTCCGTCTGGCCATTCGTCTGAGGATGGAATGCAGACGAAAAGGACAAATCAATGCCCATCTTAGCACAGAACGTCCGCCAAAATCTAGACACAAACTGGGATCCCCTGTCAGAAACAATGTTCTCCGGAATCCCATGCAAACGAACCACGTTCTGAAAAAACAGAGGGACCAACTCAGAGGAGGAAGGTAACTTAGGCAAGGGTACCAGATGAACCCTCTTAGAAAAGCGGTCACACACAACCCAGATGACGGACATTTTTTGAGAGACAGGGAGATCCGAAATAAAGTCCATGGAAATGTGCGTCCAAGGCCTCTTCGGGATAGGCAAAGGTGACAACAATCCACTGGCCCGAGAACAGCAAGGCTTAGCCCGAGCGCAAACTTCACAAGACTGCACAAAAGAACGCACATCCCTCGACAAGGAAGGCCACCAAAAAGACCTGGCCACCAAGTCTCTAGTACCAAATATTCCAGGATGACCTGCCAACGCAGAAGAATGGACCTCGGAGATGACTCTACTGGTCCAATTATCCGGAACAAACAGTCTTTCAGGCGGACAACGATCAGGTTTATCCGCCTGAAACTCCTGCAAAGCACGTCGCAAGTCTGGGAAGACAGCCGACAAAATCACCCCATCCCTAAGGATACCAGTGGGCTCAGAATTTCCAGGGGAATCAGGCACAAAACTCCTAGAAAGAGCATCCGCCTTCACATTCTTTGAACCTGGCAGGTATGAAACCACAAAATCGAAACGGGAGAAAAACAATGACCAACGAGCCTGTCTAGGATTCAGACGCTTGGCAGACTCAAGGTAAATCAGATTTTTGTGATCAGTCAAGACCACCACACGATGTCTAGCACCCTCAAGCCAATGACGCCACTCCTCAAATGCCCACTTCATGGCCAAAAGCTCCCGATTACCAACATCATAATTCCGCTCAGTGGGCGAAAACTTTCTAGAAAAGAATGCACATGGCTTCATCACCGAGCAATCGGAGCTTCTCTGTGACAAAACCGCCCCCGCTCCAATCTCAGAAGCATCAACCTCAACCTGAAAAGGAAGCGAAACATCTGGCTGACGCAACACAGGAGCAGAAGAAAACCGGCGCTTAAGTTCCTGAAAGGCCTCCACAGCCGCAGGAGACCAATCAGCAACATCAGCACCCTTCTTAGTCAGATCCGTCAAAGGCTTAACAACACTAGAAAAATTAGTTATGAAACGACGATAGAAATTAGCAAAGCCCAAGAACTTCTGTAGACTCTTAAGAGATGTAGGCTGCGTCCAGTCACAAATAGCTTGAACCTTGACGGGATCCATCTCAATAGTAGAAGGGGAAAAAATATACCCCAAAAAAGAAATCTTCTAGACTCCAAAGAGACACTTTGAACCTTTTACAAACAAAGAATTGGCCCGCAGGACCTGAAACACCTTCCTGACCTGCTGAACATGGGACTCCCAGTCATCAGAAAAAAACAAAACATCATGCAAATACACAATCATAAATTTATCCAGATATTCACGGAAAATATCGTGCATAAAGGACTGGAAGACAGAAGGAGCATTAGAAAGTCCAAAAGGCATCACCAAATACTCAAAATGGCCCTCAGGCGTATTAAATGCGGTTTTCCACTCATCACCCTGCTTAATCCGCACAAGATTATACGCACCCCGAAGATCAATCTTAGTGAACCATTTAGCCCCCTTAATGCGAGCGAACAAATCAGTCAACAATGGCAAAGGATACTGATATTTGACCGTAATCTTATTCAAAAGACGGTAATCTATACAAGGCCTCAAGGAACCATCTTTTTTGGCCACGAAAAAAAAACCTGCTCCCAAAGGAGACGAAGATGGACGGATATGTCCCTCTTCCAAGGACTCCTTAACATAATCCCGCATAGCAGTATGCTCTGGCACTGACAGATTGAACAAACGACCTTTAGGAAATTTACTGCCAGGAATCAAATCTATAGCACAATCGCAATCCCTGTGAGGAGGAAGCGAATTGAGCTTAGGCTCCTCAAAAACATCCCGATAATCAGACAAAAATACAGGAACCTCAGAAGGAGTAGATGAAGCGATAGAAATCGGAGGTGCATCATCATGAACCCCCTGACATCCCCAGCTTAACACAGACATCGTTTTCCAGTCCAAGACTGGGTTATGAGTTTGTAACCATGGCAGACCAAGCACTAAGACATCATGTAAATTATACAGTACCAGGAAGCGAATCACCTCCTGATGAACGGGAGTCATACGCATGGTCACGTGTGTCCAGTACTGAGGTTTATTCATAGCCAAAGGTGTAGAGTCAATTCCTTTCAAAGGAATAGGGACTTCCAGAGGCTCCAGACTAAACCCACAGCGGTTGGCAAATGACCAATCCATAAGACTCAGGGCAGCGCCTGAATCCACATAGGCATCGACGGAAATGGCTGATAATGAACAAATCAGAGTCACAGACAGAATGAACTTAGACTGTAAAGTACTAATGGCAACAGACTTATCAACCTTTTTTGTGCGTTTAGAGCATGCTGATATAACATGAGCTGAATCACCACAATAAAAACACAACCCATTTTTCCGCCTATAGTTTTGCCGTTCACTTCTGGACTGAATTCTATCACATTGCATTGTGTCAGGTGCCTGTTCAGAAGACACCGCCAAATGGTGCACAGGTTTGCGCTCCCGTAAACGCCGATCAATCTGAATAGCCATAGTCATAGACTCATTCAGACCTGTAGGCGCAGGGAACCCCACCATAACATCTTTAATGGCCTCAGAAAGGCCATCTCTGAATCTTGCAGCCAGGGCGCACTCATTCCACTGAGTAAGCACCGACCATTTCCGAAATTTCTGACAATATAATTCTGCTTCATCTTGCCCCTGAGAGAGAGCCAATAAAGCTTTTTCAGCCTGAATCTCTAGGTTAGGTTCCTCATAGAGCAAACCCAATGCCAGAAAAAACGCATCCACATTGAGCAACGCAGGATCCCCTGGTGCCAATGCAAATGCCCAATTCTGAGGGTCACCCTGCAGGAAAGATATTACAATCTTGACTTGCTGAGCAGGGTCTCCAGAGGAGCGAGATTTCAAAGAAAGAAACAACTTGCAATTGTTCCTAAAATTCAGAAAACTAGATCTATCTCCAGAAAAAAACTCTGGGATAGGAATTCTAGGTTCAGACATAGGAGCATGTACAACAAAATCTTGTATATTTTGAACCTTAGCAGCAAGATTATTCAGGCTGGAAGCCAAACTCTGGACGTCCATGATAAACAGCTGAGGTCAGAGCCATTCAAGGATTAAGAGGAGGTAAGACGCAGCAAACTCTGAGGGAAGGAAAAAAATAAAAAAAAAAAAACTTCCTCAGACTACTTTTCCTCCTACTTCAGCCAATATGATTACCACTTTTCGATACTGTCATGATCCCAATGGCAGGGGATCACAAAAGGACAAGCACACAAAAAACAGAACAAGCTCTAGGGTGATGGAAACTGAGCTGACCGCGATCCTGAACCTAATTCACAACACTAGCAGTAGCCGGGGAACGTGCCTACGATGATTCTAGACGTCTCGCGCCAGCCGAAGGACTAGCTTCCCCTATTAGAAGAAACAAAGACCTCTCTTGCCTCCAGAGAAACACCCCACAGAAATAGCAGCCCCCCACATGTAATGACGGTGAAATGAGAGGAAAGCACATACGTAGTAATGAAAACAGATTCAGCAAAATGAGGCCCGCTAAAACTAGATAGCAGAGGATACAAAAGTGAACTGCGCGGTCAGCGAAAAACCCTACAAAAAACCATCCTGAAATTACCTGAACTCATGTGCCAACTCATGGAACATGAGGAGTAATATCAGCCCACTAGAGCAACCAGCAACAAGGAATCACATAACTGCAAGCTGGACTAAAACAAAAATAAAGCAAAACGTGGAACAGGAAAATCAAAAACTTAGCTTGTCCTGAAGATTACTGAAGCGGAAAGCAGAGGTAACAAGACACACTGATTACATTGATCGCCGGCGAGGAAATGACAAGAAAGCCAGGTTAAATAGGAAACTCCCATATCCTGATAGAACAGGTGGACACCAGAGACCGCAGAGAACACAAGTCACCCAGTACCATCTGTAACCACCAGAGGGAGCCCAAAAACAGAATCCACAACAGGTAAACTCCTGTTTGTGTGCACGGGAGAGCTTGGAAGGGAAGGAGCACTGTTTTAGTTTTTCAACACAGAATTGGCTGGAATTGAGATTGGATGCCATGTCGCGTTTGGAGGGTCCCTGATGTGCCTAAACAGTGGAACTCCCCCAATTCTAACTGAAACCCTAACCCAAACACACCCTTAACACTAATCCCAACCATAACCCTAACCACATCCCTAACCCTAATCCCAACCCTAATCCCAATCGTAAATGTAATCCAAACCCTAACTTTAGCCCAAACCATAGCCCTAACTTTAGCCCTAACCCTAACTTTAGCCCCAAGCCTAACCCTAACCCCAACCCTAACTTTAGCCCCCACCCTAACCCCAACCATAACCCTAGCCCAACCCTAACCCTAACCCCAACCCCAACCGTAACCCTAACCCCAAACATAACCCTAACCCCAAACCTAACCCCAACCCTAACCCTAACCCCAACACTAACCCTAACCCTAGCCCTAACCCTAGCCCTAACCCTAGCCCTAACCCTAAACCTAGCCCTAACCCAAACCCTAGCCCTAAACCTAGCCCTAACCCTAGCCCTAACCCTAACACTAATGTGAAAATCGAAATAAATACATTTTTTTAAATTTTATTATTTTCCCCTAACTAAGGGGGTGATGAAGGGGGGTTTGATTTACTTTTATAGCATTTTTTTGGCGGATTTTTATGATTGGCAGCCGTCACACACTAAAAGACACTTTTTAAAAATAGTTTTGCATCACCACATTTTGAGAGCTATTTTTGAGCTGAAATTCATTTTGGGGGGGCGTTTATACCGTTCCACGTGTGGTAAAATTGATAAAGCAGCTTTATTCTTCAGGTCAGTACGATTACAGCGATACCTCATTTATATCATTTTTTTATGTTTTGGCGCTTTTACACGATAAAAACTATTTTATATAAAAAATAATTGTTTTTGCATCACTTTATTCTGAGAGCTATAACTTTTTTATTTTTCTGCTGATGATGCTGTATGGTGGCTTTTTTTTTTGCATGACAAGATGACATTTTCAGTGGTACCATGCTTATTTATATTCGTCTTTTTGATCACGTGTTATTCCACTTTTTGTTCGCCGGTATCTTAATAAAGCGTTGTTTATTGCCTCGTTTTTTAATTTATTTTTTTGCGGTGTTCACTGAAGGGGTTAACTAGTGGGATAGTTTTATAGAGCGGGTCGTTATGGACGCGGCGATACCAAATATGTGCACTTTTATTGTTTGTTTTTTTATTTACATAAATAAACGGATTTATTGGGAAAAATTTTTTTTCTTTATTTGGGGATTTTTTTTTATACATTCTTTTTTTTTTTTTTTTACTTTCTATCATTGTCCCAGGGTGGGACATCACTATATTTCATCAGATTGCTGACCTGACACTTTGCATAGGACTGTGTCAGATCAGCGATCTGACAGGCAGTGCAGGAGGCTTTCCGGTGCCTGCTCTGAGCAGGCGTCGGCTAGTCACCTCACTTCAGGACCCCGAAGGAGCACCGCGGCCAGTTAGGATCTGGGGACTCCTTCCAGAACACCGGAACAGCACGATCGCATCGCGTTGCTCTGGTGGGAGAGCGCAGGGAGCCCCCGTCCCTGCGTTATCCCCCTCTATGCCGCTGTCACTACTGACAGCGGAATCAGAGGGGTTAAATGCCCGCAATCGGTGCTAGCCCCGATTGCAGGCATTGCGGCGGGGTGTCAGCTGTCACATACAGCTGACACCCGCACCCGATCACCGCGGTGCTCAGCGCAAGACCACGGTGATCGGTGCACCGTACTAGTACTGCGGCTGGCACAATTGCAGTTACCGCAGTGCCGTACTAGTATGGCACATGGCACTAAGGGGTTAATGGAGCACACTCGGACTGGGTCGCGGTTAGCAGTGGGGTACCACAGGGGTCAGTATTGGGCCCTCTTCTTTTTAACATATTTATTAATGATCTTGTAGGGGGCATACAGAGTGGAATTTCAATATTTGCAGATGACACTAAACTCTGCAGGGTAATCAATACAGAGGAGGACAATTTTATATTACAGGATGATTTATGTAAACTAGAAGCTTGGGCTGATAAATGGCAAATGAGCTTTAATGGGGATAAATGTAAGGTCATGCACTTGGGTAGAAGTAATAAGATGTATAACTATGCGCTTAATTCTAAAACTCTGGGCAAAACCATCAGTGAAAAAGACCAAATTTATCAAATGGCTGCAATGACAGAGAGTGAAAAATTTAAAAAGGTATGAATACTTTCCATACCCACTATATATATATATATATATATATATATATATATATATATATATATATATAAGACCTGGGTGTATGGGTGGATGACAAACTCACATTTAGTGGCCAGTGTCAGGTAGCTGCTACAAAGGCAAATAAAATAATGGGATGCATTAAAAGAGGCATAGATGCTCATGAGGAGAACATAATTTTACCTCTATGCAAGTCACTAGTTCAACCACACTTAGAATACTGTGCACAGTTCTGGTCTCCGGTGTATAAGAAAGACATAGCTGAACTGGAGCGGGTGCAGAGAAGAGCGACCAAGGTTATTAGAGGACCGGGGGGTCTGCAATACCAAGATAGGTTATTACTCTTGGGGCTATTTAGTTTGGAAAAATGAAAGCTAAGGGGTGATCTTATGATCTTATATATATATATATATATATATATATATATATACATATACATATATATATATGTATATATATATATATATATATATATATTATGCCTCAATTTATTCCTCTTGTAATATTTCATTTATGGCAAAGTGTCCATAATACCGGACTGAAACAGCGTAAATTAATTTCACACTTTTTTGGCAGTATTAAGTAGCAATTTAATTGCCCATGGTTGCTCTGATTTTCTGTAGTAGTGTCACTCTGCAGATATTTTATGTACTGTTAGTATAGTTTTGTATAAGCCTTACTCAATTCTAAACATAAACCTTATACATCAATTGATCCTGATAAACATTTGACAATTAGTAAAAGTGACATTCTGTGAAACCTATAGACCTCTCCATTAACTTTACCCAGAAGGACAACTTATTTAATTCTTCTGTCTTGTTCACATTGTCAACACTTTCAAAAATTGCATTGAAAAATCAATGGAAGGTTAAGGTTTGTTCTGCTCTTTGCCACTTAATTTTGCTACACGGCTAAAATCTAGAGGAAAACAAAAGCTGAATGGAACATCAAATCCTGTAAAGTTTTATCGAAGATGTAGACAAACAGATAGAACAAGTAGTGAAACAAAAGTATCCAGACAAGTCCAACCATTTTGTAATGGTGTTTAATATTCTTTGGCTGATTTGCGCCAAGCTGTTGTTTGGTATACACTATTTGGGCTAAGTATATATAGCAATTACTATGTCTACTCCCATGGGGCTGTTGTCTGAAAAGTATAGGTAATCAAGTATTGGCAATTAACGCTGCAGTCAGGTTTGGCCTTCACAATGAAGCAAATTTTTTTTATTCTTCTGATAATTGAAACTATTTTTTTTGTCCATCTATATGGCCTTTTTTGGTGGAGGGGAATTAAAAAATTTAATTCTGTCATATTTTGGGTTTTGCACTGGAAAGTATAATAGAAACACGTCACCACTTCTGCATTTTTTTACATAGTTATTAAGGTTGAAGGAAGACTTTAAGTCCATCTAGTTCAACCCATAGCCAAACCTAACATGCCCTAACATGTTGATCCAGAGGAAGGCAAAAAAAAACCCATGTGGCAAAGAGTAAGCTCCACCTTGGGGAAAAAAATTCCTTCCCGACTCCACATACGGCAATCAGACTAGTTCCCTGGATCAACGCCCTAACAAGGAATCTAGTGTATATACCCTGTAACTTTATACTTTTCAAGAGAGGCATCCAGTCCCCTCTTAAATTTAAGTAAAGAATCACTCATTACAACACCATATGGCAGAGAGTTCCATAGTCTCACTGCTCTTACAGTAAAGAATCTGCGTCTGTTATTATGCTTAAACCTTCTTTCCTCTAGACGTAGAGGATGCCCCCTTGTCCCTGTCTCAGGTCTATGATTAAAAAGATCATCAGAAAGGTCTTTGTACTGTCCCCTCATATATTTATACATTAACATAAGATCACCCCTTAGCCTTCATTTTTCCAAACTAAATAGCCCCAAGAGTAATAACCTATCTTGGTATTGCAGACCCACCAGTCCTCTAATAACCTTGGTCGCTCTTCTCTGCACCCGCTCTAGTTCAGCTATGTCTTTCTTATACACCGGAGACCAGAACTGTGCACAGTATTCTAAGTGTGGTTGAACTAGTGACTTGCATAGAGGTAAAATTATGTTCTCCTCATGAGCATCTATGCCTCTTTTAATGCTTCCCATTATTTTATTTGCCTTTGTAGCAGCTGCCTGACACTGGCCACTAAATGTGAGTTTGTCATCCACCCATACACCCAGGTCTTTTATATATATATATAGTGGGTATGGAAAGTATTCATACCTCTTTAAATTTTTCACTCTCTGTCATTGCAGCCATTTGGTAAATTCAAAAACGTTCATTTTTTCTCATTAATGTACACTCTGCACCCCATCTTGACTGAAAAAAAACAGAAATGTACAAATTTTTGCAAATATATTAAAAAAGAAAAACTGAAATATCACATGGTCATAAGTATTCAGACCCTTTGCTCAGTATTGAGTAGAAACACCCTTTTGAGCTAGTACAGCCATGAGTCTTCTTGGGAATGATGCAACAAGTTTTTTCAGACATGGATTTGGGGATCCTCTGCCATTCTTCCTTGCAGATCCTCTCCAGTTCTGTCAGGTTGGATGGTGAACGTTGGTGGACAGACATTTTCAGTGCTGTGTTTAGGTCAGGGCTCTGGCTGGGCCAGTCAAGAATGGTCACAGAGTTGTTCTGAAGTCACTTCTTTGTTATTTTAGCTGTGTGCTTAAGGTCATTGTCTTGTTGGAAGGTGAACCTTCGGCCAAGTCTGAGGTCCAGAGCACTCTAGAAGAGGTTTTCATCCAGTATATCTCTGTTCTAGGCCGCATTCATGTTTCCTTCAGTGACAACCAGTCGTCCTGTCCTGAAGCTGAAAAACACCCCCATAGCATGATGCTGCTACCACTATGTTTCACTGTTGGGATTGTATTGGGCAGGTGATGAGCAGCGCCTTATTTTCTCCACACATACCGCGTAGAATTATCACCAAAAAAGTCTATCCTTGTCTCATCAGACCAAAGAATCTTATTTCTCATAGTCTGGGAGTCCTTCATGTGTTTTTTAGCAAACTTAACCCCTCAGTGACGGAGCCAATTTTTTAAAATCTGACCAGTGTCAATATGTGGTAATAACTCTGGAACGCTTCAACAAATCCCAGTGATTTTGAGATTGTTTTTCCGTGTCACATTATACTTTACGATCATGGTAAATTTAGTTTGATATGTGTTATTTTATTTTGTTAGCATTTTAGGAGGTTTAAAAATGTAGCAGTAATTTTTCATTTTTTCAAGGAAATTCACAAAATTATTTTTTTAGGGACTTATCCAAGTTTGAAGTGACTTTAGGGGTCCCATATATTGGGAAACACCCAAAAGTGATACCATTTGGGTACATATTGAAAACTGCTGTCAGGTAGTTTATTAACCCTTCAGGTGCTTTTCAGGAATTAATGCAAAGTGGCATGATAGGAATGAAAATGTGTATTTTTACCACTTAAAAGCCTCTAACATCTGAACAGGTTACAACAGCCATCGGACTCTAAAGCCGCTATTTGGTCGTGAATTGCCATGGCAAATATCAGGACCACAAAATCAAGATCTGGGAGCACCAATTGGGATAAAGAGGAAGCACCCACACTCTCTTAACCATTTATATTGATGTAGTCACTATTGACAGCAGCATCTAAGGGGTTAAACAGATTTGGACCATGCAAACACTGACTGTGGCTGATGCAGCAAGTTGTCAGCTATAGTGTCCAGCCGACAGTTGCTGGATTGTCAGCTGTATGGGGAGGCTATTCTCTTATATCTCAGGTCAGTTAAAAGATGTATTGGCGGTCATTAAGGGGTGCTAACGTAAACTTAAGCTAACGTTAGCAAACGTAAGCTTTCATGTCTTGCACTAAGGAGAGGCTTCCGTCGGGCCACTCTGCCATAAAGGCCTGACTGGTGGAGGGCTGCAGTGATAGTTGACTTTGTGGAACTTTCACCCATCTCCCTAGTGCATCTCTGGAGCTCAGCCACAGTGACTTAGAGGTTTTTCTTTACCTCTCTCACCAAAGGCTCTCTCCCACGCTTGCTCAGTTTGGCTGGACAGCGAGGTTTGGGAAGACTTCTGGACATCTGGTGGTCCCAAACTTCTTCCATTTAAGGTTTATGGAAGCAACTGTGCGACATTTTGAGTACTGCAGAAATTCTGTTGTAACCTTGGTCAGATCTGTGCTTTGCCACAATTCTGTCTCTGAGCTCCTTGGCCAGTTCCTTTGACCTCATGATTCTCATTTGGTCTGACATGCACTGTGAGCTGTGAGGTCTTATATGGACAGGTGTGCGACTTTCCAAATCAAGTCCTATCAGTTTAATTAAACTCAGCTGACTCCAATGAAGGAGTAAAAACGATTCACAGCAAATTAGTCTGATTGATATCTCCAAAAATCATTATCCCAAAAAGTTCTATCTAATCCTATTGGAGTAATTTAATAAAATATAACCTTTATTATTTTTACTTATAAAATTTTTTATTATTTTTATTTCTTGAGCTGATTCTTTAACCCCTTAGCGACCGCCGATACGCCTTTTAACGGCGGCCGCTAAGGGTACTTAAACCACAGCGCCGTTAATTAACGGCGCTGTGGAAAAAGTGTATAGCGCCCCCCACAGGCCGATTTTCTCCGGGGTCTCGGCTGCCGAGGGTAGCCGAGACCCCAGAGAACATGATTCGGGGGGTTTTTAACCCTCCCCGCATTTGCGATCGCCGGTAATTAACCGTTTACCGGCGATCGCAAAAAAAAAAAAAAAAAAAAAAAAAAAAAGCGATCTCTTTTTAATTTCTCTGTCCTCCGATGTGATCGCACATCGGAGGACAGAGAAAAGGGGTCCCAGGTGGCCCCCCAATACTCACCTAGCTCCCCCGATGCTCCTAGTGTCTCCCGGTGGGCGCCGCCATCTTCAAAATGGCGGGCGCATGCGCAGTGCGCCCGCCGGCCGGCACCGGGAGAATCTTTGGGGTCTCGGCTGCCTGGGGTAGCCGAGACCCCAAAGAGCATGATCGGGGGTCGGTTTTAGCGACCCCTGTTTTGCGATCGCCGGTAATTAACTGTTTACCGGCGACCGCAAAAAAAAAAAAAAAAAAAAAAAGTAAAGTGTAATTCTCTGTCCTCTGATGTGATCGCACATCAGAGGACAGAGAAATAGGGGGATTCGGGGACCCTAGCATACTCACCTAGGTCCCTGGATCCTCTTGCTGCTCCTCCTGGCCGCCGGCAGCAGAACATGGCGGACGCATGCCCAGTGCGCCCGCCATCTGTCTCCATCTGCCGGCCGGCAGGAGAACAGCGGTTAGGGCTAAAATTAGGGTTAGGGTTAGGGGTAGGGTTAGGGGTAGGGTTAGGGGTAGGGTTAGGGGTAGGGTTAGGGGTAGGGTTAGGGGTAGGGGTAGGGGTAGGGTAAGGGTTAGGGTTAGGGTTAGGTTAGGGGTAGGGTTAGGGGTAGGGTTAGGGGTAGGGGTAGGGTTAGGGGTAGGGTTAGGGTTAGGGTAGGGGTAGGGTTAGGGCTAGGGTTAGGTTAGGGGTAGGGTTACGGCTAGGGTTAGGTTAGGGGTAGGGTTAGGTTAGGGTTAGGGGTAGGGTTACGGCTAGGGTTAGGTTAGGGGTAGGGTTAGGTTAGGGTTAGGGGTAGGGTTAGGTTAGGGTTAGGGGTAGGGTTAGGGTTAGGGGTAGGGTTAGGTTAGGGGTAGGGTTAGGTTAGGGTTAGGGGTAGGGCTAGGGTTAGGGGTAGGGTTAGGGCTAGGGTTGGGGCTAAATTTAGGGTTAGGGTTGGGGCTAAATTTAGGGTTAGGGTTGGGGCTAAATTTAGGGTTAGGCTTCTTTCACACTTACGTCGGTACGGGGCCGTCGCAATGCGTCGGCCCGACATACCGACGCACGTTGTGAAAATTGTGCACAACGTGGGCAGCAGCTGTAGTTTTTCAACGCATCCGCTGCCCAATCTATGTCCTGGGGAGGAGGGGGCGGAGTTACGGCCACGCATGCGCGGTCAGAAATGGCGGATGCGACGTACAAAAAAACGTTTCATTGAACGTTTTTTTGTGCCGACGCTCTGCCAAAACACAACTGATCCAGTGCACGACGGACGCGACGTGTGGCCATCCGTCACGATCCGTCGGCAATACTATGGGCAAAAAACGCATCTTGCGGGCACATTTGCAGGATCCGTTTCTTGTCCAAAACGACGGATTGCGACGGAATGCCAAACAACGCAAGTGTGAAAGTAGCCTTAGGGCTAGGGTTAGGGTTGGGGCTAAAGTTAGGGCTAGGGTTGGGGCTAAAGTTAGGGTTAGAGCTGGGATTAGGTTTAGGGTTTGGATTAGGGTTGGTATTAGGGTTAGGGTTGGCATTAGGGTTACGCTTGGGATTAGGGTTAGGTTTGGGATTAGGGTTAAGGTTAGGGTTGTGATTAGGGGTGTATTGGGATTAGGGTTAGGTTTGAGGTTAGGGTTGAGATTAGGATTAGGGGTGTGTTGGATTTAGGGTTTTGATTAGGGTTATGGTTAGGGTTGACATTAGGGTTGTTTTGGGGTAAGGGTTGTGATTATGGTTAGGGTTAGTGATTAGGATTATGGATCAGGTTGGGATTAGGGTTAGGGGTTGGAGCTAGAATTGGGGGGTTTCCACTGTTTAGGTACATCAGGGGGTCTCCAAACACGACAGCCAATTTTGCGCTCAAAAAGTCAAATGGTGCTCCCTCCCTTCTGAGCTCTGCCGTGCGCCCAAACAGTGGGTTACCCCCACATATGGGGCATCAGCGTACTCGGGATAAATTGGACAACAACTTCTGGGGTCCAATTTCTCTTGTTACCCTTGTGAAAATAAAAACTTGGGGGCTACAAAATCTTTTTTGTGAAAAAAAATATATTTTTTATTTTCACGACTCTGCATTCTAAACTTCTGTGAAGCACTTGGGCATTCAAAGTTCTCACCACACATCTAGATAAGTTCCTTGGGGGGTCTAGTTTCCAAAATGGGGTCACTTGTGGGGGGTTACTACAGTTTAGGTATATCAGGGGCTCTGCAATCGCAACATAATGCCCACAGACCATTCTATCAAAGTCTGCATTCCAAAAAGGCGCTCCTTCCCTTCCGAGCTCTGCCGTGCGCCCAAACAGTGGTTTACCCCCACATATGGCACATCAGCGTACTCGGGATAAATTGGACAACAACTATTGCAGTCCAATTTCTCCTGTTACCCTTGTGAAAATAAAAACTTGGGGGCTACAAAATCTTTTTTGTGAAAAAAAAAATATTTTTTATTTTCACGACTCTGCATTCTAAACTTCTGTGAAGCACTTGGGCATTCAAAGTTCTCACCACACATCTAGATAAGTTCCTTGGGGGTCTAGTTTCCAAAATGGGGTCACTTGTGGAGGGTTTCTACTGGTTAGGTACATCAGGGGCTCTGCAAATGCAACATAATACCCGCAGACCATTCTATCAAAGTCTGCATTCCAAAACGGCGCTCCTTCCTTCCGAGCTCTGCCGTGCGCCCAAACAGTGGTTTACCCCCACATATGGGGTACCAGCATACTCAAGACAAATTGGACAACAACTTTTGGGGTCCAATTTCTCTTGTTACCCTTGTAAAAATAAAAACTTGGGGGCTACAATATCTTTTTTGTGGAAAAAAAAAATATTTTTTATTTTCACGGCTCTGCATTCTAAACTTCTGTGAAGCACTTGGGCATTCAAGGTTCTCACCACACATCTAGATAAGTTCCATGGGGGGTCTAGTTTCCAAAATGGGGTCACTTGTGGGGGATTTCTACTGTTTAGGCACATCAGGGGCTCTCCAAACGCGACATGGCGTCCGATCTCAATTCCAGCCAATTCTACATTGAAAAAGTAAAACGGCACTCCTTCTCTTCCAAGCTCTGCGGTGCGCCCTAACAGTGGTTTACCCCCACATATTGGGTATCAGCATACTCAGGAGAAATTGCACAACAACTTTTGTGGTCTAATTTCTCCTGTTACCCTTGTGAAAATAAAAATTTGTGGGCAAAAAGATCATTTTTGTAGAAAAAATGCGATTTTTTTTTTCACGGCTCTACGTTATAAACTTCTGTGAAGCACATGGGGGTTCAAAGTGCTCGCCACACATCTAGATAAGTTCCTTAAGGGGTCTAGTTTCCAAAATGGTGTCACTTGTGGGGGGTTTCCACTGTTTAGGCACATCAGGGGCTCTCCAAACGCGACATGGCGTCCAATCTCAATTCCAGCCAATTCTACATTGAAAAAGTAAAACGGCGCTCCTTCACTTCCAAGCTCTGCGGTGCGCCCAAACAGTGGTTTACCCTCACATATGGGGTATCGACGTATTCAGGAGAAATCGCACAACAACTTTTGTGGTCTAATTTCTCCTGTTACCCTTGTGAAAATAAGAATTTGTGGGCAAAAAGATCATTTTTGTGTAAACAAAAGCGATTTTTTTATTTTCACGGCTCTACGTTATAAGCTTCTGTGAAGCACTTGGGGGTTCAAAGTGCTCACCACACATCTAGATAAGTTCCTTAAGGGGTCTAGTTTCCAAAATGGTGTCACTTGTGGGGGGTTTCCACTGTTTAGGCACATCAGGGGCTCTCCAAACGCGACATGGCATCCAATCTCAATTCCAGCCAATTCAACATTGAAAAAGTAAAACGGCGCTCCTTCATTTCTAAGTTCTGCGGTGCGCCCTAACAGTGGTTTACCCCCACATATGGGGTATTGGAGTATTCAGGAGAAATTGCATAACAAAATTTATGGTTACATTTCTGTTTTTACACTTGTGAAAATAAAAAAAATGGTTCTGAATTAAGATGTTTGCAAAAAAAAGTTAAATGTTCATTTTTTCCTTCCACATTGTTTCAGTTCCTGTGAAGCACGTAAAGGGTTAATAAACTTCTTGAATGTGGTTTTGAGAACCTTGAGGGGTGTAGTTTTTAGAATGGTGTCACACTTCATTATTTTCTATCATATAGACCCCTCAAAATGACTTCAAATGTGATGTGGTCCCTAAAAAAAATGGTGTTGTAAAAATGAGAAATTGCTGGTCAACTTTTAACCCTTATAACTCCCTAACAAAAAAAAATTTTGTTTCCAAAATTGTGCTGATGTAAAGTAGACATGTGGGAAATGTTATTTATTAACTATTTTTCATGACATATCTCTCTGATTTAAGGGCATAAAAATACAAAGTTTGAAAATTGCAAAATTTTAAAAATTTTCGCCATATTTCCGTTTTTTTCATAAATAATCGCAAGTAATATCGAAGAAATGTTACCACTAACATGAAGTACAATATGTCACGAAAAAGCAATCTCAGAATCAGCGGGATCCGTTGAAGCGTTCCAGAGTTATAACCTCATAAAGTGACAGTGGTCAGAATTGCAAAAATTGGCTCGGTCATTAAGTACCAAATTGGCTCTGTCACTAAGGGGTTAAAATGAACCACCACAGATTGTTGCAGTTATCGGTATAATTCCAGGGATATTTGCAATATCCACTAACTGCAATATTACTTTGAAGGATATTATTCAATATCCAGCAAGTCTTATATTTACTGCATGATTTTGCAGTCTGGCATACATTGTGATCAGCTCTCAGATGGCTGCAACCATGCCGACACGTTTAACCACGGACCACTATGAGTCAATTATCAAACAATTTACTGAAAAGTTATAATCTGAGAATACTGCTAGCCCCTGATGATCATAGCAGTTACTAAATATGATGAAACACTTAGGGATTAGGGAATCGCTGCAGAGCTTGGGGAACCATTGCATTTGATATAGGGGATCAGCTGAGCTGATACATCTGAGAGCTGATCACATGGTATGTTAATAAAAACCAAACACCAGGGTACCTTATAAACAATTCATCCCAGTTAGGATTATTCAATCAAAATATAAGACTTGCTGGATACTAAATAATATTCTTCAAAGTAATATTGCAGTTAGTGGATATAGCAAATAATCCTGGAATTATACCAATAACTTCAACAATCTGTGGTGGTACATCTTAAAGAAGCAGTTAAAGAAATAAGAATAATAAATAACTAGTTGGCCCGTGTGAAATTTTCGCACATTGGTTGCCGGGGGCACAGGCAATTTCAGGAAAATCAAGCTGGTCAAATGTTAATGTATTTAGTGAGATGATGAACACAGAGAGGCATTTATATGTAGATTGGTAATACAATAAATTGGTTTGATAAGTACAGGCTAAAAAAAAATGTCTTCAGGTTGTGGTATCACCTGCAGGTTATTGTTTTTTCTGCAGGTTTCTGAAAATGAATGTTTAAACTGTATTTATTGATCAAATCATGAATGTGTGGTTTACTTGTGTCTTTTGTTGCTGAAGGGGGCAAGTTTACCTTTCAAATGGTGTATTATTTGTGTGTGTGGGGGGCGAAGTAATCACCGAAAAAGCAGTGCATTTTACAAATGTGTTTGCATATGTGACTCACCTGCAGCGAAATGTGCAATCCTCGAATTTGCCTTAAATAGTCTGTGCAAGCACTTTGGCAAGCTGGAAAGACCTCAAGGCAAATGGCACGTGCAGGTAATTTGACCTTTGAAATGGTGTATCATTTGTGTGTGTCGGTGGAGTATAAATGGAGAAAGTTGTTATGACCTGGTGGTTAGGAGCACCCGACCTGATAGTTAAACTCATACAGGACGAGCTCTGGGATGTGAGAGCTCTGCTGACCGCAAGCCCTAATCCTATCGCACACACTAAAAATAGCCGTGGAGCGCTCCTGACGCTCCCTAGGCGCCTCGTCACAGCCTCAGAGCTAGCTAGCCCAAGAGAAGAAAATAAAGCCTACCTTGCCTCAGAGAAATTCCCCAAAGGAATAGGCAGCCCCCCACATATAATGACTGTGAGTAAAGATGAAAGTCACAAACGATGAAATGAAATAGGTTTCAGCAAAGGGAGGCCAGACTTACTAAATAGACATAGGATAGGAAAGGAATCTTTGCGGTCAGCACAAAAACCTACAAAAGACCACGCAGAGTGTGCAAAAGGGTCCTCCGCACCGACTCACGGTGCGGGGGGTGCCACTCTGCATCCCAGAGCTTCCAGCTAGCAAGACAAAATCAGGATAACCAGCTGGACAAAGAAACAAAGAGCAAAAATAACAATAAGGAACTTAGCTTCTGCAGGAGAAGACAGGTCACCAGGCAGATCCAGGAGCGAACTGAACCAATGCTAAAACATTGACAGCTGGCATGGAGTAACGATCTGAGTGGAGTTAAATAGAGAAGCCAACCAAAGGATAAACCACGTCACCTGTGTAAGGAACCTCAGAAGCAGCAGCTTCACTCATAGCCACCAGAGGGAGCCCATAGACAGAACTCGCCGAAGTACCATTCACGACCACAGGAGGGAGTTCGACAACAGAATTCACAACAGAAAGTAATTGAATAGGCAGTGCATGTTTACAAATGTGTTTGCATATGTGACTCACCTGCAGTGAAGTGTGCAATCCTCCAATGTGCCTCCGGCTGGGTAAGGAGTTTGGCAAGCTGGAAAGCCACCAAAGCAAATGTTAGGATTTGTTTGTGATGTCTGTAAGAAGCTTTGTGGTAGTGTGCCTTGGGGTAGTGTGGTGCAACCTGCAGGTCATTTTTCTTTACTGCAGGTTTATGAAAAGTAATGTTTAAACTGTATTTTGTGATCACATCCTTGATGTGTGGTTTATTTGGCTATTTTCTTGCTGAAGGGGGCACATTTACCTTTCAAATGGTGTATCATTTGTGTGTGTGAGTCTAGTATGAACAGAGATACAAAGTAATCACCAAAAAAGTGTTTAGAAATAATATATAAGGATTTTCTAAGTAAAAAAAGGTTATATTTTATTAAATTACTCCAACTAGTTTAGATAGAAACTTTTTGGAGGAGTAGAAACATCCCATGGAGGATCACAAGGAAATGGATAGCATGTGACTTAAATATGAGTGTCAGAGCAAAGGGTTTGAATACTTATGACCTTGTGATATTTCGTTTTTTTTTAAATAAATTTGCAAACATTTCTACATTTGTTTTTTTCTCACACAAGATGGGGTGCAGAAAGTACATTAATGAGAAAAAAAATGAACTTTTTTGAATTTTCCAAATGGCTGCAATGAAACAAAGAGTGAAAAATTTAAAGGGGGCTTAATACTTTCCGTACCTACTGTATATCAGACTCACAGTGAAATATTCCTACTATACAATGCCGCCGACCAATAGACTATGATGTGGTTATCTCCACAGCCACAAGACTGATACCCAGCACTGAAGTGAGAATACCTATGTAACCATAATGCGAAAATATATACAGAGTGTTTTACCTTAGATATAACAGAGTGGCTTGCCCACACCCCGACGCGCGTTTCACTGCTGGCTTCTTCTGTTATTCCTCTTTCTCTGATGGCTATGTGTATTCCTACCTCATATTGTAGCGCATATTAATCCTGATTGATTGGTTATCACATTTATTTAATTAGTTTGTGGCATCTCCATTGTGAGGTACTTTTTTATCATTCTTTTGTGTATTGGTTGGTTTGAATCAGCATTAATAAAATGTATCTAATTTTACTATTCTCTTCATTTTCTCTGGTGTTATTAGGTATAAAAATACATTTTGTCAGATTACTTATGACGTTAAAAGGAATCTGTCATGACAACCATACCACCCAAACTGACATTAGCAGAAAGTAGAGAGAGAGACCTTGATTCCAGCGATGTGTCACTTGCTCGACTGTTTGCTGAAGTTTTAATAAAAATCACTGTTTTATCAGCAGTAGATTATCACTGGAGAACTAGTGAACCTGTTGCTATGTGGTCCTCTATATTCATGAGCTCTGTTAGCCCCACCCCCGCAACTGCTTGTCAGCAGTCTGCCTATACACAGTGTACATGGTAAGCTGTCAATCAATGGTGTGGGCGGGATTACAAAGAGCTCAGCTTTAGAGCACTGCTTGATCTGCAGCAGATAAAACTGTGATTTAGTCAAAGCTGCAGCAAGAAGCCCAGTAAGCGATACTTTGCTGGAATCAGGGTATCTGCCCCTACATCATGCAGCTCTCAGATGAGGGAGAATAAAACGGGTGACAGATTCCCTTTAATGGTGTAGCGGATTCATGACATCACTTAATTTTTTAAAGGGAACCTGTCACCTGAATTTGGCGGGACTGGTTTTCGGTCATATGGGCGGAGTTTTCGGGTGTTTGATTCACCCTTTCCTTACCCGCTGGCTGCATGCTGGCCACAATATTGGATTGAAGTTAATTTTCTGTCCTCCGTAGTACAAGCCTGCGCAAGGCACACTCCGCCCATATGCCCAAAAACCGCTCCCGCCAAATTCAGGTGACAGGTTCCCTTTAAACATACTGGTTTGTCAAATGTGTGACCAATAGTGTTGAGCGATACCGTCCGATACTTGAAAGTATCGGTATCGGATAGTATCGGCCGATACCTGAAAAATATCGGATATCGCCGATACCGATATCCGATACCAATACAAGTCAATGGGACATCAAGTATCGGAAGGTATTCTCATGGTTCCCAGGGTCTGAAGGAGAGGAAACTCTCCTTCAGGCCCTGGGATCCATAGGGATGTGTAAAATAAAGAATTAAAATAAAAAATATTGATATGCTCACCTCCTCGGCGGCCCCTGGACATCACACTGCTAACCGGGAGGCTTCTTTGTTTAAAATGCGCGCCTTTAGGACCTGCGAATGACGTCCCGGCTTCTGATTGGTCACGTGCCGCCCATGTGACCGGCACGCGACCAATCACAAGCCGCGACGTCATTCGCAGGTCCTTAATTCCTAGAATTAGGAGTTTTTGTGAATGAGAATGACGTCGCGGCTTCTGATTGGTCACGTGCCGGTCACATGGGCGGCACGCGACCAATCAGAAGCCGCGACGTCATTCTCATTCACTAAACTCCTAATTCTAGGAATTGAGGACCTGCGAATGACGTCACGGCTTCTGATTGGTCGCGTGCCGGTCACATGGGCGGCACGCGACCAATCAGAAGCCGGGACGTCATTCGCAGGTCCTAAAGGCGCGCATTTTAAACAAAGAAGCCTCCCGGTTAGCAGCGTGATGTCCAGGGGCCGCCGGAGAGGTGAGCATATCAATATTTTTTATTTTAATTCTTTATTTTACACATCCCTATTGATCCGATACCCGATATCACAAAAGTATCGGATCTCGGTATCGGAATTCCGATACCGCAAGTATCGGCCGATACCCGATACTTGCGGTATCGGAATGCTCAACACTAGTGACCAATCTATTTTAGTTCTATAGTATAATGACTGCATTTCATATGTTTAGTATTATGGACTCAGGTATCATAAATTAGAGCCAGTTCTCACCTCTTTCATTCTCTAACATGGTTGATCATTTCTTACTAAATTAAATATTCCTCTCTGAACATTTGAGATAGAGCAGGAGCTTTTTCTTGTCAGTCTGACTGGTCACCTGGCAACTAATTCTCCCTTGCTATATTTGATTCTTGTCTATTTATTAACTGTCATTACACTCACATACTCAACACTAGAGCAATCTCTTTTTTTAAAAGTGATTTATTCTCTTTGAAAATTGACATAATATTACTATATAAAATACTATATAAAATATTTACTTACAATGAGTGAAATAAATATTGAACACTTAGCAAATAGCATCTCATGATGGGTGAAATCCATAGCTCCCAACCGTCCCTCATACTGCGGGACTGTCCCAATTTTGAGGCTGTGCCCCGCAGTCCCGCACGGGACTCTACTCCCGCACAGCCAACAGGAGAAGCAGCCGACACGCTGCCTTGTATTAGGCCATGCCCCCTCCATATCTTTTTCATCCAGGGCGGTGTTTCAGAGAGGGAGAGAGGACATTCTGAGGTACCTCTGTGTGTGTGTGTGTACACTGCACACATACATGCAGCTGGCCCTGCTGTGCTTACAGTACAAGCCATTATAACCAGAGTAGTGGTAGCAGTTAGAGCAATCCTGTGCAGCCTGTTAGTCATAGGCACAATATATATATATATATATATATATATATATACGTATCCTTTATATACTACAGCAGTTATGGAGTGAAGCCAGTAGATAGTGGTGTTGTCTGAGTACATGCAGAGTTCGCAGAGTTAAGCTACATCGCAATGTGCAGGATCTGTGAGGGAGCAGTGTGGACAGCGCCAGGTGGTGAAATCTTTGCCTGCATTGTAAGCAGAGCTGCTGGGACATATCTACGGCCCCGACTGTACACTGGCATCTACACATAAGAAAAACCTGGCACTCAACTTTGTTATGGATGCTATTTTAATAATTCCAAGCGGATGTGCAGTAACAGCAATGCAAAACGTTTCGGTCATAAACATGTGACCTTCATCAGTTGGGTAAAGTGATTGCTGGTGACGTAATTGTTACCATTGTTAGACAGATTGTAATGTGAATAGCCCTATAATGAAAGGCACTGCTTAATGTACTCAGCTATGGGCGCGGCCCAGCTATGGCACTGCAGACGCGGAGTCCACCGCTTGTACACTGGCATCATCATGTGGGGCCATAATACAGTATCGAGCATCATGTGGGGCCATTATAAAGTATGGAGCACTGTGTGGCCATTATACAGTATTGAGCACCATGTGGGGTCATTATACAGTATGGAGCACTATGTGGCCATTAAACAGCATGGAGCATCATGTGGGGCCATTATACAGTACTAGATTGTGGCCCGATTCTAACGCATCGGGTATTCTAGAATATGCATGTCCCCGTAGTATATGGACAATGATGATTCCAGAATTCGCGGCAGACTGTGCCCGTCGCTGATTGGTCGAGGCAACCTTTATGACATCATCGTCGCCATGGCAACCATTATGACATCTAAGTCGATACTGTGCCCGTTGCTGATTGGTCGAGGCCTGGCGGCCTCGACCAATCAGACGCGGGATGTCTACGTCCTTTATGACATCATCGTCGCTGTGCCCGTCGCTGATTGGTCGAGGCTTGGCGGCCTCGACCAATCAGAGACGCGGGTTTCTACGTCGATACTGTGCCCGTCGCTGATTGGTCGGGGCCTAGCGGCCTCGACCAATCAGAGATGCAGGATTTCCAGGACAGACAGACAGAAAGACAGACAGACAGACGGAAAAACCCTTAGGCAATTATATATATAGATGGAGCACTGTGTGGCCATTATACAGTATGGAGAATCATGTGGGACATTATTCAATACTAGATTGTGGCCCGATTCTAACGCATCGGGTATTCTAGAATATGCATGTCCCCGTAGTATATGGACAATGATGATTCCAGAATTCGCGGCAGACTGTGCCCGTCGCTGATTGGTCGAGGCAACCTTTATGACATCATCGTTGCCATGGCAACCATTATGACATCTACGTCGATACTGTGCCCGTCGCTGAATCAGAAACGTGAGATGTCTACGTCCTTTATGACATCATCGTCGCTGTGCCCGTTGCTGATTGGTCGAGGCCTGGCGGCCTCGACCAATCAGAGACGCGGGATTTCTACGTCGATGCTGTGCCGGTCTCTGATTGGTCGAGGCCTGACGGCCTCGACCAATCAGAGGGCCGGGATTTCCAGGACAGACAGACAGACAGACAGACAGACAGACGGAAAAACCCTTAGACAATTATATATATAGATGGAGCACTCTGTGGCCATTATACAGTATTGAGCATCATGTGTGGCCATTGTACAGTATGGAGCACTGTGTGGCCATTATACAGTATGGAGCATCATGTGGGGCCATTATACAGTATGGAACACTGTGTGTCCATTATACAGTATTGAGCATCATGTGTGGCCATTATACAGTATGGAGCACTGTGTGGTCATTATACGGTATTGAGCATCATGTGTGGCCATTATACAGTATGTAACACTGTGTGGCCATTATACAGTATGGAGCATCATGTGGGGCCATTATACATTATGGAGCACTGTGTGGCCATTATACAATATGGAGCATCATGTGTGGCCATTAAATAGTATGGAGCACTGTGTGGCCATTATACTGTATGGAGAATCATGTGGGGCCATTATACAGTAGGGAGCACTGTGTGGCCATTATACAGAATGGAGCATCATGTGGGGCCATTATACAGTATGGAGCACTGTGTGGCCATTATACAGTATTGAGCATCATGTGTGGCCATTATACAGTATGGAGCACCGTGTGGCCATTATACAGTATTGAGCATCATGTGTGGCCATTATACAATATGGAGCACTGTGTGGCCATTATACAGTATTGAGCATCATGTGTGGCTATTATACAGTATGAAGCACTGTGTGGCCATTATACAGTATGGAGAATCATGTGGGACCATTATACAATATGGAGCACTGTGTGGCAATTATACAGTATTGAGCATCATTGGTGGCCATTATACAGTATGGAGCATCATGTGTGGCCATTATACAGTACGCAGCATCATGTGGGACTATTATACAGTATAGAGCACTGTGTGGCCATTATACACTGTGGAGCATCATGTGGGGCCATTATACAGTATGGAGCACTGTGTGCCCATTATACAGTATTGAGCATTAGGGTTGAGCGAAACGGGTCGAACATTTTCAAAAGTCGCCGACTTTTGGCTAAGTCGGGGTTTCATGAAACCTGATCCGACCCCTGTGCGGGGTCGGCCATGCGGTACGTGACTTTCGCGCCAAAGTCGCGTTTCAATGACGCGAAAAGCGCCATTTCTCAGCCAATGAAGGTAAACGCAGAGTGTGGGCAGCGTGATGACATAGGTCCTGGTCCCCACCATCTTAGAGAAGGGCATTGCAGTGATTGGCTTGCTGTCTGCGACGTCACAGGGGCTATAAAGAGGCGTTCCCGCCGACCGCCATCTTACTGCTGCTGATCTGAGCTTAGGGAGAGGTTGCTGCCGCTTTGTCAGAAGCAGGGATAGCGTTAGGCAGGGTCCATTAACCACAAAACCGCTTGTGCTGCAGCGATTTGCACTGTCCAACACCACCCTCGGTGTGCAGGGACAGTGGAAGTTTTTTTTTTTTTTTTTTTCCCCTCAGCGCTGTAGCTCATTGGGCTGCCCTAGAAGGCTCCCTGATAGCTGCATTGCTGTGTGTACGCCGCTGTGCAAACCAACTGCTTTTTTCAAAGCACAAATCCTCTTGTTCCTTCCTTTCTGCACAGCTATCTTTTTTGTTTGTCCACACTTTTTATTTCATTTGTGCATCAGTCCACTCCTTATTGCTGCCTGCCATACCTGGCTGAGATTACTGCAGGCAGGGAGATAGTAGCTGCCTGCCATACCTGGCTGAGATTACTGCAGGCAGGGAGATAGTAATTGTAGGACATTCCCTGTTTTTTTTTTTTTTTTTTTGGTGGGAGATTAAGATTGGCAATTTGGCATTTCTGCTAGAGTGCCATCCCTGTGTGTGCCATCTCTCTCACATAGTGGGCCATAGAAAGCCTTTTCATTTTTCTGTATTTTTTTTTGTGGGGTGTATAAATTCTCCCTGATAAAAATACAGTGGGAGATTAATATTGGCCTTTGGGCTTGTGTGCCAGTCCTGAGTGTGCCATCTCTCTCACAAATAGTGGGCCATAGAAAGCCTATTTTATTTTTTTTTGGGTTTTATAAATTCTCCCTGAAAAAAAGGGAGATTAATATTGGCCTCTGGGCTTGTGTGCCAGTCCTGAGCGTGCCATCTGTGCCAGCCCTGAGCGTGCCATCTCTCTCACAAATAGTGGGCCATAGAAAGCCTATTTAATTTTTTTTTTGGTTTTATAAATTCTCCCTGAAAAAAAGGGAGATTAATATTGGCCTCTGGGCTTGTGTGCCAGTTGTGAGCGTGCCATCTGTGCCAGTCCTGAGCGTGCCATCTCTCTCACAAATAGTGGGCCATAGAAAGCCTATTTAATTTTTTTTTTTGTTTTATAAATTTTCCCTGAAAAAAGGGAGATTAATATTGGCCTCTGGGCTTGTGTGCCAGTTGTGAGCGTGCCATCTGTGCCAGTCCTGAGCGTGCCATCTCTCTCACAAATAGTGGGCCATAGAAAGCCTATTTTTGGTTTTATTTGTTTTCTAAATTCTCCCTGAAAAAATCATTTTATTTTATTTGGTTTCTAAATTCTTCCTGATAAAATCATATTTTTTTTATTATTTTTTTTTCTAAAGTCTCCCTGAAAAAAAAAAAAAAAAAAAAAAAAACAGTGGGAGATTAATATTGGCCTTTCTGCTTGTGTGCCAGTCTTGACTCCTGGGTGCGTCATCTCTCAGTCAGTGGGCCATAGAACGCCTATTTTTGGTTTTATTTGTTTTATAAATTCTCCCTGAAAAAATCATTTTATTTTATTTGGTTTCTAAATTCTTCCTGATAAAATCATATTTTTTTATTATTTTTTTTTCTAAAGTCTCCCTGAAAAAAAAAAAAAAAAACAACCAAAAAAAACAGTGGGAGATTAATATTGGCCTTTCTGCTTGTGTGCCAGTCTTGACTCCTGGGTGTGCCATCTCTCTCTCTCTCTCTCTCTCTCTCTCTCTCTCTCCAATTGTGGTCCATAGAAAGCCTATATTTTTTTTCCTTGATTTGGGTTCCAAAATCTACCAGAGAAAATAACTACATCAATCATTGGTAGAAAAATATTGGCCTCTGGGCTTGTGTGCCACTCCTGACTCCTGTGTGCGTCATCTCTCAGTCAGTGGGCCATAGAACGCCTATTTTTGTTTTTATTTGTTTTATAAATTCTCCCTGAAAAAATCATTTTATTTTATTTGGTTTCTAAATTCTTCCTGATAAAATCATATTTTTTTTATTATTTTTTTTTCTAAAGTCTCCCTGAAAAAAAAAAAAAAAAAACAACCAAAAAAAACAGTGGGAGATTAATATTGGCCTTTCTGCTTGTGTGCCAGTCTTGACTCCTGGGTGTGCCATCTCTCTCTCTCTCTCTCTCTCTCTCCAATTGTGGTCCATAGAAAGCCTATATTTTTTTTCCTTGATTTGGGTTCTAAAATCTACCAGAGAAAATAACTACATCAATCATTGGTAGAAAAATATTGGCCTCTGGGCTTGTGTGCCACTCCTGACTCCTGTGTGCGTCATCTCTCAGTCAGTGGGCCATAGAACGCCTATTTTTGTTTTTATTTGTTTTATAAATTCTCCCTGAAAAAATAATTTTATTTTATTTGGTTTCTAAATTCTTCCTGATAAAATCATATTTTTTTTATTATTTTTTTTTCTAAAGTCTCCCTGAAAAAAAAAAAAAAAAAAAAAAAAAAAACAAACCCCCCCAAAAAATGGGAGATTAATATTGGCCTTTCTGCTTGTGTGCCAGTCTTGACTCCTGGGTGTGCCATCTCTCTCCCTCTCTCTCTCTCTCCAATTGTGGTCCATAGAAAGCCTATATTTTTTTTCCTTGATTTGGGTTCCAAAATCTACCAGAGAAAATAACTCCATCAATCATTGGTAGAAAAATATTGGCCTCTGGGCTTGTGTGCCACTCCTGATTCCTGTGTGCGTCATCTCTCACTCAGTGGCCCATAGAAAGCATATAGTTTGTTACATTTGTTTTCTAAATTCTCCCTGCAAAAATCTATTTTTTTTTGGGGGGGGGTTTCTAAAGTGTTCCTGAAAAAAAAAAAAAAAAAAAAAAATAATAGTGTGACATTAATATTAACATTTGTGCTTCAGTGACAGTCCTGCGTGTGGGGCATCTCTCTAATTTGCAGCCACCAAAAAAAGAGTGTGTAACATTGGGCCTGATTTTCGCTGTGGTCTCACCAACCTGTAAAGGGGTAGCTAAATCATACTGAAGTTATAGCTCACCGTGTAAGTTGTGTGACTGCAACAAATAACGTTAGTTTGGTTACGTTTTTAAAACAATGAGGAAGTCTAGTGGAAGAGGTCGTGGCCGGGGGCGTTCATTGTCAGCTGGTAATGAGGGTAGTGGTAGTGGTGGAGCATCAGGTGGTCGTGGGGAAAAAAATATTGCACCTAAGTCTGGAGCTGTGGAGCCAGGTTCATCGTCCGGCTACACAAGGCCTCGAACGCTCCCTTTTCTGGGATTAGGAAAACCGCTTTTAAAGCCGGAGCAGCAAGAGCAAGTTTTGGCTTATCTTGCTGACTCAGCCTCTAGCTCTTTTGCCTCCTCTCGTGAAACTGGTAAAAGTAAAAGCAGCGCGTCGTTAGTGGATGTTCACGGTCAGGGACAAGTCACTTCCTTGTCCTCTTCAGCAAAAACAACAACAGAGAAGAATGCAGCAGGCGACACAACGGGTTACTCCATGGAGCTCTTTACACATACCGTCCCTGGCTTAGAAAGTGAAGCAGTTAACAGTCCATGCCCATTACAAATTGAATCTGACATGGAGTGCACTGACGCACAGCCACAGCCAGACTACTATGCTGGTCCTTTGACTCAGACCACAACATTGCCCTCGCAGGGTGCTGATCAAGAATCAGACCCTGATGAGACTATGTTGCCCCATCACGAACGCTATACCACCGAACGACACGGTGACACAGACGAAGTTGCGCAGGAGGTACAAGAAGAGTTATTAGATGACCCAGTTCTTGACCCCGATTGGCAGCCATTGGGGGAACAGGGTGCAGGCGGCAGCAGTTCTGAAGCAGAGGAGGAGGAGGGGCCGCAGCAGGCATCAACATCGCCACAGGTTCCATCTGCCGGGCCCGTATCTTGCCCAAAACGCGTGGCAAAGCCAAAACCTGGTGGAGGACAGCGTGGCCATCCGGTTAAAGCTCAGTCTGCAATGCCTGAAAAGGTATCCGATGCTAGAAAGAGTGCAGTCTGGCATTTTTTTAAACAACATCCAATTGATCAGCGCAAAGTCATCTGTCAAAAATGTTCTACTTCCTTAAGCAGAGGTCAGAATCTGAAAAGTCTCAATACTAGTTGCATGCATAGACATTTAACCACCATGCATTTGAAAGCTTGGACTAACTACCAAACGTCCCTTAAGGTTGTTGCACCCTCGGCCAATGAAGCTAGTCATCAACGCAACATCCCTTCCGGCAGTGTAGGACCACCATTTAGCGCACCACCTGCTGTATCTGTGCAGGTATCTTTGCCAGGCCAAAGCAGTCAGGGTCAGGGAATCACCAGTTTCGTAGTAGGAAACACTGCATCTAGGGCACCGGCGGCAACAATACCATCTCCCACCGTCTCTCAGTCTGCCATGTCCACCGGCACCCCCGCTAGTTCCACGATCTCCAGCTCTCCAGTCCAGCTCACCCTACATGAGACTATGGTTAGAAAAAGGAAATACTTAGCCTCGCATCCGCGTACACAGGGTTTGAACGCCCACATAGCTAGACTAATCTCGTTAGAGATGATGCCCTACCGGTTAGTTGAAAGCGAAGCTTTCAAAGACCTGATGGACTACGCTGTACCACGCTACGAGCTACCCAGTCGACACTTTTTTTCCAGAAAAGCCATCCCAGCCCTCCACCAGCATGTTAAAGAGCGCATCGTCCATGCACTCAGGCAATCTGTGAGCACAAAGGTGCACCTGACAACAGATGCATGGACCAGTAGGCATGGCCAGGGACGTTACGTGTCCATCACGGCACACTGGGTAAATGTGGTGGATTCAGGGTCCACAGGGGACAGCAAGTTTGGGACAGTTCTGCCTAGCCCACGGTCTAGTAAACAGTTGTCTGTAGCCGTTCGCACCCCCTCCTCCTCCTCCTCCTCCTCCTCGTCCTCCTGCAGAAGCAAGAGCTCGTCCACAGACCGCAGTCGCACAAACACTCCATCCGCACCTGCCACTGTTGCACACCAGGTCTCCCATTATGGGGCAGCTACTGGCATACGTCAGCAGGCTGTATTGGCTATGAAGTGTTTGGGCGACAATAGACACACCGCGGAAGTTCTGTCCGAGTTCTTGCAGCAAGAAACGCAGTCGTGGCTGGGCACTGTAGATCTTGAGGCAGGCAAGGTAGTGAGTGATAACGGAAGGAATTTCATGGCTGCCATCTCCCTTTCCCAACTGAAACACATTCCTTGCCTGGCTCACACCTTAAACCTGGTGGTGCAGTGCTTCCTGAAAAGTTATCCGGGGTTATCCGACCTGCTCCTCAAAGTGCGTGGACTTTGCGCACATATCCGCCGTTCGCCTGTACACTCCAGCCGTATGCAGACCTATCAGCGTTCTTTGAACCTTCCCCAGCATCGCCTAATCATAGACGTTGCAACAAGGTGGAACTCAACACTGCACATGCTTCAGAGACTGTGCGAACAGAGGCGGGCTGTTATGTTTTTGTGGGAGGATACACATACACGGGCAGGCAGTAGGATGGCAGACATGGAGTTGTCAGGTGTGCAGTGGTCGAAGATTCAAGACATGTGTCAAGTCCTTCAGTGTTTTGAGGAATGCACACGGCTGGTTAGTGCAGACAACGCCATAATAAGCATGAGCATCCCCCTAATGCGTCTGCTGATGCAAAGTTTGACGCACATAAAGGATCAGGCGTCTGCACCAGAGGAAGAGGAAAGCCTTGATGACAGTCAGCGATTGTCTGGTCAGGGCAGTGTACATGACGAGGTACCGGGCGAAGAGGAGGTGGAGGATGAGGAGGATGATGGGGATGAGTATATTTTTAATGAGGAAGCTTTCCCGGGGGCACGGGAAATTGGTGGCGTGGCAAGGCCGGGTTCTGGTTTTTTGAGGGACACAAGTGACGTAGATTTGCCTGCAACTGCCCCTCAACCAAGCACAACCGCAGATTTGACAACGGGAACTTTGGCCCACATGGCGGATTATGCCTTGCGTATCCTCAAAAGGGACACACGCATTACAAAAATGATGAACGATGACGATTACTGGTTGGCCTGCCTCCTTGATCCTCGCTATAAAGGCAAATTGCAAAATATTATGCCACATGAGAACTTGGAACTAATATTAGCAACAAAACAATCAACTCTTGTTGACCGTTTGCTTCTGGCATTCCCTGCACACAGCGCCCGTGATCGTTCTCACACGAGCTCCAGGGGCCAGCAGACCAGAGGTGTTAGAGGGGCAGAAATCAGAAGTGGCGTTGGCCAGAGGGGTTTTCTGACCAGGTTGTGGAGGGATTTTTCTATGACCGCAGACAGGACAGGTACTGCAGCATCAATTCAAAGTGACAGGAGACAACATTTGTCCAGTATGGTTACAAACTATTTTTCATCCCTTATCGACGTTCTCCCTCAACCGTCATTCCCATTTGATTACTGGGCATCCAAATTAGACACCTGGCCAGAATTGGCAGAATATGCATTGCAGGAGCTTGCTTGCCCGGCAGCTAGTGTCCTATCAGAAAGAGTATTCAGTGCTGCAGGTTCAATACTAACAGAAAAAAGGACTCGTCTGGCTACCCAAAATGTAGATGATCTAACCTTCATTAAAATGAACCACAACTGGATTTCAAAATCTTTTGCCCCACCCTGCCCGGCTGACACCTAGCTTTCCTATGAAAAGGTCTTGCCTGTGGACTATTCTGAATGACTTTTCCAATCTCGTAATTTTCTTCACCTGATTGTCCAGCATACGACATGTTTCCACCTCACGAAATGGCCAAACTCCCCACACGGGGCCGTGCTATCGCCACTTTGCGCTTGGACCCTTGAGAGTGCTGTTTGTCTGAAGAGGTGGGTGTGGCCGCTTTTGGTCGACGGCACTGCCACTGGGTCCCTCATAGTACAATAAAGTGTCTCTGGCGGTGGTGGTGCGCACCCAACGTCAGACACACCGTTGTAATATGAGGGGCCCTGTGCCTGTACCGCCGGCCACAAGACAGTTCCCCCCCCAGCTCAAACAGTGCTCTACCACTAGCAAAATTATCTCTCACAGCTTCACCAATGTGTAGTCTAGGCGCTGACATCCTTCAATGCCTGGCACTGACAATACCATTGTTTTGACATTTTTGTTATGTTAGGCCTTCGAAGCCTGTCTGCGGTCCCTTCTTTCTACAACTACTACACTGACCAGGCCACTGCTGGCCGTGTTACCCTGGAACCAATTTAAAAGTGCCTACAGTCAGCCCAATTTTGTTATGTTAGGCCTTCGAAGACTGTCTGCCGTCACTCCTTCCACTAGACTTCCACTGACCATACACTGCTGCCCATGTACCCCTGGAACCAATTTAAAGTGCCTACAGCCAGCCCAATTTTGTTATGTTAGGCCTTCGAAGCCTGTCTGCGGTCACTCCTTCCACTAGACTTCCACTGACCAGACCACTGCTGCCCGTGTACCCCTGCAACCAATTTAAAAGTGCCTACAGCCAGCCCAAGTTTGTTATGTTAGGCCTTGGAAGCCTGTCTGCGGTCACTCCTTCCACTAGACTTCCACTGACCAGACCACTGCTGCCCGTGTACCCCTGGAACCAATTTAAAAGTGCCTACAGCCAGCCCAAGTTTGTTATGTTAGGCCTTGGAAGCCTGTCTGCGGTCACTCCTTCCACTAGACTTCCACTGACCATACACTGCTGCCCATGTACCCCTGGAACAAATTTAAAAGTGCCTACAGCCAGCCCAAGTTTGTTATGTTAGGCCTTCGAAGCCTGTCTGCGTCCCGTTCTTTCAACTACAACTACACTGACCAGGCCACTGATGGCCGTGTTCCCTTGGAACCAATTTTAACTTGCCTACAGCCAGCCCTATGTTATTATGTTAGGCCTTGGAAGCCTGTCTGCGGTCACTCCTTCCACTAGACTTCCACAGACCAGACCACTGCTGCCCGTGTACCCCTGGAACCAATTTAAAAGTGCCTACAGCCAGCCCAAGTTTGTTATGTTAGGCCTTGGAAGCCTGTCTGCGGTCACTCCTTCCACTAGACTTCCACTGACCAGACCACTGCTGCCCGTGTACCCCTGGAACCAATTTAAAAGTGCCTACAGCCAGCCCAAGTTTGTTATGTTAGGCCTTCGAAGCCTGTCTGCGGTCACTCCTTCCACTAGACTTCCACAGACCAGACCACTGCTGCCCGTGTACCCCTGGAACCAATTTAAAAGTGCCTACAGCCAGCCCAAGTTTGTTATGTTAGGCCTTGGAAGCCTGTCTGCGGTCACTCCTTCCACTAGACTTCCACTGACCAGACCACTGCTGCCCGTGTACCCCTGCAACCAATTTAAAAGTGCCTACAGCCAGCCCAAGTTTGTTATGTTAGGCCTTGGAAGCCTGTCTGCGGTCACTCCTTCCACTAGACTTCCACTGACCAGACCACTGCTGCCCGTGTACCCCTGGAACCAATTTAAAAGTGCCTACAGCCAGCCCAAGTTTGTTATGTTAGGCCTTCGAAGCCTGTCTGCGTCCCGTTCTTTCAACTACAACTACACTGACCAGGCCACTGATGGCCGTGTTCCCTTGGAACCAATTTTAACTTGCCTACAGCCAGCCCTATGTTATTATGTTAGGCCTTCGAAGCCTGTCTGCGTCCCGTTCTTTCAACTACAACTACACTGACCAGGCCACTGATGGCCGTGTTCCCCTGGAACCAATTTTAACTTGCCTACAGCCAGCCCAATGTTAGGCCTTTGATGCCTGTCTGCCGTCACTCCTTCCACTAGGCCTCCACTGACCTGTCTATTGCTGCCTGTGTACCCCTTGAACCAACATCATTAAATATAAAAAAAATTAATTTGATTATAAAAAATAAGATCGTGTTGAGATCTCAAATGCAGACATTTTAACAATCAAAACAAACACACAACAAATATCTGGAACTGTACTACAAAGGTCCAACAGCTACAATTTCTTTCTCCTGCAAGAAGTTAACTGAAAGTTTTTTGGAGTTGTTAACACAGATATGGCATCCACCGAGTGTTGTCCTGTCGCGTCTCCTTTAAATTATTTCCAATAAGATGTTAAACTATTAATTTAATAAAATCAATAATTAAAAAAATAATTGAGTAAGTCAAAAGCACATTGCAAATAAACATTAATTACAAATCAAGAAGCATGGCGCGTCCGAGGGTGAGTAGATACCGAATAAGAATATAATCACCCTCGGACGCGCAATGCTTATTTACAACAGCCTTCCTTCCTAAGAATCAGCCCTTTCGTGGTGTAGAGAGAGGTTGTGTTACACTCCAAGGTGTTCCCCGGGTTGCCTTTCATGAGCTTCGATCTTCCGGCTCTCGTTTAGTAGTTGGTGGAAACTACGCTGCATTAGGCCTACAAATTTGGTATGGGGTGTAGAGACAGGTTGTGTTACACTCCAAGGTTTTCACCAGGTTGCCTTTCCTGAGCTTCGATCTTCATGCTCTCGTTTAGTAGGTGTCGGAAAGTAGGCTGCATTAGGCCTACAAATTGGGTATGGGGTGGAGAGAGATGGTGTGTTACACTCCAAGGTGTTCCCCAGGTTTCCTTGCCATTGCTTCGGTCTTCCGACTCTCGTTTAGTAGTTGTAGAAAAGTACACAGCATTAGGCCTACAAAATGGGTATGGGGTGGAGAGAGATGGTGTGTTACACTCCAAGGTGTTCCCCAGGTTGCCTTTCCTGAGCTTCGATCTTCATGCTCTCGTTTAGTAGGTGTCGGAAAGTAGGCTGCATTAGGCCTACAAATTGGGTATGGGGTGGAGAGAGATGGTGTGTTACACTCCAAGGTGTTCCCCAGGTTTCCTTGCCATTGCTTCGGTCTTCCGACTCTCGTTTAGTAGTTGTAGAAAAGTACACAGCATTAGGCCTACAAAATGGGTATGGGGTGGAGAGAGATGGTGTGTTACACTCCAAGGTGTTCCCCAGGTTGCCTTTCCTGAGCTTCGATCTTCATGCTCTCGTTTAGTAGGTGTCGGAAAGTAGGCTGCATTAGGCCTAAAAAATGGGGAATGGGGTGGAGAGAGATGGTGTGTTACACTCCAAGGTGTTCCCCAGGTTGCCTTGCCATTGCTTCGGTCTTCCGACTCTCGTTTAGTAGTTGTAGAAAACTACACTGCATTAGGCCTACAAAATGGGTATCGGGTGGAGAGAGATGGTGTGTTACACTCCAAGGTGTTCCCCAGGTTGCCTTTCCTGAGCTTCGATCTTCATGCTCTCGTTTAGTAGGTGTCGGAAAGTAGGCTGCATAATGCCTACAAATTGGGTATGGGGTGGAGAGAGATGGTGTGTTACACTCCAAGGTGTTCCCCAGGTTTCCTTGCCATTGCTTCGGTCTTCCGACTCTCGTTTAGTAGTTGTAGAAAAGTACACAGCATTAGGCCTACAAAATGGGTATGGGGTGGAGAGAGATGGTGTGTTACACTCCAAGGTGTTCCCCAGGTTGCCTTTCCTGAGCTTCTATCTTCAGGCTCTCATTAAATTGTGGTTAAATGGAACAACTGCATTTGGCGTACTAGTTGGTTTGGGGCCTACTATCGGTGTCTGCCACTCCTTGCTGTTCTCCTGGTTTCCTGTCCTGAAATACCATTTTCAGCCTCTCGTTAAGTAGTTGTTAATGTTAGACTGCATTTGGCCTACTAGTTGGGTTGGGGCCTACTATCGGTGTCTGCCACTCCTTGCTGTTCTCCTCCACTGAACAAAGCTGTGCCGCCTGTTTACTACGGTTGCCAATTTTGAACTGCATTTCGACTACTTACTGATTTGGCCCTACTCTCTGTGTCAGCCTCTCATTCCAGTTGTCCTCCACTGCAATGCCCCCTGGTTATTCCTGTGTTACCAATTTTGAACTGCATTTAGCCCACTTTCTTCTTTGGGCCTATATCTGTGTTTCCACTTCATCGTGCCCATTGCCCAGCCAGTGATAGATGAGTCTGCTGGTACATTGACCCATAACGCAACATTCCCCGTGCACGCTACACAACAACATTGTGACCCTGCTGAAAGTCAGGTTGCTCTTCCCGCATACCATACCACCTTACACGGGGACAAAGAGGAAGGTGCAGATGAAAGTGCAGGTTCCTTCATCAGGTGGGGGGAGGAATACTAGTTGGCGACGTCACTGGCACAGGGCCTCTCATAGTACGCAAAAGTGTTGCTGCCGGTGGGAGGCGCCCCCGCCGTGCAAACACACCGCTGTACTTTGAGGGGCCCTGTGCCAGTGCCAATGCCAACGAGTGGGCCCCCCCTGCTTGCTCAGGTTCACAGCACTTGCAAAGTTGAAATACTTACCTCTCCCTGCTCCACTGCCGTGACGTGGTCCAGATTTCCTGGGCCCACTAATTACTTGAACCAGCCCTACCCCCCACAACTTTAGCCAAATGACCCCCAATTTCAAATGCCTTCCAATTATTATAAGGTAAATTACGCTTGACAAGCTTCATTAAGAAGAATGGATGGTTTTGACATTAAAATGGGCACTCTAGGTGTTTTCCTGGCCCCCACTCACTGCCGACTATGCTGCCCCATTGACTTGCATTGGGTTTCGTGTTTCGGTCGATCCCGACTTTACGTCATAATCGGCCGATTTCACTCGACCCGACTTTGGACATAGTCGGGTTTCGCAAAACCTGGCTCGACTCTAAAAAGGTCAAGGTCGCTCAACTCTATTGAGCATCATGTGTGGCCATTATACAGTATGGAGCACTGTGTGGTCATTATACAGTATTGAGCATCATGTGTGACCATTATACAGTATGGAGCACTGTGTGGCCATTATACAGCAAGGAGCATCATGTGGGGCCATTATACAGTATGGAGAACTGTGTGGCCATTATACAGAATTGAGCATCATGTGTGGCCATTATACAGTATGGAGCACGGTGTGGCCATTATACAGTATGGAGCATCATGTGTGGCCATTATACAGTATGGAGCACTGTGTGGCCATTATACAGTATTGAGCATCATGTGTGGCCATTATACAGCATGGAGCACCGTGTGGCCATTATACAGTATTGAGCATCATGTGTGGCCATTATACAATATGGAGCACTGTGTGGCCATTATACAGTATTGAGCATCATGTGTGGCTATTATACAGTATGGAGCATCATGTGTGGCCATTATTATGTACGTAGCATCATGTGGGACTATCATACAGTATGGAGCACTGTGTGGCCATTATACAGTATTGAGCATCATGTGGGGCCATTATACAGTATGGAGCACTGTGTGGCCACTATACAGTATGAAGCATCATGTGGGGCCATTATACAGTATGGAGCACTGTGTGGCCATTATACAGTATGGAGCATCATGTGTGGCCATTATACAGCATGGAGCACTGTGTGGCCATTATACAGTATTGAGCATCATGTGTGGCCATTATACAATATGGAGCACTGTGTGGCCATTATACAGTATTGAGCATCATGTGTGGCTATTATACAATATGGAGCACTGTGTGGCCATTATACAGTATTGATCATCATGTGTGGCCATTATACTGTATTGAGCATCATGTGTGGCCATTATACAGTATGGAGCACTGTGTGGCCATATTTTTCTTCTGGTTATAATTATTGTTTGTGTAACAGTGTGATCAGCAGTGCTAAATGCGTGTGGTTGGGGTGTGGATATGTGTGTGACTAGATGTGAAATGGGTGTGGTCAGGGGCGTGGCCTAAAATTTGCCGTGTCGCTCTGTGCACGCCACTTACTTTGTCCCTCTTTGCGTTCTTCCAAAGTTGTGAGGTATGGTGAAACCATTGAGCTGCATCAAGACCTTCACAACCTTATTAATGCAAAACATACTAATGGCTACATAAGAATTTCTAAACATTTAAAGGTTCCAGTGAGCACTAAGGCTATGTGCCATGATCCGAATCCAGAACTCTGCCTTCTATTGAACGCAGGTAAATCCACACGTGTTCCTTGATTCACGCCGATTTACTGTGTTCAATACATTCTGTTGATGTAATTTCTTTTGCGGAGACTGGTGTCTCTGCAAGAGAGATTTACATGTTGCGGTCTTGAAAGATGTACCACATGTCAGTTTCTGAGAGTGAGCCGCAGGTGCACATAGTCGCATAGTGGTTATGGAATTTCTAGAAAACCCATCCACTATGCTGTAACCTCTGGCCGCTGCTATTTTGACGCTGCATAAATACTCAGCGTCAAAACTGTAGCAATTTCTGAACGTGGGAACGTACACTAAAGGTGCTATTTGCATGAAATTCTCTTCAGATGTTGGTAGCAACCCATCCAATCACACAGGCAAAGAAATCAAACCATAGATGTCCATAAAGTAAGTTATGTGTTATAATGAGAAATGACGCAAGGAAAAAGTTTTGAACATATGAAGAAAGAGAGATGCAAAAAGCCATGGAAAGTCAAGACAACAGCTGAAATCTATAAATATTTACAAAGCAATCCTGCCACTCAGTGAAAAATATCAGTTGGTTCAACTGCTATCCTATGAACAGGTGTCTCATTACCAATGTGCCACACAAGAAACATCTCATGATGGGTGAAACCAGTGAGCTGTATCAAGACCATCACAACCTTATTACTGCAAAACATACCAATGGTTACATAAGAAATTCTAAACATCTAAAGGCTCCAGCGAGCACTGTTGGGGCCAAAATCAGGAAGTGGAAAGAACATCATTCTACCATAAACCACCCATAAACTGGTGTGCCTTTCAGGCAGAGGAATGATAGACTCCAATAGAAATTTTATAGAAGGAACTAAAGTTCAAAGTTTATAGAAGGAGCCCACGGGACCTTCAGGATTTGAAGAGTGATTATGTGGAAGAGTGGGCTAAATTCACACCTGAACAATGCATGCGATTAGTTTCTTCATATAGTAGATGTCTTTAAGCTGTCATCACCAGCAAAGACTTTCATTTACTTTTCAGTAAATGTGTTCAATAATTTTTCTCTGTATCATTTCTCATTATTACACATAACTTAATTTATGGACATCAATGCGATAGTTTGATTTCTTTGCCTGAGTGAATTGGATGGGTTGTTACTGAGTCTGACCTAAAGTGAGAATTTCATGTCAATAGCACCTTAAGAAATATACTTACTTAGAAAATTGGTGATGTGTTCAATACTTATTCCACCCAATGTATATTACATGTCAAATAATTATGTAAACCTTTAGTGTCCACTACACATGAGTGTAATTATTCAATGCAAATCAAATTTGTGTTGAATTTTTGGAAATTTGTTGAACATGGCGAATTTGAACAATCTTTTGTTCAATTTGTATGATTCACTAAAAAAGACCCTCCTATTTTACAGAATACAGGAGACTGCATTAGCCAAAGAATCCATCCACTAGCTCAGAGACAACTGAAAATTAGAGATATAGTCTGCAGAGAGCAAAAAGGTAACAATTAGAAAAGAGCGAACACTAAAATGTTCGAATGCTTGTTACTCAAACCAAGCAATTTCTAATGCTTGGATGCTCGTTTTGAGTAAGAAGTACAATGGGAGCCGATGGAAACTTCTAGCATTTTTATGGCAGACCCTACAAGGAGGCTGGGGGAGAGCAGTGAGAATGTTGAAATGGAAAAAAAAGTGCTGAATGGAAGAAGAACAGCATGGGGAGGACCCCTGGAAGAATCTCTGACTCCCAGATTGTTGCTGAAAATAATGGTGTCACACTTATACTCTACTTTAAGGAGTGACAACAAAACATTCAAAATCAGCAAAAAATTAGATATGAAAGAAAAATCTTAAGAATCATTTTTTCCTCTATAATTACTTGTATATAAAGCTAAATTTAAAAAGGATTTGAATAAAAATATGTAATTTAAGTAAACCAAGTGCAGTTGTCAGCACTTTCTGTTGACAGTCAAAAGTGCCTTTCTGATATGACACTCCTGGTGGCACTAAAAACCCACTCAGACAAGACTCTAATGACAGGGCAGCGCAAAACCTCAAAGGCATAGAGGGACAGCTCATGTACGGTGTTCAGCTTTGCGACTGATAGCTGAAGATCATAAAGTAATTAGAGAGTATGCTAGTTTTATCAGCCAGATATTGCTTGACCTTCTTTAAAAACTTTTCTTTTTTCTCTCATTTTCAAAAATTCCTGGTGATCGGGCATGGATGCTGGGGGGTTTCATGAAATTGGCTCAGGCCTTTGACAGTTTACCCCTGTCTCTGCTGCACTTGGTGGGTGTCTCCCTGGCCTCTCCTCCTTGGTTGGGCAAGGAAGCTTGCCCCTTACCACCAGGGTTGTTTGATGATAATTTTTTCAACATATTTTGCACAATAGCCTTCTGATATAGTACAATTTTAGAAGACCTCTCCGCCTCAGGAAGAAGAGATGCAGAGTTCTCCTTGTAGCGTGGGTCTAGCAGGGTGAACAACCAGTACTTTTTTTTGGCTAAGATGAGTGTCACGGGAAAGGCAGCGATAAATAAAGTCTGCCATATGTGATAAGGTCCCTACAGGAAACACTTCCCTGTCTCTATCATGATGACTACTCTCCATCTCCTCCTCCATCTCTTCCTCCTCATTCCCTCCCTCAGCCCATCAACATAGCAGATATGGGACGAAGCTTGTGTGGGTGCTAGCCCAGCCAGCTCCTTCTCATGTCATCCTTTATCTGCACTTCGTCCGCATGCAAAGCTTCATGATTAATTGTCACCAGTGATTGTTTTTAGTAGGCATAGAAGTGGAATCATTACGCTCCACTCACTATTTTTGTCGAATCCTCAAAGTCTTGGAGAGCTGCAAATGTCAGACAGCCATGCCCCCTTTTCATTTGTTATATATGCAGGCTGACTTGCATACAGATGGGCATGATGGAGTTGGTGTTCCACAACAGGCCTCTCCTGCTCCAAACTTGTCAGCATATGCATTGTGGAACTACAGTGCATGGTCACATTGCACATGAGTTGGTGAACTGTTACTTGCAGGCGCTGCTGCAGCACTGTCGGAGTGGCCGCAGCTGTAGCTGACTTGTGTATATTGCCACTGTTGCGACATACTTTGACCAGAAACTCTGGCAAATATGGGTAGGTTTTAAGAAACTGCTGAACTACCAACTTTAGCACATGGGCCAAGTATTTTTTGTGTGTGAGCTTGCCAAACTCCATATCCGCCACCAGGTTACGGCTATTATCACAAACGACCATGCCTGGTTGTAGGTTCAGCAGCGACAGTTACAAATCTGTCTGGTCTGTTATTCCTTTCAAAAATTATTCTTTTAAGCAACTCTGGTGCTTTGTGTGCTTTGTATTCTAGAGAAATTGCACAGTATATATGACAATAGTGAATAGCCACCCAAAAAATTGTTTTGTAAACTGTACCGGGCGAACGGTTTTAAAAAATTTGAACCCACCGTAATTTTACACAAAGCATGTTAAACTGTATGGATGACTAATTGAATTCATAAAACGTTTTGGAAGAGCTTTTGGGTGTTATATAAAACACTGTAATGTAACAAGAACAACATTAAACTGTATGGATGACTAACCGAATAAAAAAAAAGTTGGAACTATTTTTGAAGTGTTGTACACCAACAAAATTTAACACAAAGTATGTTATACTGTATGGATGAGCATTTGAACCAGACACATTTTTCAACACTTTTTTGGAGTCTTATATACCACCTTAATATCACTGAAAGCACCTAATACTCTATGGATGAGTAAATTAATCCAGACAAACTTTTCATTGCTTTTTGGGAGGGTTGTATGCCACTAGAATTGAATAGAAAGCACCTTATAATGTATGGATAAGCAATTGAATCCAAATAAATTGTTCAATGCTTTTTTAGAGTGTTATATACCACCAAAGTTTAACAGAAAGCACCCAATACTGTATGGATGACTAATTGAATCCAAAATATTTAGAATTGAGAGTCCTCAGTGGTTGATACCTTTTAATGGCTAACTGAAAAGATGGGAACAAATTGCAAGCTTTCGAGACTACATACGTCTCTTCATCAGGCAAAGACTAAAACAAATTCTGAAGAATCACATATTTATGCACAACATAGTATAGAAAAAAAAAGGGAAAAACCATGGATAAACTACCAACCAAAAAACAAACCTACCCCTAAAAACATCAGTCTTTATTAATAATCTAGTACAATACACACAATCAACAAAAGTCTAAGTAAAAAAATCCCTGTTAGGGACTACAAGTTCCTAGAATTAGGGACACAGCCTATATATAGAGCCGTTTATATAGAGGACATTTTTGTGATACCAAAAAAACCATATAGAAAAACTGAAAAAAATACCAAAAGTAACAATAAAAAACTGTCAAAAATTGAAAAGATGAAAAAAATGCTACATATAATATGCCTCTTCTGACCCTAATAGGCCTTAAAGTCTGATATCCTTTCTTGCAGCGGAGGTTGGCACCCTAAATTTGCGATATGGTGCCCCCGCTCCACGGTGGCTGTCCCCTATATCCCTGGGTAATCCCTAAAAAACTAATAATCACAGACAAAAACACACATATTTAGGTGCCAACCTCCGCTGCAAGGAAGATGTGTGTGTCATAGCTGTAGCGTGTGTGATATCTGTAGTGTGTGTGTGATATCTGTAGTGTGTGTGTGTGACATCTGTAGTGTGTGTGACATCTGTAGTGTGTGTGTGTGACATCTGTAGTGTTTGTGTGTGACATCTGTAGTGTATGTGTGATATCTGTAGTGTGTGTGTGTGTGTGACATCTGTAGTGTGTGTGTGTGTGATATCTGTAGTGTGTGTGTGTGTGTGTGATATCTGTAGTATGTGTGAGGCAGGGGCGTAACTACCACGGTCGCAGCGGTCACCACTGCAACCGGGTCTGGCAAGTCAGGGGCCCGACAGGTCAGAAGCACACGACTCCCCCCATCGCGGTGATGCCGCAGTGGATCAGCCATGTGGAGGATCTGGGGATGAAAATGGATGTGTACGGGACCGGCAGAAGTGAGGTGTGTCTGCTGCCCGTGTTTTGCCGTCTCGGCTGTTGTGAATTCTGTGGCAGATCTTTGTGGTGCGTATAATCTTGTGCGTATTAAGCGAGGCGATGAGTGGAAAACTGCATTTAATACGCCCAAGGGCCATTTTGAGTATCTAGTAATGCCATTCGGACTTGCCAATGCTCCATCAGTGTTTCAGTCCTTTATGCATGGCATCTTCCGAGAGTACCTGGATAAATTCCTGATTGTGTACTTAGATGACATTTTGATTTTCTCGGATGATTGGGAGTCTCATGTGAAGCAGCTCAGAACGGTGTTTCAGGTTCTGCGTGCTAATTCTTTGTTTGTGAAGGGATCAAAGTGTCTCTTTGGTTTTCAGAAGGTTTCATTTTTGGGGTTCATCTTTTCCCCTTCTACTATCGAGATGGACCCTGTTAAGGTCCAAGCCATCCATAATTGGACTCAGCCGACATCTCTGAAAAGTCTGCAAAAGTTCCTGGGCTTTGCTAATTTTTATCGTCGCTTCATCTGCAATTTTTCTAGTATTGCTAAACCATTGACCGATTTGACCAAGAAAGGTGCTGATTTGGTCAATTGGTCTTCTGCTGCGGTGGAAGCTTTTCAAGAGTTGAAGCGTCGTTTTTCTTCTGCCCCTGTGTTGTGTCAACCAGATGTTTCGCTTCCGTTCCAGGTCGAGGTTGATGCTTCTGAGATTGGAGCAGGGGCTGTTTTGTCGCAGAGAAGTTCTGATTGCTCGGTGATGAAACCATGCGCCTTCTTTTCCAGGAAGTTTTCGCCTGCTGAGCAAAATTATGATGTGGGCAATCGAGAGTTGCTGGCCATGAAGTGGGCATTCGAGGAGTGGCGTCATTGGCTTGAAGGAGCTAAGCATCACGTGGTGGTCTTGACTGATCATAAGAACTTGACTTATTGGTCGTTGTTTTTTGCCCGTTTTGACTTTGTGATTTCATACATTCCGGGCTCTAAAAATGTGAAGGCGGATGCTCTGTCTAGGAGTTTTGTGCCCGACTCTCCGGGTGTATCTGAGCCGGCGGGTATCCTCAAAGAGGGAGTAATTGTGTCTGCCATCTCCCCTGATTTGCGGCGGGTGCTGCAAAAATTTCAGGCTAATAAACCTGATCGTTGCCCAGCGGAGAAACTGTTTGTCCCTGATAGGTGGACGAATAAAGTTATCTCTGAGGTTCATTGTTCGGTGTTGGCTGGTCATCCTGGAATCTTTGGTACCAGAGAGTTAGTGGCTAGATCCTTTTGGTGGCCATCTCTGTCGCGGGATGTGCGTACTTTTGTCCAGTCCTGTGGGATTTGTGCTCGGGCTAAGCCCTGCTGTTCTCGTGCCAGTGGGTTGCTTTTGCCCTTGCCGGTCCCGAAGAGGCCTTGGACACATATCTCTATGGATTTTATTTCAGATCTTCCCGTCTCTCAAAAGATGTCAGTCATTTGGGTGGTCTGTGATCGCTTCTCTAAGATGGTCCATTTGGTGCCCTTGTCTGGATTGCCTTCCTCCTCTGATTTGGTGCCATTGTTTTTCCAGCATGTGGTTCGTTTACATGGCATTCCAGAGAATATCGTTTCTGACAGAGGTTCCCAGTTTGTTTCGAGGTTTTGGCGAGCCTTTTGTGGTAGGATGGGCATTGACTTGTCTTTTTCCTCGGCTTTCCATCCTCAGACTAATGGCCAGACCGAACGAACCAATCAGACCTTGGAAACATATCTGAGATGCTTTGTTTCTGCTGATCAGGATGACTGGGTGTCCTTTTTGCCTTTGGCTGAGTTCGCCCTTAATAATCGGGCCAGCTCGGCTACCTTGGTTTCACCGTTTTTCTGCAACTCTGGGTTCCATCCTCGTTTCTCTTCAGGGCATGTTGAGTCTTCGGACTGTCCTGGTGTGGATACTGTGGTGGACAGGTTGCAGCAGATTTGGACTCATGTAGTGGACAATTTGACTTTGTCCCAGGAGAAGGCTCAACGTTTCGCTAATCGCAGACGCTGTGTGGGTCCCCGACTTCGGGTTGGGGACTTGGTTTGGTTATCTTCTCGTCATATTCCTATGAAGGTTTCCTCTCCTAAGTTTAAACCTCATTTTATTGGTCCGTATAGGATTTCTGAGGTTCTTAATCCTGTGTCTTTTCGTCTGACCCTTCCAGATTCTTTTTCCATACATAACGTATTCCATAGGTCATTGTTGCGGAGATACGTGGCACCTATGTTTCCATCTGTTGATCCTCCTGCCCCGGTTTTGGTGGAGGGGGAGTTGGAGTATATTGTGGAGAAGATTTTGGATTCTCGTGTTTCAAGGCGGAAACTCCAGTATTCGGTTAAGTGGAAGGGTTATGCTCAGGAAGATAATTCCTGGGTCTTTGCCTCTGATGTCCATGCTCCCGATCTTGTTCGTGCCTTTCATATGGCTCATCCTGGTCGTCCTGGGAGCTCTGGTGAGGGTTCGGTGACCCCTCCTCAAGGGGGGGGTACTGTTGTGAATTCTGTGGCAGAGCTCCCTCCTGTGGTCACAAGTGGTACTTCGGCTGGTTCTCTTTGTGAGCTTCCGTTGGTGGAGGAAAGTGGTATGCGGCTTCTGAATTTCCTTCCTCAGGTGATGTGGTGAAGTCGTTAGGTGCTGCTCTATTTAACTCCACCTAGTGCTTTGATCCTGGCCTCCAGTCAATGTTCTAGTATTGGACCTGTTTCCTCCTGGATCGTTCCTGTGGCCTGCTGCTCTGCATAGCTAAGTTCCTCTTTGCTATTTGTTTGCTGTTTTTTTCTGTCCAGCTTGTCAATTTGTTTTTTACTGCTTGCTGGAAGCTCTGGGACGCAGAGGGTGTACCTCCGTGCCGTTTGTTCGGTACGGAGGGTCTTTTTGCCCCCTTTGCGTGGTTTTTGTAGGGTTTTGTGTTGACCGCAAAGTTACCTTTCCTATCCTCGCTCTGTTCAGAAAGTTGGGCCTCACTTTGCTAAATCTATTTCATCTCTACGTTTGTCTTTTCATCTTAACTCACAGTCATTATATGTGGGGGCTGCCTTTTCCTTTGGGGTATTTCTCTGAGGCAAGGTAGGCTTATTTTCTATCTTCAGGCTAGCTAGTTTCTCAGGCCGTGCCGAGTTGCATAGGGAGCGTTAGGCGTAATCCACGGCTGCCTTTAGTGTGGTTGGAGAGGATTAGGGATTGCGGTCAACAGAGTTCCCACGTCTCAGAGCTCGTTCTTGTTTTTTGGGTTATTGCCAGGTCACTGTATGTGCGCTGACCTCTATGTCCATTGTGGTACTGAATTACCTTCCATAACACTCAGCCCCCAGCATTCCTGGCCCCCTGTGACACCAGCCCCATTTCCTCCCTGCTCTCCCATGCCCCATGTCCTACTAGGTCCCCAGGTTCAGGTCATTGTGCTCCTCTGGGCCCCCCGTGCACACCTTGTTCCTCCTCCCCTGGTCCCCCTTGTTCCCCATCTCCCATGCCCTGAGTCCTCCTGCACCCTCATGCATTCCCAGCCCCTTGTCCCCGTGTGGCTCCTCTGCCCTGTTCTCAAGTCTCCCCTGTACCCTTTCTCACCGTGTGTTCTCCATCTACCCTGTCCTTGTAATCCCTGTGTCCCTTCTTCCCTCCTCCCAAGTCTCCCCCCCGTCTTTCTCTGCCCCCTTGCAGCCCTTGCGTCCCTATCTACTCTGCCCTCAGAGTCCCCTTGTGTCCTCTTGTTCCTGTCTCCCTTGCCAACTAGTCCCTGTGTGTCCCATTGTTCCCTTCTCCCCTTCCTCCTAGGCCCTATATGTCCCCTTGTGCTTGTATCCCTTGTCCGTGTGTGTAGCCTTGTGTTAGTGTCCCTTGTCCACTAGTCCCTGTGTGTCCCCTTGCACCTGTCTCCCTTGTCCCCTTATGCTTGTGTCCCTTTCCCCGTGTGCCAGTCTCCCTTGCCCATTAGTCCCTGTGTGTCCCCTTGTCAGTCTCCCTGGCCAACTAGTCCCTGTGTGTCCCCTTGTGCCAGTCTCCCTTGTGTCAGTCTCCCTTGCCCACTAGTCCCCTTGTAACCTACTCCCCTGCCTCCTAGCCCCCATGTGTCCCCTTGTGCCTGTCTTCTTTGCTCCCTAGCCCCCCTATGTTACCCCTGTGACTGTCTCCCCTATCCCCCTTGTGTCCTTTTCCCCTGCCCCCTAATCACCATTTGCTTGTGTCTTTCTCACTTCCCCTGTATGGAGGGGCTGCATTACTCTGAGGGGGGCTGCATTGCATTCTATGGGGGTTACATTGTATGGTATGGCAGGGCTGCAGTATACTCTTAGGGGTGGCTGTATTATACTATATGTGGGCTTCATTATACTGAATCGAGGCCTATGGGGAATATATTATACTATATGAAGATCTAGGGTGCATCATACTATGGGAAGTGAATTGTACGACATGCATGATGATAGCGGTGCATTATACTATATGGAGCACTATGAGGAGTGTATTATACTATATGGAGGACTGAGCAGTGTATTTTAATATATGGAGGAGTATTTGGCATGTATAATACTAAATGGAGGACTGAGGAGTGTACTATACTATATGGAGGACTATGAGGGGTGCATTATACTATATGGAGCACTATGAGCAGTGTATTATACTATATGGAGGACTGAGCGGTGTATTTTAATATATAGAGGACTATGTGGAGTCTATAATACTAAATGGAGGACTGAGGAGTGTATTATACTATATGGAGGACTATGAGGGGTGCATTATACTATATGGAGGATTGAGCAATGTATTATACTATATGGAGCACTACGAAGAGTGTATTATGCTATATGGAGCAAAATGAGGAGTGTATTTTAATATATGGAGGAGTGTATTATACTATATGGAGGACTGACGAGTGTACAATACTATATGGGGACTATGGGGAGTATATTATACTAAAAGGAGGACTATGGGGGTGCATTATACTTCTTATATGGATCCCCATGACTTCTATGTTAGCCCCTGATGAGTATAATGGTTTATTTTATTTTATACATTACATAACAATGGCAGTATGGAAGACAAATATATGCCAGGATGGGGCACTGGATAGTTATGCAACTGAGGTCACACTATACAACTTTGCAATAAAGCTATAGTGTGCAAAATTAATAGGGAAAATGTGAATTTGGGTGGAAAATCTTTTGGCATGGTGGAGGGCCCCATTTGAAAGTTCGCACCGGGGCCCATAACTTTGTAGTTACGCCACTGCATAAATAGTGTTATTACTTTAATACATAGTTGACATCTTATTCTGAAAGTCGCCTGAAATATCAGGTGCAATATATTGTGTTTAAAAAAATAAAATAAAATAGTTATATAAATGAGTGTAATTATGGTAATCTATAAAAAGCAAGAATATATATGAGTTTACTGTGTATATATTAGCATCCATAACATAAATTATATATAGAATGCCAGTTATATATGTAGAATATTGGGGATAGACTTCATTAACAGTATAATTAAGAACAGCATACATTTTTTATTTTTAATCCACCATATGTTAGGAGTCGAGTTCCCGCCGCTGCACAGGGGGAATCTCGAGCCGTGTCTGCTGCGGTCTCCCATTCTGCATCGGCCGCAGTGGAGCCTGCTCAGCGGAGACGTCGGTCCCAGCGTCTCATTGGATCTGATACTGTGCAAAGGGTTACTGCTGCCTCTCCAGGCTCTGCTATTGTACCCTGCACTGGTCTGCGGCGAGCAGGCTTTTCTGGGACTAAGTCCTGCTTTGCACACACTGAGTATGCCCAGGGTAAGTTCTCTCAGTGGAGGTCTAGGGTCACATGCTCAGGTACTGCAGCGACTTCCATTGGTCCTCCAGGAAGGTCCTGTACATGCTGCAGCTATAAAAGGTTCGCATGACCTCACGGCCATGCGCTAGTGTCAATTTATGTATGAGCTCAGTGCCAGTGTGGTCATATTTGTATGCAGTCAGGGACCCGGCTGAAATAAGCCCCTAGAATGCTGGCACCTCTGGAGAGGAGTTTCGTGTGTGTGTATTCAGGGACCAGGCTGAAATAAGCCCCTAGAATGCTGGCACCTCCGGCAAGGAGTTTCATGTGAGTGGATTCGGGGCTGGCGTATAGCCATTAGAATTCCGGCTCCACTGGAGAGGAGCTGCGTGTTTGCATTTGACTGCATGACCACTAACTGCTCTACTAAGTAGCTGTGTTCCTCTGTGAGATAAACAGGGCACAGTGTTCTCTTTGCTAACAGACTCTGTGAAGTAACAGAGTTTGTTTATAGTACTATATTGTACCGCCATACTTAGCAGCAGGTTCTTTCCTGCACGGTGGATCCCGGGTTGCGAACGTACCTACTACTACTAATAAATATATATATTCGGTGCGTTCCGCCAACCCTAACACCATATAAACATAGGTCAAAAAGCAACACTGGAATCTTTTTCCTTTTTCCTTGAACAGCTTGAAAAAGGAAGACATGACTTTTGCTCTATGCAGCTAAGGCAGCAATATGTCATGCAAACATGTGTCCTAGGGGTTTAATATTATGTGCTCTAGTTGTTGAGAACATCAGATGTCTGTCTTACAACATACTAAGTTAACCTTGGATCTATATGTGACACTAATTTTCTAGCAATCCTAAAATTTAATTTTAGGCATTGTTACAGGTACTTTATCATTGTAGGGCTTATTTACAGGGACTGGCTAAAGTATTCATGAAAAAGAATAAACCATGAACTGTATACCCTTGTTGTCTCAATTCAAAAGGTTAAAAACATTTTATTAGAAAAAGATTAAGAAATGTTTCATGGTGAAAAGATGCAATTCCCAGGGATATGCACAACCCACTGACGCGTTTCGAACTTTATGCATTCTTAGTCATAGTGTGGCATAGTTCCCCAGCGTTAGGTGTTGTTTTAAATAGTGAAAGAGCACAAAATGGCATGGACGAATCACCATTCACTTAGAAAGATGAAAATTGATTTATTTATCGAACTAAATGTTTAGTAATTATACATTAAGTCTGTTCTGATATTCATGCCATTTGACGTTCATTCTAGTATTTAGCTTATAAATTCAGGAAGCTTTTTTATGTTTTAGAATATACAATCTATCGCCTTCTCTTTTGGGTGGAGGAAGTCTTTCATAGAATCATAGCGTGTTAGATGCAGGATTCACTAAACCATCTCAGACAGATGTCTGTCCCGCCTCTGTTTGAAGACTTCCATTGAAGGAGAACTCACCACCTCTCGTGGCAGCCTGTTCCACTCATTGATCACCCTCACTGTCAAAGTTTTTTTCTAATATCTAATCTGTATCTTCTCCCTTCCAGTTTCATTCCATTGCTTCTCGTGTTTCCATGTGCAAACGAGAATAATGATGACCCCTCTACACTGTGACATTTCTTCAGATATTTGTAGACAGCTATTAAGTCTCCTTTTAGTTTTCTGTTTTATAAGCTCAACATTCAACATTCCCAGATCCATTAACTGTTCCTCGCAGGACGTACTTTGCACTCAGATCACCATCTCTGAACTTGCTCCAGTTTTTCTATGTCTTTTTTACAATTTTGGCTTTTTTGTAGCGATGAGAGTCCGCTTATTTGATGGGATCTATATCTCCAGAAGCACAAGCTGGGCACAAAGTACGGGCACTACAATGTACGGGCACTATAATGTACCGGCACTACAATAGCAGATTTGCAACTTTTCTCAGCAACATCCATTGCTGGTTGTTTCTGGAAAACGCCCGTGGAGTCAACATCATCAATACACCTGTAGATAAATTCCCAAAAGGGTATAATTTCCAAAATGGGGTCACTTGAATGGGTTCTTCTTATCTCTTTGCTTCTCGTTAATCTAAAATAGGTACGTTTTCCAAAAAAATATAGGGGACAATTGCAAGAACGTTTGAAACTGCAAGAGTGCAGAATTACACCGTGAAAATTGTTTAATTGGCTGTTACCATGGAAATACATATTCTGCATAAGAGCTGTAAACATAAAACGACAGGACACTTTTAATTAAGATGTATTGTAAAGTGGCTTCCTTTTTCATTTCAGGTTTTTAAGGACAATAAAAAGTTTGCTGCCAATGTGTACGCAACCTTTAAACGAACCATAACTTTTGACTCTACGATTTTGACTTTTTCATCTAATGTAAAATTGATGCATATTTTCCAGAGAGACTTCCGCTAGACTCAGTTCCTACCCTAATGATTATTCCCTGTCAAACATATCTGCTAAGTAGGTGCTAAATGAAAAGGCTGCTGGTTTAAAAAAAATTGCACAGTGAATTTAAAATGTCTAATAAGATGCTGAAAATTACCTCCAGCTTTCACATGTCAGATACCATAAAAATAAAGCCTAGAATGGAAATGCAGCACAGTCATAATTAACACTGTGATGTGTTCTCAGATAATCAAATATTACCCTCAGAGGAGTCTATTGAACAAGATTATTGCAAGCGATAGTTCACTAATCATAATGTGACAGCTATTTTTTATGTCATTGATCCAGGCTGCCTTTGACTATTTGTCAGTGTCACTTAGTCTATTTAATAGGGTTGAGATTTCCCCCCACATAGAGACAGCTCTTGTACGACTCCAATTTATGTCACCCTTTGCTCACAGGGATCATCTTTACAAAGCCAGGATTAAAATTGGGATAAATACATCCTGATGGCTCTCCGCTCAGATACAAGACAGCTCTGTGGTATTCCTCATCTGTAAATTGGTCAATATAGACATTGGGGACAGTATGCTTCAAATGTATTATAATAATTTCAGCAAGTCAGATGTAAAAAAAAATGATCATTCATAACCTAATTGCTCGGTTGGAAAAATGTGCTGAAAAGCTTGCAGGTCTGCTAAATATTTAAAGAGAATCTGTCAGCAGATATTTCCCACAAAATCCGAGAGCAGCATAATATAGAGACAGAGACCCTGATTCCCAAAATTTATCACTTACTGGGTTTCTTGCTGTAATTTTGATAAAATCACTCTTTAATCAGTAGGAGATGATCATTTGAGGACTGGTAAAGCTGCTGCCAGGTAGTCCTTCATATTCATGAGCTCTGTATAACCCAGCCCTCACCACTGATTGCACACTTTCTGTGTGCATAGGCAGACAGCTGCCAATTCATATAGAGCTCAGCATTCAGAGAACAGGTAGATCTGCAGTAGAGAAAGTGACCACAAGGAGTCCAGTAATTGACATATCACTGGAACCATAGACATGAGCTGGCACATATGGTGGTACAATTCCAATGTTTAGGTGCACATTCACACTGTGGCCATTAACAATCACAATTTAAAATAAAAGCAATATGAGCAAATATTCCTCAGTAAGTAAATAAGTAAAAAAACTTAGTTGATATTTTGCTCAAGAAATCATAAACACCTACCACTGCGACAAGGTGTACCCCAATCGGAAAAGTCCTATCTCTAGTAATAGCCAAAAGTGAAGAAGTCAGGGAACCGCTTTCATTGCTGTGCACCTGGGTGGGAATGGATAAAAATAGAAATGCTTCAGAGATGAAAAGAAAAGGAAAAATTTCACTTTTACAATCATTTAACCCCTTCACGACATCCGCCGTATACAGTACAGACCAAAAGTTTGGACACACCTTCCTATTTAAAGATTTTTCTGTATTTTCATGACTATAAAATTGTAAATTCTTTGCTGGTGACACTGTTGGGGATTTATTCAAAATTGAAGGCATACTGAACCAGCATGGCTACCACAGCATCTTGCAGCGGCATGCTATTCCATCCGGTTTGCATTTAGTTGGACCATCATTTATTTTTCAACAGGACAATGACCCCAAACACACCTCCAGGCTGTGTAAGGGCTATTTCATTAAGAAGGAGAGTGATGGGGTGCTACGCCAGATGACCTGGCCTCCACTGTCACCAGACCTGAACCCAATCGAGATGGTTTGGGGTGAGCTGGACCGCAGAGTGAAGGCAAAAGGGCCAACAAGTGCTAAGCATCTCTGGGAACTCCTTCAAGATTGTTGGAAGACCATTCCCGGTGACTCCCTCTTGAAGCTCATCAAGAGAATGCCAAGAGTGTGCAAAGCAGTCATCAAAGCAAAAGGTGGCTACTTTGAAGAACCTAGAATATAAGACATATTTTCAGTTGTTTCACACTTTTTTTGTTAAGTATATAATTCCACGTGTGTTAATTCATAGTTTTGATGCCTTCAGTGTGAATGTCCAATTTTCATAGTCATGAAAATACAGAAAAATCTTTAAATGAGAAGGTGTGTCCAAACTTTTGGTCTGTACTGTATATGCGGCGCATGACGAAAGCGGGTGTATGGAGCGTGCTCACACAGCAAGCCTGCCCCATACCCGGCAGATGATGGCTGAGCATTACAGCCAGGACCTGCTGCTAACAATCCCTTGTGGAGCTTAGCTCATGATTGTTAACCTGTTAAATGCCGCTGTCAATCTTAGGGGTTGTCATGACAGCCGGGGCTCTGCTGATGACCTCCGTGCTGTCATTATGGAACTCCATTGAAACCCTGCCTATGGCAGGGCTATAAAGGAGACTGCTTTCTGCTATATGCAGGGATGCTGAGGCATCACTGCAGATAGCACAAGCGATCGGATGATTGCATCTTCGAGCCTCCTAAGGGGGCTAACAAGATCAGTAAAATGTAAAGAAAAGTTTAAAAAAATATGAAAAAAATAAAAAAAATAAAAGATCAAATCACCTCACTTTCCCCCATTGAAAATATAGATATTAAAAAAATGTAAAAAAATATACTGTACATGTTTTATCACTGTGCTCAGAAAAGTGTGCTCTATCAAAATATAAAAACAATTAACCTGATCGGTAAACACCGTAAATGGGAAAAATTCAAGAACGCCAAAATAACGTTTTTTGGGTCGCCGCATTTCCCCCAAAAATGCTGTAGCAAGCAATCAAAAAGTCACATCTATCCCAAAATAGTATTAATAAAAATGTTGACTCACCCCACAAAAAACAAACAATTTCACCGCACTTGGAATTTTTTTCCCCATTTTCGAGTACACTATGTGGTAAAAAGAATGGTGTCATTAAAAAGTACATTTCCTCTGGGAAATATGCAAATAGTCTCTTCAGAGAGAAAGAGGACTAGAACTCTAGTACCACCTACTGGAAGTAGCAATCCTAAGAGTCAATGTCGACCCTTTAACCAGCCTTGTCACATGACTTAGTATAAAAAGCCAAACCAGAATGTAAATTTGCAGACACTGTGTTTCTGGGTACTGCAACCGTTCATTAATTTTTCTCTGCCGTCCACTTCCAGGGAGACTGGCTACAGTGTCATTGGTTGTAAACTTCTTGATTATGTTACCTAATGGATCAACATAATCAATGAATCTCCCATAATGATTACCAAAAAACAAATAGAAACACAGGAGTATGAGCCAAAAGTAAAAACATAAATCTTTATTGAGCAAAGTTTCAAGACTTGCTAAAAAAAATCTAAAAGGAGAATGTCAGACAAAGGCAAAGCTACACTTGATTATGTTGCACCCCGAGGACAATGGAACATCAGGATCTCTGGAGATGGACTTTTAACCTTGTGATTGTTGATTATTTTCTACAATTTTGGTTCTCAACTCCTCAGACAGTTCTCTTCTCCTCTTTCTGTTCTCCATGCTTAAAACGGCACACAAAGACACACAAAGCAAAGATTGAGTCAACTTCTCTTTTTATCTGATTTCAAGTGTGATATTCATATTGCCCACATCTCTTACTTGCCACAGTTGAGTTTGAACGAGCATCAAATATTTGAAACAAAGTTGTTTACCCACAAGTTTGGAATGGTGACAACATTTTTTGTCACCCCATTTTTGGGATTTAGTGTGAAATTATTTCCAATTTGCCTTCTTTTCTCTGTTTTTTTTGTGTGTTGTTGCAATACACATATATGAAATAAACATGTGTATAACAAAACGTGTAATTGCAAAAATTTTCAGGGAGAAATACTTCATTTTGTGGAACAATTTCAAGGGTACCAACACTTTTAGCCATGACTGTATATAAAAGCCCCACCTCTGCATCTGTGCATGGTATACAGTGCCTTGCAAAAGTATTTGGTCCCCTGGAACTTTTCAACCTTTTCCCACATATCATGTGTTAGGAGTCGAGTTTCCTCTGCTGCACAGGGGGAATCTCGAGCCGTGTCTGCTGCGGTCTCCCATTCGGTATCGGCCGCAGTGGGCTCTGCTCAGCGGAGACGTCGCTCCCAGCGTCTCGCTGGGGCTGATTCGGTGCATAGGGTCACTACTGCCTTTTCTGGCTTTCCTATGGTACCCTGCACTGATCTGCGGCGAGCGAGCCTCTCTGGGACTAAGTCCTTGTTTACTCATACTGAGCATGCCCAGGGCAGGGTCTCCCATTGGAGGTCGAGGGCCACATGTATGGTCACATGCTCAGGTGCTGCAGTACATTCCATTGGTCCTTCTGGAAGGTCCTGAAAGGGCAAAACATGCTCAGGTACTGCAGCACTTTCCATTGGTCCTTCTGGAAGGTCCTGAAAGGGCAAAAACTTCAGTAGCAGCTTCCTGTGCTGCAACTATATAAACTGCGCATGAGCGCACGGCCATGCGCTAGTATTGTCTTATGTTATGTGCTTTGCGCCAGTGTGGTCACATGCATGTGTGTTCAGGGACCCGGCTGAAATAAGCCCCTAGAATGCTGGCTCCTCCGGCGAGGAGATTGAGTCTGAGTGTATTCAGGGACCCGGCTGAAATAAGCCCCTAGAATGCTGGCTCCTCCGGCGAGGAGTTTTGTATGTTTGTGTGACCACTGACTGCTCTCTGTTTGGGCAGTTAGCCTGTGCCTCTGTGGAGTCTAACAGGGCACAGTGCTTTCCTTTCACGGCTACTCAGTGAATTAACTGAGTTAGTCTATACCGCCATATAGCTCCGCCGTTTGCTAGCAGCAGGTACTCCTGCACGGTGGACCCCGGGCTGCGAACGCACCAATATCAATAAACATCTCTATTTACTCGGTGCGTTCCGCTAGCCTTAACATCATGCTTCAAACATAAAGATACCAAATGAAAATTTTGGTAAAGAATCAACAACAAGTGGAACACAATTGTGAAGTTGAACGAAATTTATTGATTATTTTAAATTTTTGTGGAAATTCAAAAACTGAAAAGTGGGGCATGCAATATTATTTGGCCCCTTTAACTTAATACTTTGTTGCACCACATTTTGCTGCGATTACAGCCGCAAGCCGCTTGGGGTATGTCTCTATCAGTTTTGTACATTGAGAGACTGAAATTCTTGCCCATTCTTCCTTGGCAAACAGCTCGAGTTCAGTGAGCTTTGATGGAGATCGTTTGTAAACAGCAGTTTTCAGCTCTTTCCACAGATTCTCGATTGGATTGAGGTCTGGACTTTGACTTGGCCATTCTAACACCTGAATACGTTTATTTGTGAACCATTCCAATGTAGATTTTGCTTTATGTTTGGGATCATTGTCTTGTTGGGAGACAAATCCCCATCCCAGTGTCAGGTCTTTTGCAGACTCCAACAAGAATGGTCCTGTATTTGGCTCCATCCATCTTCCCATCAATTTTATACATCTTCCCTGTCCCTGCTGAAGAAAAGCAGGCCCAAACCACGATGCTGCCACCACATGTTTGACAGTGGGGATGGTTTGTTCAGGATGATGAGCTGTGTTGCCTTTACGCCAAACATATCGTTTGGCATTGTTGCCAAAAAGTTCGATTTTGGTTTCATCTGACCAGAGCACCTTCTTCCACATGTTTGGCGTCCCCCCCCAGGTGACTTGTTGCAAACTTTAAACAACACTTTTTATGGATATCTTTGAGAAATGGCTTTCTTCTTGCCACTCTTCCATAAAGGCCAGATTTGTGCAGTGTACGACTGATTGTTGTCCTATGGACAGACTGTCCCACCTCAGCTGTAGATCTCTGCAGTTCATCCAGAGTGATCATGGGCCTCTTGGCTGCATCTCTGATCAGTCTTCTTCTTGTTTGAGATGAAAGTTTAGAGGGACGGCCAGGTCTTGGTAGATTTGCAGTGGTATGGTACTCCTTCCATTTCAATATGATCGCTTGCACAGTGCTCCTTGGGATGTTTAAAGTTTTGGAAACCATTTTGTATCCAAATTCAGCTTTAAACTTCTCCGCAACAGTATCACGGACCTGCCTGTTGTGTTCCTTGGTCTTCATGATGCTCTCTGTGCTTCAAACAGAACCCTGAGACTATCACAGAGCAGGTGCATTTATACAGAGACTTGATTACACACAGGTGGATTATATTTATCATCATTAGGCATTTATGGCAACATTGGATCATTCAGAGATCCACAATAAACTTCTGGAGTGAGTTTGCTGCACTGAAAGTAAAGGGGACGAATATTTTTGCACGCCCCACTTTTCAGTTTTTGAATTTCCACAAAGGTTTAAAATAACCAATAAATTTCATTCAACTTCACAATTGTGTTCCACTTGTTGTTGATTCTTCACCAAAAATTTACGTTTGGAATCTTTATATTTGAAGCATGATATGTGGGAACAGGTTGAAAAGTTCCATGGGGCCAAATACTTTCGCAAGGCACTGTAATTGTGCATGCATAGATCTCTATATTTCTATGGAAGTTTATAAAACAGCCAAAAATTTAACACTGGATGGGACTTATGGAACCCCCTTTTAAGGCGGTGTCTGGTCTAAATGAATAAGTCTGCAGTAACTCTGTGTTACTACGAACTTATGAATCCAACAGCAATGATTCGCTGGTTTCTGAACTGGGAACGGCGGTGGTGTATGCGACATGCATACTACCGAGCTGAAGCTGTCTAGAGGGTGCAGCCTTACTCAGTACAATTCGGACTGTAAGATAATGATGGATACATAGATCAATGCCGAGACTTACATTAAGGACTAAGAATAAGACTGACATTTTATAGGATTTTCTGTGTGACATGGTAAAATCCAATTTTACTCAATGATGTAATTATTTTTCTGGGAAATAAAAGCTGCCAGCAACCTTGCCACCATCAGAAAAGGATTAACTACCATTTTCACCGGGAAGTCTTAGCCTAAAGTGTTTTGAAATCCGTTTTTGTTTTATTTTTGGTCATCTACTCTTTGATCCGGTACTTTTCCCTATTTAGGTGAGTTCCTAAATCATTCAAACATTTAAAAAAATTTTTTTATCTCCGCGAAAACTTGTCTGAAGTAATTCCTCTCTAGAGCGGCAATCAGTTAAACAGGATGAGCAATCAGCCCCAGTGATTAGACAGCGAAAATCATTTTGGGCATATTTCAGATTGTAAAGTTGTGTAGTTGTATATCGCTCTCAACAGGTATAGACTTTTGCAGCAATCATTATTTGAATATCATTTTCATGATCACATTGCTGTCTTGATGGAGCATTTATAAGCAAACAAGCTGATGGAGTGTGGGGATCTGAGGATTTACATCAGACATATGCAACTGGGAAAGTTGTTTTATAGTTTTCAAAATATCTGCTTACAATTTTATGGTAATTGTATCCAATTTCTAGATGAGTAAAAGTTGAATTCCTTAATTACTGTATATAAAGTTTTCAAGTTCTGCATTTGTAGTAGTTTGCACTACTACACGCCATAGCTAAGGTGACAAGGCCACATAATTTATTATTGAATTCACAAATGTAGGAACTGACTGGCTCTATGTGCAGTTCTGCCACTTGGCTAAAATCCCAAGTGATGTTTCAATGTTTTTCTACTGAATGGATTTCTGGAGTAGAGTTAAATTGCAACCTTTTTCCTCATGAAGCATTTACTGTAAGATTCCATACCAAGTGGATCTCTGCAATGAGAACCAGTACTCAAGACTTCAAAGGAGATACAGGAACAGCTCAGTGAAAGCACCAAAAGGGAACCTGTCATGTAAAAACTTGCAGATATGGGGTTAATCTGCAGGTTAATGAGATTCTGACACCCTGTGGCTGCCACACTGAGAGCCCCACTGCCAGGAGGAAATTTACTTTATTCCTCCCGGCAGGTTCGCTCTTTCAGTCTTACGGGTTGGCTGGCAGGGTTTCAGTCACTGTTCAGTGCATAGTGAGTTGTGGCGGTAACTGAGCCCCGATAGTGACTGACCGGCACTAATGCTGAGTCGGCTGTCAGTCAATGTGGAGGTGTGTTTACAGCCATTGCCACACCGATTTATTCTCAACAGGGTACACATACAATTGTTTTCTATGTGAATTAACACCTATAATAAATGTATAAGTGTACAGTTTGTGGTAGAGGGACAGAGCTTATGGATTAAAATATGATTTATGTACTGCATACTGTACAGTAGGAAGAAGGTAAGGAGAGGCTAGCAAATTAGTAAATCATTCACTTAAATCCCCAAGAAACAAAATAAAAAAGAAACTCATGCTCCAATGTTTTTTTTTTATTTAGTTTCTTAAATTTCTGTGACTTTCCCCTGCAATTACTTAGTACTATTGAAAAAAGTCCAATGGACAAGGAGAGGAGAGCTCCATGCAACCTTGGCTTGGCCTTCAACCCTTGCAAAGAAACAAGCAATGTCCATAGGTACAAGGAACAAGGAACTGGAGGTGGATTAAAACGTAATCTTTAATTTATTCCAACAGGTTAAAAGCTAAAAAATAGTGAAAAACTATATAGCGATGTTTCTGCCATATTACCTCTATTTCTTGTCTAGGTTGATAAAGACCAAATGGCCAAAATGTCTCTACCATGTTTTGCTAAAACCTAATAAAATAACCTATTAACCTAATAGAGTTCTGGTACCTTGAACTCTTGGATATAGGTGCCAGTATTAAATCAAAGCTGACTTCTGGAACTTACTAGTTGGATAATCATCAATCAATATCAGATTGGTTTGGGCCAAACTCCTGGCGCCCACACTGATCAGCTGATTAAAAGGACAGAGGTGGACCAGAACTGGCACAACTTTGTATGTTGTGTAACGGTATGGAAAACGCTTTCCTGTTCATTTCTTTGAAGGAGAGCGTCCAGTCCTATTGACGGCCATTACACAATGAATGGTGCTGCACTATTTGTAGGGCAAATCAGCTGATCAATGGAGGCGCCAGGAGTTGGCATTCAAAACCAATAACATCAATATTAAGGTTCTGGAACAACTAGCAATAACTCAATGACACCGTTCCCATTTTTGGATATCTTGAAAAAGTTGCTTCAGTTCTTAATATTGGAGCTGCATCCAGATTGATTATTTATTTGGGAACTGGTTTCCAAGTAGAGGAATTTGAACATATTTTTTCTATATCAAAATATGGGGGATATTATAAATATTTCTAATAAAACCCTTTTAAATGAGAAATTATGGATTGTATGGAATTTTTTGTGAATTAGGTACTTTTACCCATTTGCTGTCTATCGTTTTGTATGCCATCTCCATTCAAGCTTCTTCTTTTATTATTAACACTTATAACACCTGCAAGTGTAGGCACCCCCGATATTTTTTAACCACTATTTGATATGTTTTGACACTTACAATCATCGTGTGTTGTTTACAATCGCAAGCCTGGAGTAGATGAGCATTTTCTATCTACATGGCAATATTAAGTTATTACAATTGGAAATCATTATTTTCACTTTATGCAATGTTTTGTTTGATTGTATTTCTAATAATGCATTTAAGTCTTTCTGTCAAATCAGCTGTGGGATGTGCAGTTTGCAAATGATTGAGCTTAAAATAAGAATATTAAAATGACTTTAGCAGATATTTCTGTGCCTCTGCAACCTTGCATGTCAACACTTCATTTACTAGCTTACTACACTTCAGTGGGAAAGGTAATTAGAGTCTAAATTAAACTCTGTAGACTGTGTCCCAATGTCTTTTTAGTGCAAAGCATGAAGAGAAGACCAATTTATGCATATTTCCTCCTTGTTTAGAAGATTCATGTTTATCTAATATACAGTCAATATTATTGTCCTCGAAGAGTTTAGGGTATTGCTTACAATCTGTCACAAAGAAGCCTTTGATAGCGCTACAGCCAAGCTCTACTGATTCAGAAATCATTTAATGGGCTAGAAATCCTGATCAAGGCTCACATAATTAACTATAAACGTGGAAGAGCATTTAGCATATGCCGAGGATCAATAAAAGTGTAGGATTCAGAAGTTATGAGCTTCATTTCCTCATTCATGTTTACTGAAGATGGTAGATACATTTTCCCCCTTTATGTATCTCAGTACATTTTTGTTATATATGAAATATTATAATAGCATTCCAATTTCAAACATTTATTTCATTTGCTCAGGCAAACTCTAGCTCATTGCAGGTAGGCAATACCCTCATATAGTCAGGAAACATGAAGAGATATGGAGCATTTTAGGAATAACAGTAGAAGGCTAAAGACTAAGATGCAGGGGCGTAGCTCGGGGTCCAGCTCAGGGAAGGGGTGAAGCATTTGAGTGGGCCCCGAACCAAGTAACCCTGATTACAACTATGATGGTGAGCCCTAATTATGGAGGAACCTCAGTAAATGACTATGCTGATATTTAAAATAAATCACTATAAAAAGACTAACACCAAAATTATCACCATGCGGTGACCATATAATGGCAGCTACCAGTCCATGTAAGAGATTACAGAGCAGTTACAGATATTGACTTACAGATGACTTTTTTTTCTTATGGGGTCACTTTTCCCATCTTTTCCATCTGGACCAGACCAACATAACAACTTCTTCCAGGCACGACTCATCTGCAGAGACACATCTGACTTCTAACATTTCCAGCATCTTTTCCCAACCTACACAAACTCTTCAACTTGCTGTTACCCCAGTACTGAACCACAGCTGCCATATCTGTCCCTTATTACTTCCCAGTCACTTCACTGTGAATTACTTCACAGTGTCCACATTTTGCCCCTAGAACGTAATAATGCTCCCTCTGCACCTTTGTCAGTCACAATACTCTGAATGCCACTATAGCAACAATGCTTAAGTGCCCACTTAACATTTAATACTTTCTCCTGAGTCTTGCCATATACAGCTCCCTTATCCAGAGTATGATGGGGCCACAGCTCCTCTCTACACAGTATAATGGACCCATAGCTCCCCTACTTGCAGTAAGGCCCCCATCTCCCCTATATACAGTATGATGTCTATACAGCTCCATTATACACAGTATGATATCCCCACAGCTCCCCTATGCACAGTATGATGTCCCCACAGCTCCCCTATGCACAGTATGATGTCATCACAGCTCCCCTATGCACAGAATGATTTCCCCACAGCTCCCCTATACACAGTATGATGTCCCCACAGCTCCCCTATGCACAGTATGCTGTCCCCACAGCTCCCCTATACACAGTATGATGTCCCCACAGCTCCCCTATGCACAGTATGATGTCCCCACAGCTCCCCTATGCACAGTATGATGTCCCCACAGCTCCCCTATGCACAGAATGATTTCCCCACAGCTCCCCTATACACAGTATGATGTCCCCACAGCTCCCCTATGCACAGTATGCTGTCCCCACAGCTCCCCTGTGCACAGTATGATATCCCCACAGCTTCCATATACACAATATGATGTTCCCACAGCTACCTTTTACACATTGTAGTGTCTATGCAAGTACTCTATACACAGTATGGTATCCCCACAGCTTTACTATACACAGTATGATATCCCTACAGCTACTATACACATAATATGCTGTCCCTAAAACACAGTATAATGATCATCCCAGTAGTCCTCACACTGTAGCATGGCTTCACAGTTTATAATAGCCCCCACAGTGTATAATGGCCCCCACACAATATGAAGGTCCCAAACAGAAACCCCCATATTGAATTGGGTCCCTCAAATTTATGATGTTCCCACTGTCACACAATAAATTTTAATTAGAATGAAAAAAAATATACCCACCTAATCCAGGATCCTTTGAATTCACCAACAAAACATTGATTCCATTGCTCATGGATGTCAGAGTTCCGGCACAGTGCGCTGGGCCAGTGTCTACAGGAATGAGAGATGTAGTGCAGGTAGATCACGCTGATTCAGTTATGAGTGGCGGTAGCTCAGAGTAGGCCCCTCAGTGCGGGGCCCAGGGTGACAGCACCCTCTGCCCCTGGTAGCTACGCTACTGCTAAGAAGATTTGCAATTGTCATCTATTTACCTTCTACAATTCTTGTTAAACAATAGTACAATCACATTATAACTGATGTTTCGGAATTCAGAAGCTTAGAGACTGCATTGACAAGAGACATTAAAAAGGTTGGTTTTATAGACATAAAAGGTTAAAATTGCAAAGGGCTTTTAAATAAAACCAACTTTGAAATGTATTGTTATTAAACATTTCAACTCTCTAGAATAGAAGGATTTTTTTTATATGATACAGTTTACTACTTGCTGCGTAGATTACTGGCCACAATTGCAGTCTATCAGTAATGGCTGGTCTCTTAGGTAAGGAGCAGAGTGATTACAAGCTCCTTGCTGGAGAATCTGCAAGTACTGCTCTGATTTGATCCAACCGGCTTCAATGCTACTGAGCTCCTCCGATGCTGAAGAGGCAAAGCTGCATTAGAGAGCAGATAATTTGGCCAGCTGTGCAAAATTGCTGCTGGACTGAACTTTTAATCATGAGGAGCTCATCGCCCCCATGAAATAGGAAATGGTATGCTTGGGAGCCATGCACTACTAAAGATCAATGTTGAGACAACCCTTGAAGACATAATGATTGCAGGTGATGCAATGATTGACACCCAAGTTTCCCTTAAAGGGACCCTGCCAGCACAGAATGACTGTTAAATCTCAGTCTGCTCGATGATTCATAATATGGCCAATCATTTAAATACCCTTCCCCACCTACTTATTGTCCCTCTATCTCCATCCCCTCTTCTTTGATTGACAGCTCTGGCTTCTTAGATCCAGAGGAGGAAGGAGATAGATGGACATCAAGCAGATGGGAAGGTGTAGTAAACTGTTTGGCCATGCCATGATGCACCTAGCAGCTGTTCTTGATTTGAACAGTCATTCTGTGCTGATAAAGTCCCTTTAATGGGAACCTGTTAGGTCTCCTAGAACTGATCAGATCAGACAAAATGAGAATTTGCCTATTCCTTATTTTTTTTCCTAGGAAATTCAATTTGCGCAGAAGTTATTCTCTGTGAATTTAAATTCCCTTATTATGACACGGGGTCCATTCAGACTCTAGAGTATAATAAAGGTAATATGTTAAAATAAAAAAAAATGTTATACTCACCCACAGCTCACCTCTTCAGCCACTCTGATATTCACCGCCACTCGTCCGGACCTTGCCACGTCTTCTAATCTCCCACATGTACACTGTGACCTCCTGTTTGTCCAAGAAGAACCCTCTCTGGTGTCCTGACACCCATATGCCTGGCACAGTTGCGAGAGATCAAAAGATTCCAATGTGAGCAGCAAGACATCAGAAGATGCCACAAGGACCGGAAGGGTGACTGTTGGTAGCGGAGATGCCGGAGAGCTGATAGGTGAGTTGAGTATAACTATTTTTTTTTAACTTTTTTTATGGATTTTATGGTTACGAAAAATGGCGGCATGCTGATGCCATTTTGCTGGGTCTGTGCAGAAGCCAATTACAAAGGATCTGCATTTTGGTGAATGTGGATTTTTATAAAATTCAAGTAGAATTAATTTAATCTCAAATTTATTCTCTCATTTCTTCTAATTGTTCCAAAATGTCTCTACATTATTATATATGGAAATACCGGTATTCTAATAATTGCAAAACAATGGGGAGACAAAGAGCGCAATAGGGTCTTATCCGCGTTACACAGAGGAGAATATACACCAAATTTGTTCATCTGGTTAGGATGAGATTAGAGCATATAGATAGCAGCTGCTGCAGATCCACATGTCTTCACCGACCAGAGAAAATAATGTCTTCAAAGGGAGATTTGTAGTTAAAGTTCCGCGCTGCCGCTAAGATGAATTTCAGGAGAGTATAGTTGATTCACAGTGGTTTTATTCTATGTGTTTCAGGGGTCTCATGCCCCCTTCATCAGAAAATACCACATCAGGTATTCTAATAAGACACTGCTATCTTTTTTTTTAAGTACTTTTAATTTGTTTCTTGGTTTATGATAATGAGGCTGGACTAGTTCAGAAAGGCTTCACTTCACCTAGATTAAAGGGAACCTGTCACCCCATTTTTTCAGATTGAGATAAAAATACTGTTAAATGGGGCCTGCGCTGTGCGTTACAATAGTGTATGTAGTGTACCCTGATTCCCCACCTATGCTGCGAAATACATTACCAAAGTCGCCGTTTTCGCCTGTCAATCAGGCTGGTCAGGTCAGGTGGGCGTGGTGACATCGCTGTTTCTTCCCCAGCTTTCCGTTGGTGGCGTAGTGGTGTGCGAATGTCCAAGTGCCGAATCCACTGCGCGCAGGTGAAGAAAAAGTGCGCGATCTGCGCTATTACCCTTGTCATCGGTGGGGGCGGCCATCTTCCTGAGGCCCCGTGCAGCAGAGCACTCCATCTCCGCACGCGCGGCCTCAGGAAGATGGCCGCCCCCACGATGACAAGGGTAATAGCGCAGATCGCGCGCTTTTTCTTCACCTGCGTGCAGTGGATTCGGCACTTGGACATGCGCACACCACTACGCCACCAACGGAAGGCTGGGGAAGAAACAGCGATGTCACCACGCCCACCTGACCTGACCAGCCTGATTGACAGGCGAAAACGGCGACTTTGGTAATGTATTTCGCAGCATAGGTGGGGAACCAGGGTACACTACATACACTATTGTAACGCACAGCGCAGGCCCTATTTAACAGTATTTTTATCTCAATCTGAAAAAACGGGGTGACAGGTTCCCTTTAATCCTACTTTGGATCTTTCATCACAGCTCGCTCTAATGGGGGGAGCACCGGCACATTGTGCGCATGCACAAGATTTCTTGTAGTGTTATGATGATGGGTATTGTAAGGAGGCTTTCAATCATTCACTTGAAAGGGCTATGATCACAATGACTTTCTTTTGTACAAAATCCATTTCAGATATGAAGAATCTAATTTTTTTTTTAACATATAATGAATCTGTCAAATATCCATTATATTTAATGCAACACTATTCTGAACTCAAAAAGCAATGGAAACCTAATAAAAAAGATCTAACTCACACACATCGCTACTTTCTTTTGCTTAATTTAGCAATGTCATTTGTCAACAAGGTTATCCAGCCCATATGTAATAGGCAAATTTATAAATCCAGGAGATTACATACAACACAAACCATTTTGAAATTGGGTTACGGAATTAAAATGACAGGAGGAATGAACATTTAAATAGCAAACATTTAATGTGCTGTGTGCACTGGTGATACATTTAGATTATACTAACACTACATTTTTATGCTAAGAGTAAATATTGAAGTACAGCCAAGACACAGCTGATCAAAGCTATTTGCCTGGCTCATCTGATTAAACCGAGCTAATAAGCAAAACCTCTGCTAAATCTTTTAAACATTAAAATTTATCTCTGACTTTCACCTACTGGGAATCTGGATGAGCGAGTGCTTGAAATGGAATCTGTATAGACCTTTTATATTATGTTAAACTTTATTTTCCTGAATTTTCTAAAACAAATCATACTATAAATTATTATCAAAGATTTCTATGGCACAATAGTACCAATTTTTAACTTTGTAGAATTTGTATTGTCAGCATCTACCTAACATACACATGCAGATTGCCTCTTCAAAGAGGAAGAGGACTCGAACTCTACTGCCATCTATAGGAAGTAGCAATCCTAAAAGTCAGTATCAATGCTTTTACAAGCCTTGACACATGACTTAGGATGAAAGCTAAAGCAGAAACTCTATTTGTAGACACATGTTTCAGGTTTTTGCCCCTCCTCAGTACAAAGCAAGAGATCTGATTTGGCTCTGAAGAGCATTTTGCATATTTAATTTCCCAGAGGAGCATGGCATGGCCTACAGTTGTGGCCAAAAGGATTGACACCCCTGCAATTCTGTCAGATAATACTCATTTTCTTCCTGAAAATGATTGCAAACACAGATTCTTTGTTATTATTATCTTCCTTTAATTTGTCTTAAATGAAAAAACACAAAAAGAATTGTCCTAAAGCCAAATTGGATATAATTCCACACCAAACATAAAAAGGGGTGGACAAAAGTATTGGCACTGTTAGAAAAATCATGTGATGCTTCTCTAATTTGTGTAATTAAAAGCACCTGTAACTTACCTGTGGCACCTAACAGGTGTTGGCAATAACTAAATCACACTTGCAGCCAGTTGACATGGATTAAAGTTGACTTAACCTCTGTCCTGTGTCCTTGTGTGTACCACATTGAGCATGGAGAAAAGAAAGAAGACCAAAGAACTGTCTGAGGACTTGAGAAACCAAATTGTGAGGAAGCATGAGCAATCTCAAGGCTACAAGTCCATCTCCAAAGACCTGAATGTTCCTGTGTCTACCGTTCGCAGTGTCATCAAGAAGTTTAAAGCCCATGGCACTGTGGCTAACTTCCCTAGATGTGGACGGAAAAGAAAAATTGACAAGAGATTTCAACGCAAGATTGTGCGGATGTTGGATAAAGAACCTCGACTAACATCCAAACAAGTTGAAGCTGCCCTGCAGTTCGAGGGTACCACAGTGTCAACTTCTTACCCCGAGACATAAAAAAGCCAGGCTGGAGTTTGCCAAAACTTACCTGAAAAAGCCTAAAACATTTTGGAAGAATGTTCTCTGGTTAGATGAGACAAAAGTAGAGCTTTTTGGGCAAAGGCATCAACATAGAGTTTACAGGAGAAAAAAAGAGGCATTCAAAGAAAAGAAGACGGTCCCTACAGTCAAACATGGCGGAGGTTCCCTGATATTTTGGGGTTGCTTTGCTGCCTCTGGCACTGGACTGCTTGACCGTGTGCATGGCATTATGAAGTCTGAAGACTACCAACAAATTTTGCAGCATAATGTAGGGCCTAGTGTGAGAAAGCTGGGTCTCCCTCAGAGGTCATGGGTCTTCCAGCAGGACAATGACCCAAAACACACTTCAAAAAGCACTAGAAAATGGTTTGAGAGAAAGCACTGGAGACTTCAAAGGTGGCCAGCAATGAGTCCAGACGTGAATCCCATAGAACACCTGTGGAGAGATCTAAATATGGCAGTTTGGAGAAGGCACCCTTCAAATATCAGGAAACTGGAGCAGTTTGCCAAAGAAGAATGGTCTAAAATTCCAGCAGAGCATTGTAAGAAACTCATTGACGGTTACCGGAAGTGGTTGGTCGCAGTTATTTTATCTAAAGGTTGTGCAACTAAGTATTAGGCTGAGGGTGCCAATACTTTTGTCTGGCCCATTTTTGGAGTTTTGTGTGAAATGATCAATGTTTTGCTTTTTGCTTCATTCTCTTTTGTGTTTTTTCATGTAAGACAAATTAAATGAAGATAATAATACCAAAGAATTTGTGATTGCAATCATTCTCAGGAAGAAACTGAGTATTATCTGACAGAATTGCAGGGGTGTCAATACTTTTGGCCACAACTGTATAATCTATTTATACAGGCATGTCAAAAAAGTCACTCTTCACAAGGAGAAGTTACCTACCATAGAGACCGAAATAAGGTCACAGTGCAAACATAATGGCATGCATGCTTTGAGTGGTGATGTGTTAGGTGTCGAGTTCCCGCCGCTGCACAGGGGGAATCTCGAACCATGTCCTCTGCGGTCTCCCATTCTTCCTCAGCCACAGAGGAGCCTACTCAACAGAGACATCGATCCCAGTGTCTTGCTCAAGCTGATGTTGTACGTCTGGTTACTGCTGCCGTCCCAGGTCCAGCTATTGTAACCAGCATTAATCAGCGGCGAGCAGACGCTCCTGGGACTAAGTCCTGCTTTTTTCTTCTAACCACTGGCAAGGTCCCGCAAGGCTGCAACTATAAAAGATTGCATGGCCGCTCGGCCATGCGCTAGTATAAACTGAAATCGTGTGTGTGTGTGTGTATGCCTGTATGTTATCTGGTGAAAGCTCCTAATCATTCCCCTCCCTAGTGTTGTTGTTTGTGGTTGGGTGTCTGGAGCAAGTATAGCGCCAGATAGTGCAATCCAGCACAAAGAACGTGTACAGTGTCTCTTTAGCAGCGTTCGCTAGTGCGGCGCCGTGCGTAATTATTGCGCACCGCAGATTCGGTGCCGAACGCTAGTGGGTCTAGAGGGACTTTAACCCTGGGTCCTTGGAGTAGAGTCCCGAGACCGAACACTAGCGTTTATTCTGCAATATTGCGGCTCTGTGACATAACAGGGTCCGTTTCTAATTTACTCCGGGTGATGTTAACACGTGTTTTCGTACTATACTGCCATATACTGTCCGCCATTACCGAGCAGCAGGTAATATCTCTGCACAGTGGACCCCAGGCTGCAAACGCACCTTATAGCTTCCTTTATATTATTTGGTGCATTCTACCAGCCCTAACACGGTGTCTTGCAACAAGTGTTAAATAATTATTGATTAACTAGCTAATTGTCAGCACTTTCAAATGAGTAATTAGTTCATAATTACAATGTCATTTTCTTTAAAATTAGAAAAACGGAGGAAGAACTGATAAAAAGATATAGCTTACATGAGAGTATTTATAACTGTATTGTATTGTTTATAGTTTTAAACTAGTACTTGTAAGTTATCGAAAGGAGATTTAAACCTTATTAAGAAAACTAATACATTGAAGGAAACATTTGTTAATCATGAAGGTGCCAGGATTCTGGCACAATTTTTGCCAAAAATCTGTCTTTCATGCATAGAGACAGATTTTGGACCCTTTTTCAAATAAGTAGACAATGTCTAGATAAGGGTGAGTGGCTAAGTGTAAAGGGTTGTGGCTTAAATATGTAAACTTGAGCCAAAATTGTGCAAAATTTGGGGGGCAAAATATTGGGGTGAGTAGGATTATACTAAAATGTCTAACATGTCAATCAGGGTTTATCAAATTTATTACGCAGCATAAGATTTAATCATTTGGAGAAATGAGTGTCTGGTTTTGATGTGTGTGGATTTTAATTATAATATGGACTAAGAGACCAATAGGATTTGTCCATGTACAGGCGCTATTTTTAATAAGAGAGGGATATGTTCATTGGCTATATTTTGAGAGAAATTGATTTTGGGGGATGTATGATTAATAAAGAACCCCAATAAGAATATATATATTCATGACTTAATAAAACACATACTGTAGTAGAACGTCAAGGATTGACATAGGATTTGTTCACTTTTTCCTTTCATAAGGATATAACAAATCTTGCAAATTTATTGGCTGACAGGCTGGAGAAAGTGGTATATACTATATTGTCCATTTGGACGAGTCCGAATTATTATTAGATGAGGAGCTCATTTGAATGAACATAGTTAGTTTGAAGTTTGAACGAAGTATGAACCCAATAGAAAATCTTTGGAGGGAGCTGAAACTCAATGTTGCCCAGCAACATCTCTGAAACGTGAAATATCTTGAACTATCTGGTGAAGATCTGTATGGAGAAGTGGGCAAAATCCCTGCTGTAGTGCGTTCAACTTGGTCGAGAACTACAGGAAATGTCTGACCTCTGTAAATGCAAATAAAGGTTTCTGTACCAAATATTAAGTTCTATTTTTCTATTGTATCAAGTACTTATTTCAAGCAATAAAATGCAAATTAATTACGTAAATATCATACAATTCTCTGTATTTTTTAAGATTCTGTCTGTCACAGTTGAAGTTTATCTACGATAAAATTTACAGACCTCTCCATTTTTTGTAGGTGGGAAAACTTGCAAAATACGCAGTGTATAAGGATTCCCTAGTTGACATTCATTAAAGAAAGTTGGATAATGTTGAAAAAACATACTAGGACTAAGGGGTAATACTATTTATTGAAGATGCCTGTGAATCACATTGATTTCACATTTATTTAACGATGAGAAATTTCTTCACTTGGAGGAATTCCAAAACTTCACAATGGAAGTGGCATAAGTGTTTGTTAGTAAAATCTGCTCTCCTGTATGCCTTTTGAACTCCAAATATTAAAGCATTTTTTCAGCACTGGACTGGGGCTTCTAATCTAAGCTTCATGTCTTATGCCTTCCTGACTTCACTTTTTATCAGCGCTGCTTTGATCTCACGGCGCGACATCTTGTGACTGCAACTTTTGAATGGCCTGAAGTCATAAGTAACGGTCACAACTTCTCAATTCAAGTCTATGAGAGCCAGAACGAGATTCTCATAGACTTGCATTGAAAAATGACCTCCAACAAACACTGGAGCGATCTGACACTGATCTGATATGACTGGAGCAGCAGTGATGGAAGGTGAAGACCGTGGCAGTTTAGTGTTAGAGTAGATGCAGGGACCTTAGTTTATTAGCATCACTCCTGGAGTGGTGCTTTAAAGTATGTTTTGAACCTGGCAAAATCAATACAGCATAACCTTAGGATGATGTACTAAAGTTTGCTTTCTGGTTTATTAATGCACAGACAGGCACTTAATTAGTGTCACAAACAACACAATATTCCCACCGAAAGATGTAGCCTATAGGAATGTGGTGTGAACAGAAATGTGAAACTTTTCCACCTAGCAGTGTTATTTGATCACCATGAATCAAGAGTTATGAGACAAGATGAATACACAGAGACAAAATAGAGTATTCTCTCTCACTGTGTTTTTAAATATAATCAAATTTGTCCCGTAACTAGTGAAAAATTCCTACAGATAGTAAATTATTTTGTGTTGAGTGACATAGAGGCATGGATTTTTTTTTACTGATTCAATAAAAAAAGGGTAAGGTACTGTCTCGAATACATCAAATTATAAGTAAAGCTTACACAGACAACATTGGATTTAACAGTCAAAAAGGTTGGATGGTAGATTAGGGGTGGTTGGAGAATGATCATTGGCAAAATATTTGCAAAATTGTATCCCATGTTTCACTAAATGTAAATCACAAAACTAGTACAATTCAACTTAATTCATAGTCTTTACTCTTGAACTATTAGCTAAAATTAAATTAAAGGATGAGACTGATGTCTAACATGTTTACGTTTACAGATTTTGTCAACATTTTATGGGAATTTTCTTGCTTTTAGTCAAGAGAACGGATGAAATAATTAGCATCTTGGAGAATAATCTTAAAACAGTGTTTCCTAAGTAAGTGGAATCAGTGATCTTAAATTTCTCCCTAAGCTGACGATATACAAGAATTAAAAAAACATACTCATGACTGAATTACCGGTACTCTTTATACAGGTTCTAAGTGCAATCTGGCACTCTGAGGCTAGTATAGTGGAAAACGTGAGACTTTTATTACAGAGGTCCTTATAGATATTCTGTATCATGCGTGACATTTCGCTCAGTAAAGACCTTGATCAAACATACACGTTTGTTAGGCCGCAAAGTATGGAAGAAGAAATAAAGAAGGCAGCGCTGTGAGAATGGGCGATGTCCGTCGCTAGAGCGTCGAGCCCATACACAACAGCGCTGCCTTCTTTATTTCTTCTCCCATACTTTGCGGCCTAACAAACATATGTATGCTTGATAAAGGTCTTTACTGACCAAAACGTCATGTATGATACACATATCTATCTATAGGGGCAAAACGGTGGCTCAGTGGTAAGCAATGCAGCCCTACAGCGCTGGGGTCCTGGGTTCAAATCCCACCAAGGATTTCCTCCCACATTCCAAAGACATACTGAAAGGGAATCTAGATTTTGAGCTCCATTGGGGACAGCGATGATAATGTTTGTAAAACGCTGTGGAATATGAAAGCGCTATGTAAGAAAAGCATAAAAACAAGGACCAATGTAATAAAAGTCAAATTTTTTTCTCTAGCAGCCGCTATCTGAAAGTTAAACTGAAGAAGTGCACATGTTTGAGCACGTTTGATATTTTCCTGTCTGACGAAGGTCAATGTTAAGACCGAAACGTTACTGATATTCTGGAATTTGCATCTTCAATAAAAGAATTTCTTCTTCAAGCATACACATTTTGAGTCCCGTAACATTTTTTTACATTGAAAGTTAAACTGAAGCACCCTACCGTCACCCAGCAGCATCTGCGCAGTACCAGTGCGGGAAAACCTGGCAAGAAAGGTAGAGGCAGTAAGCGAACGTTCAGACTCAGAGGACACACATAGAGAACCGTGTTGCTAAGAACATAATGTTCATTGATTCTAATAGCATAAAATACAGCATTTACATATTTACATATAATTAACTGAATGTTACATTGTAAATAATACCAAGAAATATGACATAATTCAGTACATAGGACTCCAGAGATAAATGTGACTGGAACGTCTACATCTAGCGCAGGGCAGACTAGTTTACTGGAGATATTATATTTAGGTCACGCTCCAATACGATTGGATGCGCTGTAAAACAAAAAAAACAAAGACACATACAAACTGCAAGCCTTCTATTTTACAATGTTGAAAGGCTGTTCTGGTAATTTGTATAACCTACAATTATCATTATAATTGCTCACCTGTAAAAGTCAATCTGTCAAAGACAACCTATATTTATATTGTACTATGCAGACAAGGCAAACAGAAAAGGATTAATTACAACATTGTACAAACGCGATGACATTTTTATCTAGATTAGAAAATGTGATCATGTTTGTAACTGAGTCTCTACTTTACAATCTGTGTTCGGGATACTTGACATTGCCAAAGCAAAAAATACTCTAGATGCATCAAAGCTTAATTTTAAAAGGAAAGTGTTATTAAAGCATGACCTATTGTTTTAAATACTTTTGCTATGCTAAACATTTTTAAAACATTTTTGGTATCTTTTTATATTTTCCGTATTCTATATGTAACAGATTTTACAAAAATCTTGAATTTTTTTTCTCTGACTAGTATCTTTAAAATTAGACCCATACTTCTGTAGTCTCTAATCTTTACAGCTTACTATCAGCAGTCATCTCGTTATCATAATATCTCTATGAACAGTAGGTAACACAGGGCCCATAATAACTTAATAACTTCAGATTTCATAATAAGAGAAGGTCACAGTTCACCTCCTCAACCTCTCCGCACCGAGACCTCTGCACAGGTCATAATGCAGTCAAAGCTTGTCTATTCCTGTCTATAGTCCATGCGGCTGATGTAACTAGTATCTTGTTGCATGATAATCATATAAAAAATAAAAAAGATAACATTTTCCAATATAAAAGTGGAAAAGATCACAAAAAATATATTATGTTAATATACAGTATGTGTTTCAAAATGATGACATGGAATAGATGATACAGTCTCACAATTAATATTCAATGTTACAATAGGCAAAAGCTGTATGTTTATAAAAATACTAGATGGCAGCCCGATTCTAAAGAATCGGGAGTCTAGAATCCATATATACTTTATTTATTCAAATGTAAGAATAATACAATTAATAAATAATAGTAAGAAAGAACAAAAAATGGCTGCACTCACCAGCTCTTGACAATTCTTGTTATTTAAGGTACAGTTACACAGGATCCATGAACATGCTTATGAGGGGAGGGATGAAAGACATCAGACGACAACTTTCTGCATCATTACCATACTTTATATCAGACCTGATCTTACGTGCGCCATCAGCAGCTTTGGGCTCTGTGTCATTAGTATACTTAACAGTATCCAGGCGCTTGCATCTATCCTCTGTACTCTTGTTAACACGCTGTTTGCGCTTACGTGCGGCATCGACGGCTTTTCGCTCTGCATCATTACCATACTTTATATCAGACCTGATCTTACGTGCGCCATCAGCAGCTTTGAGCTCTGTGTCATTAGTATACTTAACAGTATCCAGGCACTTGCATCTATCCTCTGTACTCTTGTTAACACGCTGTTTGCGCTTACGTCCGGCATCGGCGGCTTTTCGCTCTGCATCATTACCATACTTTATATCAGACCTGATCTTACGTGCGCCATCATAAGCTTTGGACTCTGTGTCATTAGTATACTTAACAGTGTCCATGCGCTTGCATCTATCCTCTGTAATCTTGTTAGCACGCTGTTTGCGCTTACGTGCGGCATCGGCGTCTATTTGCTCTGCATTATTAGTATACTTTCTATCAGACCTAATCTTACGTGCGCCATCAGCAGCTTTGGGCTCTGTGTCATTAGTATCCTTACTATTAGAGCTCATGTTGGCTAAACTAAACAGCTTTAAGCGTGGTGGTGGCAAACAACAGGTTAATAAGAGGCAGTGTCAGGTAGTAGGAAAATAGCCAGTTAATAATAGGCAATAGTTCTTTGCAGGAATGCAGATATTAATAAATAGGCAGTTTATATTGCAGAGAAATTGCTGGGCAATAATGGACAATGTCCTTATGTGGCAAATAATAGAGCAATATACCCAATGTGGCAAAGAAGAGGTTAATAAACGGCAGTCTCTCAGTATAACAGTCAGTGAATAATAGGCAGTATATGGAGAAAACACCAAACAAAAGTTCAAAATTGGTGTGAAAATGTCACTGAACCACTTCACAACTAAATATATATAGCTTTGGTAAATGGTATTATCATTTTTTTGACGAAATTCGGCAGGAGCTTGAAGAGCAACGTCACTGGGCCCGCCTCCACGCAGTAGAAACTTGCTGTGAGGTAAAAATTCAAAAATCACACCAAAATGGCGGGCGGAGTGTGTCACAGTACGGCACGTTTCTGATTGGTCGCTCGCAGCAGGCGGCAACCAATCAGACACTGGACACTGTTGACGTCACTTATCTCCGGACATTAGCTCCGGACATTAGCTCCGGACATTAGCTCCGGACATTATCTCCGCACATTAGCTCCGGACATTAGCTCCGGACATTAGCTCCGGACAAAGCCACGGAAGTTGGCACAAATTGCAGGAAGTAGTATTCTAGGCAATTATATATTAGATAAGTCTGAATAGATAACAATAGTAAGACTAAGGGTTGCTTACACATTATTGGATAAAAAGTAGAGATGGCTAAATCTTATGAAATTCAAATTCACCGACTTTTTAAAAAATTTTCAGAAATATTTGAATTGCAGGAAATCGATTAGCTGAGAATCTTAGTAAGGTAAAGTCTCCAACTGGAGGAACATACAAACATGGGAAGAACATACAAATACCTTGCAGATGTTTTCCTTGGTGGGATTTGAGTCCAAGACCCCAGCTTTGCTACGCTGTATTTCTAACAATTGATGATTAATCAGTGTTTTAATACTTTCTCTCCTAATATCTATTTCCAAGTCATAAGCTGTTAGCCATGGATTCTAACTGTCCAGATTCTCTACAAAATATCTGTAGTATTCCCTGCTCAGGCTTTTATTCGGGCTATAATAGTCTCTCCTGATTTGTGGTGCTATACAATTTGATATGATAGCTGCAAGGCATTATGAGGAAACCCACAGCTATACCTGAAGACAGGTGAGCCTGATCTGATTTTTCTGCTTGTATAAGATTGTTGTGGACATTTTTTGGTGATTAGCACAAATACAATTTGATGAGTGCAGCGAATTTCCTAAAACTCAACACGAATTTGTATAGCATTGAATCAATTTGTTCATCTCTATTAACAAGGCTGATTATGCCTGGTCAGACTGAATCATCAGAGTATTTCCCCTCCAGACCTTTAATTTTTACATGTTACAAGGTTTTTCCACCAACGCATTGTTTTTCATAAAGCACAATAAATGCTTACTTATTGTTAATATTCAGATCATGTACAACATAAAGATTCTTTTTTGAACCTATGTATTTATTTTCATCTCCATCTGTGCTTTCAGCTTTACATAGCTCAATGGGTGATTCTTTTTTTATATTGCTAAAACTATATTTCCTATTAGCACCCTGCTTTTCCTCAGTGCTGTAGAACCCTCCTCCCTTTCCTGATTAGCTCCCAAAGTTTATGTCTCTGAGTTGGCTGACTTATGAAAATGTAAAATAGCACAGGCTTCCAACTCTGTGCTTGGCTCAGCTGCATTCACCACAGATTTTGGAACATTATTAAGTTAATTTCTGTTTTAAATATATTTTATTCTTCTGTACACAATTCTGCTTCACCAATTTTACCTTCTGCCATATACAGTACATTAGAATAGCTGCATGTGTGTTTTCACATCATTACTCTGTTTCCAGCAGAGATCAATAGTTCTGCACAGCACTTTGCTCTAATGCATAATAGAGCTCATAATAACTAGGCACGGTTAAGATAAGACTGCTTTCACACATCAGGTTTTTTCTTTCAGGCACAATCCGGCAGTTTCAGGCACAATCCGGATCCTTTTTTTTCTTATGCCGGATCAGTTTTTTGCCCATAGAGTTGTATTAGTGCTGGATTGTGCCTGAAGGACATGCGTTTCATTCGTTTTGTGCCAGATCCGTCCCTTCGGACTTTTTTGCCGGACACAAAAAACGTCTCCTGTAACGTTTTTTGTGTCTGTCGAAAAAGCCTGAAGGGACGTTTTCGGCAATAAATGCATGGAACTGATGTGTGAATGAACGTTTCAGGCGACCGAATCCGTTTTTACACATTGAGCATGCCCAGAAGATTTGTTTTTGATTCTGGCACGGAATCTCTCTCTCTCTCTCTCTCTCCATGCTCTCCTCCCACCAGGCAGTCAAAAACCATGCGCAGTACAGAGAGCCAGATCCAGCTAAAAAATGGATCCAGTGCATAAGTTTTTCACAATTTACGCCAGATCCGTTTTTTTAGCAAATTTGCCGGATTTAGCCTGAAACCAAAAACCTGATGTGTGAAAGCAGCCTTATACATGCAGAGCTGAGGTGTTTTCTGATGTTTGCAACTAACAGATCAGTGATTTGAAACTGCAAAGGTAGGAATAAACAGTGCGGCATTTGCAGTTTCACTTCACTGATCTGTCAGCAGTAGGCATGAAACACAGCTCAGCTCTGCTTGTGTCAGCTCTGCAGTGACTAGTTATTTCAAGTTCGGTAGTGAAATCAGTGATGCAGATATGTTAATGTAGATGGCGGAAGATCAAATTGAGCTGACAGACTACTGGTCAATACAGTAAACAATAAACTTAGAATACACTCTGTCAGTGATGGAGGCATAGAGCTATGCTCGATCAGGAGCAGTAAAGCTACAGCAGAATGGAACCTAAATGTAACTGAAAGCTAAGTAGAGTCTGGAGGGGAATTCATAAGTAAAGACGAATTTTTTTCGGATTTTCGCCCCGAATCTGATTTTGACATATTCGGGCCATATTCAAACACTATTTGGTTCAAATGTATGTCTTATGTTCGGTTCCGATCATATTCAGTCATTTCTACTCCCATTGAGTCTAATGAAGTTCGGCTGTGTTCGACGAATATTGCAAAAACAATATTCAAATCCGATCGTATTCGGAACCGAATCTGAACAAATTCGCTCATCTATATTCATAAGTAGGTGATAAGTGCAAAATAGGGCAGATTTGACAATATTATATTGGCTCAAATAATTAATTAAACATGCACGCTATTATAAGACCATATTGTGATTTTGGGAATAACCTTTTGTAAGCTGCAAGAGCAAAATGATACAAATAGAATTCCTAACCTCAATAGAAAATACATACTACCGATGTTATGTGAGTAAATTAATATATAGTTTTGTGAGAAAGAGCGCAGAATAACCTGTGTCATCTTTCTAGTAGGGTTGAGCGACTTTTACTTTTTTAGGGTCGAGTCGGGTTTCGCGAAACCCGACTATCTCTAAAGTCGAGTCGAGTGAAATCGGCCGATTATGGCGAAAAGTCGGGGATCGACCGAAACACGAAACCTAATGCAAAGTCAATGTGAATTTTTTTTTTTATTTGCTTTATTTTTATTTATTTTTTCTCTCTCTCTCTCTCTCTCTCTCTCTCTCCTCCGTCCCTGAACAGAAAAGCTGGTGTTACACATTGCAAATCGCTACTGCGCACAATCGACAACATGACGATAGGCGTCCACGCCCCTAAGACCTATGTCATCACTCTGCCCACGCTCCTTCATTGGCTAAAAAAATGGCGCCAAGCGCGTCATACGAAACGCGACTTTGGCGCGAAAGTCGCGTACCGCATGGCCGACCCCACACAGGGATCGGGTCGGGTTTCATGAAACCCAACTTTGCCAAAAGTCGGCGACTTTTGAAAATGAACGATCCGTTTCGCTCAACCCTACTTTCTAGTATTTTCAGTCCAGTGGGCGGTCCGATCAGTGACTGACAGCTTTCTTTGTATCAGTGTGCATACTAAGGCAGCTGTCAGTCACGAGTAGGACAGTCCAATGGACTAAAGATATCAGAAAGAACAGAGGTTTAAAAACTGAACAGGTTATACTGAACATGTTCATACAATATTATATATCAGTCTTCTATGACCCCCCTGCTCTATAACATGATGCCTACAGATTGAATTTCATGGTGACAGATTCCAATTAAATGTCTTCTTGCTTGGGATACTTTGTTGGCACCCTCCTCTACTGCCATGCAGTGCCTGAATTGATCAGTTTCCAAATAATAATAATAATATATATTACATCAACTCTCCATCAATTATGAGAAACAGCTATTATTGAAATCTACATATGGGATGTTGTCAGTGGTCTTACTAAATTGGCAAAAAAGAAGCTTTGTTTAACTATTTTTTTCATTAAAGTATTATTTAGTTTCACTAAGCATGCTTAATGTATGTGTATGACTGACTGGTATAAAGAAATAAATAATAAGTTTGACCATCGGGCTTGGCCACCCATTGAATGTCTATTTTGTCTTGCATTGGATCCAAAATAATTCAACACTAATTTACACGTAAAACTATTCTCATTTTCTTTCCGTGTTATTTTGTTTTCAGAATCCTTACTTCCACTACACAAATGATGCTAAATAATTAACCCCCCCCATTTTAACGTTTATTGTTTCTCCTGTCTGTGTTCGTACACGATTCATGTGTATTCTTTGTTACAACAGAATACTGTAATTAAGTTTTACATCGGTTTAAGCACGTAGACCTGAAAAGTATGCTTTATCAATACGAAAATAATTAGAGGTTGGCACAGAGCGGTACAATGACACGAAGTGATACAGTACACAGTGGAAAAAACGGAAAATCTTGTGTTCTAAACTGGTGCATGTGAATACTTTATTAATATGTGGTTTTAATTAAAGAGTTTGAGTCGCTATTCCTCCTAAAATTGGCATTTTCATCCAGAGATGAGATAATAAAATGCTGCATATGATGTTGTGAAGTAGAACAAGGTCAAGAAAACAGTTAATTCACAGTTTTTTTTTTATTTTGGTTGACAATGCATGGGTGAAATTGGGGCAGATGTTGACTCTTGCGTAAATCTTGTGCGACATTTTTTTTAAGCCAAAATTGTATTGCTTATTTAGACAGGAAGTGTTTAAAATGTAACAGTCGTTACAATTTTTATTTCAGAAATCAATGGTACATAAGAAAATAAATAACTTTATGATATAACTTATCAGCGAAATCGTCTTCTTTCTCCTCCTGTACTGATCTTTTACTCTCATTTCAGGAATATAATCTGTGAATTCTGTATTCAGTGATGACAGATTTCCCAATTAGTGAAATAGGAGATCGCAGTTAATGTTTAACCCCTTAGTGACCAGGATTATTTTTTAAATCTGACGTGTCGCTTTATTTTTTGAAATATTCCAGTGATTTTGAGATTGTTTTTTCGTGACGCATCATACTAATGTTTTGAGTTTCTATTTAAAAATATCCAACATTTCCAAAAATCTGCAGTTTTTAAACTTTGATTCTTCCTATAGTCAAAATAGTCAAACCACACAAAAAAGTTAATAAGTAACATTAACCTCATGTCTGGATTACATTACCACCATTTGTAAAATATTCTTTCATTTTGTTAGGATGTTACAAGGTTTACAAGTTGTAGCAGCAATTTTTCATTTTTTCAAAGAAATTTACATAGCTTATTTTTTCAGAGACCTACTAAAGCGAACCTGTCAGCAGGATTTTGCTCAGTACCTTGCTTGACATCAGTTTTCCACCGAGTAAGCTACATTCGGATTATAAAGTGCACCACCATTTTACAGGGTCCCAGGATGAAGGGTCACATCTGCAGGAAGCAGGTGGTGGCAGCAGGAGTGAGGCAATGCTGCGGGCTTCCAGCGGGGAGGGGGAATTTGGAGGTGTGAGGCTGCTGTGGGATCCAGGCTTTTACAAAAAAATGTCAGAGTCCCCGCCCTTCCCATAGTTCTCATTGCAGTGTACTTCGGGAGAATGATCACCAGAGCGGCACATACACAAATTGAGTTCTCATCTCTTGAGATCTCAATCTGCACATGAACCGCCTTGGGCAGGCATTTTCCCGAAGTCACCACAGTTCCGGGACTCCACCGACATGCTCTGAAAGCCCGGAGCCTGTTGCAGCCGTGCAACACTGAACACTCTCTCCTCCCAGCCCGCAGCATTGCTCCACTCCTGTTGCCATCATCGGTTTCCTGCAGCAGTGAACCTACCTCCTAGGACCCTGCTCCACAGAAACCACCCGCACCGGTAAGTTACAGTAAAAGTGGACTGTAAGACTAGCAACCATTTTGTTGAAAAAGTTTTTTTTCCTATTTTCCTCCCCATTTGGTGTGTGTCTTATGTTCAATGTATCTCATAATTAACTGCAAAACATGGAAATATTGGAAACCCCCCAGAAAAATACCATTTTAAAACCAGCACCCCTCAACAGATTCAAAACTGCTGTCAGATAATTTATTAACCCTTTAGGTGCTTTTCAAGAACTAATGCAAAGTGGCGTGACAGGAATAGATCTAAATATATACTTACCTTGACATCCTGTTCCGTCCAGATGTGTCCAGATTCCAGAATTTCAAGCGGCGGGGGTTCTCCGACCTCCATATTGGGACACCCAAGTGATGGGTATCTCAATATGGAAACTGCTGGTGGTACCAGCCTCTCGCGCAGTACCACCAGCGGAACACCGTTGCACCACACACACACGCACACTGTATATTATTTATTATTATTATTATTTATTGTTATAGCGCCATTTATTCCATGGCGCTTTACATGTGAGGAGGGGTATACATAATAAAAACAAGTACAATAATCTTAAACAATACAAGTCATAACTGGTACAGGAGGAGAGAGGACCCTGCCCACGAAGGCTCACAATCTACAAGGTATGGGTGAGAATATAGTAGGCAAGGATAGAACTGGTCATGCAGCGGTTTGGTCGAGGGGTGGTTACTACAGGTTGTAGGCTTGTCATAAGAGGTGGGTCTTCAGGCTCTTTTTGAAGGTTTTGATGGTAGGCGAGAGTCTGATGTGTTGTGGTAGAGGGTTCCAGAGTAGGGGTGATACGCAAGAGAAATCTTGTACACAATTGTGGTAAGAGGAGATAAGAGGGGAGATCTTGTGAGGATCGGAGGTTGCGTGTAGGTAAGTACCAGATGTCATAGATGTATGGAGAAGACAGGTTGTGGATGGCTTTGTGCATCGTGGTTAGGGTTTTGTACTGGAGTCTCAGGGCAATGGGGAGCCAGTGAAGGGATTTACAGAGGGGAGAGGCCGGGGATTAGCAGGGGGGCAGGTGAATTACTCGGGCAGCAGAGTTTAGAATAGATTGGAGGGGTGCGAGAGTGTTAGAGGGGAGGCCACAGAGCAGGAGGTTGCAGTAGTCAAGGCGAGAGATGATGAGGGCATGCACTAGGGTTTTTGCAGATTCTTGGTTGAGGAATGTACGGATTCGTGAAATATTTTTGAGTTGAAGTTGGCAGGAAGTGGAAATGGCTTGGATATGTGGTTTGAAGGAGAGATCAGCATCAAGGATTACCCCGAGGCAGCGAGCTTGTGGGACTGGGGAGAGTGGGCAGCCATTTACTGTAATGGATAGGTTCGTTGGGGGGGGGGTCACGTGAGATGGGGGAAAGATGATGAATTCTGTTTTGTCCATGTTAAGTTTCAGAAATCTAGCGGAGAAGAAGGATGAAATAGTGGACAGACATTGAGGGATTCTGGTTAGTAGGGAGGTGATATCTGGTCCAGAGATGTAGATCTGTGTGTCATCAGCATAGAGGTGATACTGAAAGCCATGAGATTCTATGAGCTGTCCCAGGCCAAAGGTGTAAATGGAGACGAGCAGGGGCCCTAGGACTTAACCTTGTGGGACTCTGACAGATAGTGGGCGAGGTGAGGAGGTGGTGTGTGAGTGGGAGACGCTGAATGTCCGGTTTGTTAGGTATGATGAGATGCAGGATAGGGCCAAGTCTGTGATGCCTAGGGATGAGAGGGTCTGTAATAATAGGAAATGGTCCACTGTGTCAAAGGCAGCCGATAGGTCGAGGAGGAGGACAGAGTAGTGTCGCTTGCTCTTGGCGGTTAAGGGGTCATTGGTGACCTTAGTTAGGGCAGTTTCAGTGGAATGGTGTAACCGGAAGCCAGATTGTAAGTGGTCAAAGAGGGAGCAAGAAGAGAGATGGGAGGACAGTTCAAGGTAGTCGTGTTGTTCCAGTAGTTTGGAGGCATAGGGGAGAAGTGATATAGGGCGATAGCTAGATACAGAGGATGGGTCAAGAGAAGGCTTTTTAAGGATAGGTGTGATGGAGGCATGTTTAAAGCTTGAGGGGAAAACTCCAGTTGTTAGTGATAGGTTGAAGAGATGGGTTAGGGTTGGGATGAAGACTGTGGTGAGGTTTGGGATGAAGTGGGATGGGATCAGGTCAAGTGCACAGGTGGTGAGATGCAATCTTGAGAGTAGAGTGGAGAGTTGATCTTCTGTAATGGTGGAGAAGTTGGTTTTGGAGGCGGAGGGCTGGGAAGTCAGGAGGAAGGGCTCTGGGGGTTGTCGACCAAAACTGTCTCTGATGTTATCAATCTTCTGCTTGAAAAATGACGCAAAGTCTTCAGCTGAGATAAGTGGGGAGGGAGGAGGTGCTGGGGGATGGAGGAGAGAATTGAAGGTGTTGAATAACTGTTTAGTGTTGTGAGTAAGGGAGGATATGAGAGATGAGATGTAGGTTTGTTTAGCTGTGGCGAGTGTGGTCTTGAAAGTAGTGAGGGACTGTTTGAATGCGATGAAGTGCTCATTGGAGTAGGATCTTTTTCATCTGCGCTCTGTAGCCCTGGAAGCTCGCCTCAGTTCTTTGGTCAGGCTGGTGTGCCAGGGCTGTCTGTTGATTTTGCGAGCTTTGGTATGTGTAAGTGGGGCAGCAGATTCTAAAGCTACAGCTATTGTGGTGTTATATAGAGAGGCAGCGTCATCCGCATTGTGTAAGGAACTTATGGAATGTAGGTCAAGATGTTTAACATTTCTGCGAGGGTGTGAAAGTTTGTGGGGTGGGGATTGTAGACATGGAGTGGAGAGCGAAGAGAATGTGAGAAGGTTGTGGTCAGAGAGAGGAAGAGGTGAGTTAGAGAGGTTAGATAGGGAGCAGAGGTGGGTGAAGATGAGGTCCAGTGTGTGACCATCTTTGTGGGTGGCTGTAGAAGACCATTGAGTGAGGCCGAAGGAGGAAGTGAGAGATTGAAGTTTTGTAGCAGCTGAGAGGGAAGTGTCAATGGGGATGTTGAAGTTGCCCATGATGATAGTGGGGATGTCCACGGAAAGGAAATGAAGTAGCCAGGTGGTGAAGTGGTCAAAGAAGGTGGTGGCTGGCCCTAGGGGGCGGTAAATGACAGCCAGTTGGAGGTTGGAGGGGGAGTAGATGCGCACAGAGTGCACCTCAAAGGAAGGGAGGGTAACAGAGGGTGGCAGTGGGATTGGGGTGAAGGAACAGTTATCTGACAGGAGAAAACCAACTCCTCCGCCATGTTTGCTGCTGGAGCGGGGTGTGTGAGAAAGGTGGAAGCCACCGCAAGAGAGTGCAGCAGGGGAGGCTGTGTCAGAAGGGGTGAGCTGTTATGAACAGGTAATTCAGAACCACAATGGACCTTGAAGTTCAGAGCACACAAGGTGACCTGACATTTACCAAAAACATAGGACAAGCTCTGAGACGTGGAAACTCTGCTGACCGCAATCCCTAATCCTAACACACCACACTAGAGGTAGCCGTGGATTGCGCCTAACGCTCCCTATGCAACTCGGCACAGCCTGAGAAACTAACTAGCCCTGAAGATAGAAAAGTAAGCCTACCTTGCCTCAGAGAAATTCCCCAAAGGAAAAGGCAGCCCCCCACATATAATGACTGTGAGTAAAGATGAAATACAAACACAGAGATGAAATAGATTTAGCAAAGTGAGGCCCGACTTACTGAATAGACCGAGGATAGGAAAGATAGCTTTGCGGTCAACACAAAAACCTACAAACAACCACGCAGAGGGGCAAAAAGACCCTCCGCACCGACTAACGGTACGGAGGTGCTCCCTCTGCGTCTCAGAGCTTCCAGCAAGCAAGAAAAAACCAATATAGCAAGCTGGAAAGAAAAAATATAGCAAACAAAAATAACACAAGCAGAGCTTAAGCAGGATAGAGAGGCCACAGGAACGATCCAGGAGGAAGCAAGACCAATACTAGAACATTGACTGGAGGCCAGGATCAAAGCACCAGGTGGAGTTAAATAGAGCAGCACCTAACGACTTAACCTCATCACCTGAGGAAGGAAACTCAGAAGCCGCAGTACCACTCTCATCCACCAAAGGAAGCTTATAGACAGAACCAGCCGCAGTACCACTCACGACCACAGGAGGGAGCTTGGCCACAGAATTCACAACAGTACCCCCCCCTTGAGGAGGGGTCACCGAACCCTCACCAGAGCCCCCAGGCCGACCAGGATGAGCCACATGAAAGGCACGAACCAGATCGGCAGCATGGACATCAGAGGCAAAGACCCAGGAATTATCTTCCTGACCATAACCTTTCCACTTAACCAGATACTGGAGTTTCCGTCTCGAAACACGAGAATCCAAAATCTTCTCCACAATATACTCCAATTCCCCTTCAACCAAAACCGGAGCAGGAGGATCAATAGATGGAACCACAGGTGCCACGTATCTCCGCAACAATGACCTATGGAACACGTTATGGATGGAAAACGAAGCCGGAAGAGTCAAACGAAAAGACACAGGATTAAGAACCTCAGAAATCCTATATGGACCAATGAAACGAGGCTTAAATTTAGGAGAGGAAACCTTCATAGGAATATAACGAGATGACAACCAAATCAAATCCCCAACACGAAGTCGGGGACCCACACAGCGCCTGCGGTTAGCGAAACGTTGAGCCTTCTCCTGGGACAAAGTCAAATTGTCCACTACATGAGTCCAAATCTGCTGCAACCTATCCACCACAGTATCCACACCAGGACAGTCCGAAGACTCAACCTGCTCTGAAGAGAAACGAGGGTGGAACCCAGAATTGCAGAAAAACGGCGAAACCAAAGTAGCCGAGCTGGCCCGATTATTAAGGGTGAACTCAGCCAAAGGCAAAAAGGACACCCAATCATCCTGATCAGCAGAAACAAAACATCTCAGATATGTTTCCAAGGTCTGATTGGTTCGTTCAGTCTGGCCATTTGTCTGAGGATGGAAAGCCGAGGAAAAAGACAAATCAATGCCCATCTTAGCACAAAAGGCTTGCCAAAACCTCAAAACAAACTGGGAACCTCTGTCAGAAACGATGTTCTCTGGAATGCCATGTAAACGAACCACATGCTGAAAAAACAATAGCACCAAATCAGAGGAGGAAGGCAATTTAGACAAGGGCACCAAATGGACCATCTTAGAGAAGCGATCACAAACCACCCAAATGACCGACATTCTTTGAGAGACGGGGAGATCCGAAATAAAATCCATAGAGATATGTGTCCAAGGCCTCTTCGGGACCGGCAAGGGCAAAAGCAACCCACTGGCACGAGAACAGCAGGGCTTAGCCCGAGCACAAATCCCACAGGACTGCACAAAAGAACGCACATCCCGTGACAGAGACGGCCACCAAAAGGATCTAGCCACCAAATCTCTGGTACCAAAGATTCCAGGATGACCAGCCAACACCGAACAATGAACCTCAGAGATAACTTTATTCGTCCACCTATCAGGGACAAACAGTTTCTCCGCTGGGCAACGGTCAGGTTTATTAGCCTGAAATTTTTGCAGCACCCGCCGCAAATCAGGGGAGATGGCAGACAAAATTACCCCCTCTTTGAGAATACCCGCCGGCTCAGACAAACCCGGAGAATCGGGCACAAAACTCCTAGACAGGGCATCCGCCTTCACATTTTTAGAGCCCGGAAGGTACGAAACCACAAAGTCAAAACGGGAGAAAAACAGCGACCAACGAGCCTGTCTAGGATTCAACTGTTTGGCAGACTCGAGATAAGTCAAGTTTTTGTGATCAGTCAAGACCACCACGCGATGCTTAGCTCCTTCAAGCCAATGACGCCACTCCTCGAATGCCCACTTCATGGCTAGCAACTCTCGATTGCCAACATCATAATTTCGCTCAGTAGTCGAAAATTTCCTGGAAAAGAAGGCGCATGGTTTCATCACCGAGCAATCAGAACTTCTCTGCGACAAAACAGCCCCTGCTCCAATTTCGGAAGCATCAACCTCGACCTGGTACGGAAGCGAAACATCTGGTTGGCACAACACAGGGGCAGAAGAAAAACGACACTTCAACTCCTGAAAAGCTTCCACAGCAGCAGAAGACCAATTGACCACATCAGCACCCTTCTTGGTCAAATCAGTCAACGGTTTAGCAATGCTAGAAAAATTAGCGATGAAGCGACGATAAAAATTAGCAAAGCCCAGGAACTTCTGCAGACTCTTCAGAGATGTTGGCTGAGTCCAATCATAAATGGCCTGAACTTTAACAGGGTCCATCTCGATAGTAGACGGAGAAAAAATGAACCCCAAAAATGAAATCTTCTGAACACCAAAGAGACACTTTGACCCCTTCACAAACAAAGAATTAGCACGCAGGACCTGGAACACCATTCTGACCTGCTTCACATGAGACTCCCAATCATCTGAGAAGACCAAAATATCATCCAAGTATACAATCAGGAATTTATCCAGGTACTCTCGGAAGATGTCATGCATAAAGGACTGAAACTCTAAAAAAAAAAAAAACTCTAAAAAAAAAAAGCTCTAAAAAAAAAAGCTCTAAAAAACTATAGGGAGAAAAATACTTTATCTAGAAAACTAATTAAAGCTGCCAAAAAGGAAACAGAGAAGCTCATTGCTAAGGAGAGTAAAACTAATCCCAAACTGTTCTTCAACTATATCAATAGTAAAAGAATAAAAACTGAAAATGTAGGCCCCTTAAAAAATAGTGAGGAAAGAATGGTTGTAGATGATGAGGAAAAAGCTAACATATTAAACACCTTCTTCTCCACGGTATTCACAGTGGAAAATGAAATGCTAGGTGAAATCCCAAGAAACAATTAAAACCCTATATTAAGGGTCACCAATCTAACCCAAGAAGAGGTGCGAAACCGGCTAAATAAGATTAAAATAGATAAATCTCCGGGTCCGGATGGCATACACCCACGAGTACTAAGAGAACTAAGTAATGTAATAGATAAACCATTATTTCTTATTTTTAGGGACTCTATAGCGACAGGGTCTGTTCCGCAGGACTGGCGCATAGCAAATGTGGTGCCAATATTCAAAAAGGGCTCTAAAAGTGAACCTGGAAATTATAGGCCAGTAAGTCTAACCTCTATTGTTGGTAAAATATTTGAAGGGTTTCTGAGGGATGTTATTCTGGATTATTTCAATAAGAATAACTGTTTAACTCCATATCAGCATGGGTTTATGAGAAATCGCTCCTGTCAAACCAATCTAATCAGTTTTTATGAAGAGGTAAGCTATAGGCTGGACCACGGTGAGTCATTGGACGTGGTATATCTCGATTTTTCCAAAGCGTTTGATACCGTGCCGCACAAGAGGTTGGTACACAAAATGAGAAAGCTTGGTCTGGGGGAAAATGTGTGTAAATGGGTTAGTAACTGGCTTAGTGATAGAAAGCAGAGGGTGGTTATAAATGGTATAGTCTCTAACTGGGTCGCTGTGACCAGTGGGGTACCGCAGGGGTCGGTATTGGGACCTGTTCTCTTCAACATATTCATTAATGATCTGGTAGAAGGTTTACACAGTAAAATATCGATATTTGCAGATGATACAAAACTATGTAAAGCAGTTAATACAAGAGAAGATAGTATTCTGCTACAGATGGATCTGGATAAGTTGGAAACTTGGGCTGAAAGGTGGCAGATGAGGTTTAACAATGATAAATGTAAGGTTATACACATGGGAAGAAGGAATCAATATCACCATTACACACTGAACGGGAAACCACTGGGTAAATCTGACAGGGAGAAGGACTTGGGGATCCTAGTTAATGATAAACTTACCTGGAGCAGCCAGTGCCAGGCAGCAGCTGCCAAGGCAAACAGGATCATGGGGTGGATTAAAAGAGGTCTGGATACACATGATGAGAGCATTATACTGCCTCTGTACAAATCCCTAGTTAGACCGCACATGGAGTACTGTGTCCAGTTTTGGGCACCGGTGCTCAGGAAGGATATAATGGAACTAGAGAGAGTACAAAGGAGGGCAATAAAATTAATAAAGGGGATGGGAGATCTACAATACCCAGATAGATTAGCGAAATTAGGATTATTTAGTCTAGAAAAAAGACGACTGAGGGGCGATCTAATAATCATGTATAAGTATATAAGGGGACAATACAAATATCTCGCTGAGGATCTGTTTATACCAAGGAAGGTGACGGGCACAAGGGGGCATTCTTTGCGTCTGGAGAAGAGAAGGTTTTTCCACCAACATAGAAGAGGATTCTTTACTGTTAGGGCAGTGAGAATCTGGAATTGCTTGCCTGAGGAGTTGGTGATGGCGAACTCAGTCGAGGGGTTAAAGAGAGGCCTGGATGTCTTCCTGGAGCAGAACAATATTGTATCATACAATTATTAGGTTCTGTAGAAGGACGTAGATCTGGGGATTTATTATGATGGAATATAGGCTGAACTGGATGGACAAATGTCTTTTTTCGGCCTTACTAACTATGTTACTATGTTACTATGTTACTATGAAACACTGATGGAGCATTAGAAAGTCCGAATGGCATAACCAGGTACTCAAAATGGCCTTCGGGCATATTAAATGCTGTTTTCCATTCATCGTCCCGTTTGATACGCACAAGATTATACGCACCACGAAGATCTATCTTGGTGAACCAACTAGCCCCCATAATCCGAGCAAACAAATCAGACAGCAGCGGCAAGGGGTACTGAAATTTGACCGTAATTTTATTTAGAAGGCGGTAATCAATACAAGGTCTCAGCGAACCATCCTTCTTGGCCACAAAAAAGAAACCCGTTCCCAATGGCGACGATGACGGGCGAATATGACCCTTCTCCAAAGACTCCTTCACGTAACTCCGCATAGCGGCGTGCTCAGGTACAGATAAATTAAACAGTCAACCCTTAGGAAACTTACTACCAGGAATCAAATCGATAGCACAATCACAATCCCTATGCGGAGGTAGGGCATTGGACTTGGGCTCATCGAATACATCCCGGTAATCAGACAAGAACTCTGGGACCTCAGAAGGGGTGGATGATGAGATAGACAGAAATGGAACATCACCATGTACCCCCTGACAACCCCAGCTGGACACAGACATTGATTTCCAATCTAATACTGGGTTATGGACTTGTAGCCATGGCAACCCCAACACGACCACATCATGCAGATTATGCAACACCAGAAAGCGAATATCCTCCTGGTGCGCAGGAGCAATGCACATGGTCAGCTGGGTCCAATACTGAGGCTTATTCTTGGCCAAAGGCGTAGCATCAATTCCTCTCAATGGAATAGGACACTGCAAGGGCTCCAAGACAAACCCACAGCGCCTAGCATACTCCAAGTCCATCAAATTCAGGGCATTGCCTGAATCCACAAATGCCATGACAGAATAGGAAGACAAAGAGCAGATCAAAGTAACGGACAAAAGAAATTTCGACTGTACCGTACCAATGGTGGCAGACCTAGCGAACCGCTTAGTGCGCTTAGGACAATCGGAGATAGCATGAGTGGAATCACCACAGTAGAAACACAGCCCATTCTGACGTCTGTGTTCTTGCCTTTCAGCTCTGGTCAAAGTCCTATCGCACTGCATAGGCTCAGGTTTATGCTCAGATAATACCGCCAAATGGTGCACAGATTTACGCTCGTGCAAGCGTCGACCGATCTGAATAGCCAAAGACATAGACTAATTCAGACCAGCAGGCATAGGAAATCTCACCATGACATCCTTAAGGGCTTCAGAGAGACCCTTTCTGAAAATAGCTGCCAGCGCACATTCATTCCATTGAGTGAGCACAGACCACTTTCTAAACTTCTGACAATAAATCTCTATCTCATCCTGACCCTGACACAGAGCCAGCAAATTTTTCTCTGCCTGATCCACTGAATTAGGTTCGTCGTACAGCAATCCGAGCGCCAGAAAAAACGCATCAATATTACATAATGCAGGATCTCCTGGCGCAAGGGAAAATGCCCAGTCTTGAGGGTCGCCACGTAATAAAGAAATAATGATTTTAACTTGTTGAACTGGGTCACCAGAGGAGCGGGGTTTCAAAGCCAGAAACAGTTTACAATTATTTTTAAAATTCAAAAACTTAGCTCTATCTCCAGAAAATAACTCAGGAATAGGAATTTTAGGTTCTAACATAGGATTCTGAACCACTAAATCTTGAATGTTCTGTACTCTTATAGTGAGATTATCCATCAAAGAGGACAGACCCTGAATATCCATGTCCACACCTGTGTTCTGAACCACCCTGATGTAAAGGGGAAAAGAAAGACAGAACACAGTGCAAAGAAAAAAAAATGGTCTCAGAACTTCTCTTTTCCCTCTATTGAGAAGCATTAGTACTTTGGGCCTCCAGTACTGTTATGAACAGGTAATTCAGAACCACAATGGACCTTGAAGTTCAGAGCACACAAGGTGACCTGACATTTACCAAAAACATAGGACAAGCTCTGAGACGTGACCGCAATCCCTAATCCTAACACACCACACTAGAGGTAGCCGTGGATTGCGCCTAACGCTCCCTATGCAACTCGGCACAGCCTGAGAAACTAACTAGCCCTGAAGATAGAAAAGTAAGCCTACCTTGCCTCAGAGAAATTCCCCAAAGGAAAAGGCAGCCCCCCACATATAATGACTGTGAGTAAAGATGAAATACAAACACAGAGATGAAATAGATTTAGCAAAGTGAGGCCCGACTTACTGAATAGACCGAGGATAGGAAAGAAAACCTACAAACAACCACGCAGAGGGGCAAAAAGTCCCTCCGCACCGACTAACGGTACGGAGGTGCTCCCTCTGCGTCTCAGAGCTTCCAGCAAGCAAGAAAAAACCAATATAGCAAGCTGGACAGAAAAAATATAGCAAACAAAAATAACACAAGCAGAACTTAGCTTAAGCAGGATAGAGAGGCCACAGGAACGATCCAGGAGGAAGCAAGACCAATACTAGAACATTGACTGGAGGCCAGGATCAAAGCAGTACCACTCTCATCCACCAAAGGAAGCTTATAGACAGAACCAGCCGCAGTACCACTCACGACCACAGGAGGGAGCTTGGCCACAGAATTCACAACAGTGAGCCAGGTTTCGGTGATGGCGAGGAATGAAAGTTTGGTAGTAACAAAAAGATCATGGATGTAGGAAAGCTTGTTGCAGACAAAGCAAGCGTTCCACAGAGCTCCTGTTAGAGGGACTGGGGAAGCGGGGGGCTGGGTGAATGGGTATAAGGTTAGAGAGGTTATGGAAGTTTGTTATAGAGCATGGATGGGAGGTAGAAATGACTGTGGGAATGTGGTGAGGAGGACCAGGATTTGGAGAGATATCACCAGCAGTGAGATGGAGCAGAGAAAGTGTTAGCAGGTGGGAGCAGGAGAGGGCATGAGGGGGCTGTCTGTGTTTGGAGGCAGAGGATTGTAGGTTAAGGAACAGTTCTGAGGAGGAGGTGAGATGGATGGGGAGGATTGAAGCAGAGATAAACAGTTCCTTACTTGATTTGGGGATTAGGGGAGGTAGCATAAAGTGAAGGAGTATAGGGGTGAGAGTGAAAATAAACAGAAACATTGTTTACAGTGACTGGACAGTTACCAGTATATGCCGTAAGCACCGCACACACACACACATACACACAGTATACACCATACACAGCCTCTTGTGCAATACCACCAGCGGAATACCGTCACAAACACGCCGCCACCTTGATCAGCCGAATGATTCACTGACCACTGCTATCTTTGTACAGAAGGAGTGCATGTGTAGTTTTGAGGTGACCACCGCTATCTGCCTGCACAAAGATGGTGGCGGTCTGATTTACCTTTACCTACTTTGCTTTCATTTTAAAACAGGGGGAGGGGTGAGTGCACATAGGAAAGAGGACACACAGGGGGGAGACAGCTCGAACGAGAGGACACATGAGGGAAGAAGACAGCACAGTGGTGGAGAGAGAGAGCAGACAAGGGGAGAGCACATAAGGTACACAGGTCAAAGAAGAGATGACATGAGAATACAGCAGATGGGGAGAGAGAAAGTGAACAGGGGTGAGAGACAGAGCACAGGGGGAGATAGCCCAATCAGGACAGCACAGGAGGGAAGAACACAGCACAGGAAAGAGAGACAGCAGACAAGGGGGAGAGCACATGAGGTACACAGGTCAAAGAAGAGATGACATGAGAGGAGAAGACAGCAGATGGGGAGAGAGAAAGTGCACAGGGGTGAGAGAGACAGAGCACAGGGGGAGACAGGGAGACAGCTCAATCGGGACAGCACATGAAGGGAGATCACAGCACAGGAAGAAGAGAGAGAGCAGATAAGGGGGATATCACATGGGGTAGACAGGTCAAAGAAGAGAGCACAGACGGGAGAATTCAGCACATGGGGAAAGAGAGAGTGGATAGGTGGGTGAGCACATGGGGAGAGATTCTCAACGCTGCAAAGCCTGCCCCCATTGTGACATTACCGCCCTCCCGATGCGATAGCCTCCATCTAATTGATATATTTCTACCACCTAAACGTCGCTAACTTCTGAACTACAGCTATAGCTGGAAGACATTAAGATCATTATTTGGCTGTGAATTGCCATGTCAACTGCTGATTGGGTGAAAAATATATCTTGCCAAATCAGACAAGATGATTTTCTGTATTTGTTTTTTCATTTTGACTCTCATAGTTGTGGTCTACCTATGATGTCAATTACAGGCCTCATCTTTTTTAGTGGAAGAACTTGCACAATTGGTGGCTGACTAGAAACTTTTTTTTTTCCACTGTAGATGATTAATAGAATGTGGGAGCTCCCTCTTTAACCCCATCAGCAGCAGGAAATCATGATTGTATTGTGACATTAAAATCATTATTTGGCCGTGAATTGCCATGCCATCCATCAGGATATTACCATCCTGATGGATGGCATGGCAGTTCACGGCCAAATAATGATCTTAATGTCACTATTGACAGCAGCATCTAAAGGGTTAAACAGCCATGATTGGGGCATAAACTGATTGTGATTAATGCAGCAGGGTGTCAGCTATAGTGTGTACAGCTGACAGCTGCTGCATTTTTACCCATCGGGGGATGCTATTCACTTATCTCAGGTCAGAAAAAAGACACTGGTGGTCAGTAAGGGATTAATAAAGTTTAGAGTCTTCCCTGGGTACAGATTGCTACTACAGGAGAAATATATCTATCCACAATAAAAGCCAGTAGATAGAATTTTTTTTTAATTTGATAGTCCTCCATGGTTGATATCTTTTAATGGCTAACTGAAAAGACAGTAATAAATAGCAGCTTTTGAGACTACGCCGGTCTATTCATACTATCCATGATGAAGACCTGACTAGTCTCGAAAGCTACTATTTGTTATCATCTTCTCAGTTAGCCATTAGAAGGTATCAACCACTGAGGACTCTCAAATTTTAATATTTGTCTACAGATTTTACAGATTTCATCTCAGAATTAAGAATAAAAGATAAATCAAAGAGGAGATAAAAGCAAATTTCTCTGATAAAATATATAAAAAGTTACTTATTTTAATGTGTACTTATGATTTATGAAATAAAAATGTATACGATGATTACGCTTTAACGATATGATCATTTATTCACAGCTTTATATATTACTACTGCTGTTTATTTAAATGCTCTAGGGAAATGTTTCAATTAAAACTTTAAGCAAAAGCCTGCTAAATTAAGGTTCGCAAGATTCCTACTGAAAAGGTTTATTCTTAGGTTCTTTGTTTAAGATTTCAAAATGCATCTAAAAGCAAGCAATTTTACATTTTGCTTGTTATTAAAAATCTTCTATGTTGTCAGAATGTAGTACTTTTTAATTTAGTGATTGCAAGTTGGCAGGCCAAACATGCAGCTTCAGAGAATGCACATTTCAGGCAATCGGCACCATGATGCTACTGGTCCAAACTGTCAATCAAGCAGGAGCACGCCTCCTCACTATGGAGGAAGTCAGGAAACTGGGCAGAGGTGCTCTTTTCAAGATAAGATATGGCAAATTCAACTGAAATTGAATTCTACTTCCAATTTACAAAATCTGCTCTCACTAAAATGCGTGTATTTTTGTAGTTCAATTCCGCTTTACTCAAAATAGTGGTCGCAGGCCATAATTTTTTAGAACCGTAAAGGGCCAATAAAATATTAAAAATATTAAAAATCCTTATACTTACCTTATGAACCACTCACCTCTCTGACCCCTCCACTACACACCATCACCTGTCCAATCTGCCTTGCATTTTCTGATCCCCGCCATGTGTGATAAAATCCCAGGACCTTTTATACCGAGCAGACGTTGTGACCTTTCTCGCTCTTGCTCAGAGCCCTCCTGGGTCTCATCAGAGCAGAATGTCTGGGGTCATTGTGAGAAACCCAGGGATTTCAGCTCAAGCGACCGGGACAGTGAGGAGCAGAGGAGCCGTAAAGGTGAGTGGTGAGGTGAATATATGGATTTTTTAAGTTTTTTTCTCTTCCTGAATCCAATTGCCTAAAAAAAGTACACAAACTGGAGCATATGAACCTTGCCTAATTCACTAATCTCTACATGATGTTGATTGAAATGTTTCTTCAAGACTATTAATCCTTCCTTTCAAAAACACTCTGCCCCGGCAAATAAAAAGGTGCTTCTTTGGGTATTGATATGCCCTTTTAGAGACCACCAGTTAACGTGATCAGGATTAAAGATGTTAAAATCATCAGATAAGTCATACTTTTTGGTGATTTTATTTCTCCTGAATACAAGACCCACATGTACAGTATAAGGTATTCCTACATTAAGAGGATGGTGCCTTTTATTCTGTAGCCAAAAAGGTAGCTGAGAAAGCTTGATTTTTTACTAATAAAAAGTATAACTTTCTTTTTACCACACTTATAAAATCAGAAATTTGTATAATTAACCAATTGTTCATAATCTCCTATTATTTAAAGTGCCACTTTTACTAACATGTAAGTGAAGCTTCACTTTACAAATATCTCAGTGCCCAAAGAAGTTTTTGTTTCAGCTAGAACCGTAATTTATTATAAACAATGGAAATCAGAAAGGCATAAAGTACATTGTTCTGCTTACACAAAGAAAAAAAATATATAAAAGTTCTACATATTTTATCTCCAAAAGTTTTCTTTTTTCTTGTTCATTTGCTGCTATGCAACCCAAGATTAAATTTCGGTCTAATGATCTGTTGTCTATGGACAAAATGTCTACGTGTGGGATACAGGTCATTGTAGGCGGTGTGTCAGAGAGTGAAACCATGGTTACACCTGCGAGTAGCAGCTGTCTGATATAGTCATTTACTTCTCCATTATATTACATGGGATTTTCATTTCTTTCCTATAGTATTTTTAGTTGCAATAGAATGTGAAATTCTAAAAAGTGTTTCCCATCATATTTAACCCCTTCCCCCCCAAAGCCTGTTTTCAACTTCCTGACCAGGCCATTTTTTTCAATTCTGACCACTGTCACTTTATGAGGTTATAACTCTGAAACGCTTCAACGGATCCTGGTGATTCTGAAAACGTTTTCTTGTGACATATTCTACTTTATGATAGTGGTAAAATTTCTTCGATGTGACTTGCGTTTATTTGTGAAAAAAATGGAAATTTGGCAAAAATGTTACAATTTTTTTAAACTTTTAATTTTATGCCCTTAAATTAGAGAGTCATATCATACAAAATAATCAATAAATAACATTACCCACATGTCTGCTTTACATTATCACAATTTTGGAAACATAATTTTTTTGTTAGGAAGTTATAAGGGTTAAAAGTTGACCAGCGATTTCTCATTTTTACAACAAAATTTGCAAAACCATTTTTTTTAGGGACCACCTCACACTTGAAGTCACTTTGAGGGGTCTATATGACAGAAAATGCCACCACTCAAGGTTCTCAAAACCACATTCATTTATTAAACTTTCAGGTGCTTCACAGGAATTTTTGGAATGTTTAAAAAAAATTGAACATTTAACTTTTTTTCACAAAAATTTTACTTCAGATCCAATTTGTTTTATTTTACCAAGGGTAACAGGACAAATTGGACCACAAAGGTTGTTGTTCAATTTGTCCTGAGTACGCTGATTCCCTATATATGTTGGTAAACCACTGTTTTGGCGCATGGCAGAGCTCAGAAGGGAAGGAGTGCCATTTGACTTTTCAATGCAAAATTGGCTGGAATTGAGATCGGAACCCATGTCATGTTTGGAGAGCCCCTAATGTGCCTAAATAATGGAAACCACCCACAAGTGACCCCATTTTGGAAAGAAGATCCCCTCTAAAACTGAGATAAAAGCAAAAAGAAAATCAACTCTAGAGACTGCCACAAGGTCTACAGAAAAATTAAAGGAGCTCCAGGAATTTCTGTTAAGTACTGGTTCTGTAATGAATGTGACAACAATCTCCGATAGCCTTCATATTTCTGGTCTGTTGGGTAGGGTGGCAAAGCTATGTTTTGCCAAAATCTACAGTACATCAAGTCTGTCAAAAGCTTGTGTGAAAATCTGTTATGCTCTGATATGGCCAAGGTTGAATTTTTTAGCCACAAATTCACAATTTAAAAAAGTATGTTTGGTGTCATGATCCCAATGGCAGGGGATCACAAAAGGACAAGCACAAAAAACAAAACGAGCTCTAGGGTGATGGAAACTGAGCTGACCGCGATCCTGAACTTAATTCACACAACTAGCAGTAGCCGGGGAACGTGCCTACGATGATTCCTAGACGTCTCGCGCCAGCCGAAGGACTAACTTCCCCTATTAGAAGAAACACAGACCTCTCTTGCCTCCAGAGAAACACCCCACAGAAATAGCAGCCCCCCACATGTAATGACGGTGAAATGAGAAGAAAGCACATACGTAGTTATGAAAACAGATTCAGCAAAATGAGGCCCGCTAAAGCTAGATAGCAGAGGATACAAAAGTGAACTGCGCGGTCAGCGAAAAACCCTACAAAAAAACCATCCTGAAATTACTTGAACTCATGTGCCAACTCATGGAACATGAGGAGTAATATCAGCCCACTAGAGCAACCAGCAGCAAGGAATCACATATCTGCAAGCTGGACTAAAAAAAAAATAAAGCAAAACGTGGAACAGGAAAATCAAAAACTTAGCTTGTCCTGAAGATTACAGAAGCGGAAAGCAGGGGTAACAAGACACACTGATTACATTGATAGCCGGCGAGGAAATGACAAGAAAGCCAGGTTAAATAGGAAACTCCCATATCCTGATAGAACAGGTGGACACCAGAGACCGCAGAGAACACAAGTCACCCAGTACCATCTGTAACCACCAGAGGGAGCCCAAAAACAGAATCCACAACAGTTTGGCACAAATGCAACACCAAACATGTCAGGGGCTAATGTCAAGGTGGAGGGAATTCTGAAATTCTGAAAATCTGTTAATGTTAAATTAAACCTTCATGTCTCTGTTAGAAAGCTTATTATGAAGAGGGATTTTACCTCTTAGCTCAATGATCCCAAGCAACACAAATTTTTTAGCCAGAACATCAAAAAGTTTTGGAATGGCGCAATCACAGCCCAGAGCTGGATTCAATTGAAAATCTATGGGGCGATCTGAAGAGGATGCGGTGTTCAGGAGATGCTCTTGCAATCTGACAGATGTGGAGCAAGGAAGAGTGAGCAAAATTTGCCTATTCTAAATTTGCCATCAGCAGCCCATCAACACCCCACAATTATACTGCTGGAGGGGGGTGTGTTAGGAGTCGAGTTTCCTCTGCTGCACAGGGGGAATCTCGATCCGTCTCCGCTGCGGTCTCCCATTCTCCTCCAGCCGCAGTGGAGCCTGCTCAGCAGGGACGTCGATCCCAGCGTCTCGCTCAGTCTGACTCTGTGAGAAGAGTTACTGCTGCTTCTCCAGCTTCTGCCTTTAAAGCCAATACTGGTCAGCAGCGAGTGGACTTCTCTGGGACTAAGTCCTTGTCTGCGCACACTGAGCATGCCCAGGGCAAGATCTCCCGTTGGAGATCGAGGGTCATCTGCTCAGACTCTGCAGCGCATTCTATTGGTCCTCTTGGCAGGTCTTGGAAGGGCAAAGTTTCTGTGGCCGCTTCCTGTCCTGCAGCTATATAAACTGCGCATGACCGCACGGCCATGCGCTAGTGTACAACTTTATACGTGTGTTTGTTGTGAGTGCAAGTCGTCCTTTAAATACCCCTACCCTACTGTATGATTGTTCGTGTATGGTGTATGGCTGCTATCTAGCGCCCGACTTAACACTCAACGTGTCACACACGTGTCAGCGTCCTCTGCTGTGACCGCCAGTGCGGCGCCACGCGCCTGTGTGCGCTTCCTGACCCATGTCTGGGTACTTAGTGGTGCCTGCCAGCACGGCACAGTTTGCACTTCGGTGCCTCTATTGTATATACTTTTCACACCCAGTTGTGGTGTAGTGCCAGCAAGGGTCTAATCGGACTACTATCCCTGTTGGGGTCTAGTTCGCTGACCACTAGCTCGCGCTCTATGTGCGGTACCGCAATCCTGTGACGCAACAGGATCGCTTTCTTCACGCTGGGTGAGGTTTAACCCACGCGTGTATACTTATGAGTACCGCCATATCGTCTGTCATGTCCTAGCAGCAGGTTTCACCTGCACGGTGGACCCCGGACTGCGAACGCATCCATTACATCTCTCTTGGTGCGTTCCGCCAGTCCTAACATTACACTAGCGCCAGGGTCTGGCTAGTGATGACAGACATACAGCAATCTCTGCGGCATATCCAGCAGCTGGAGGGTAGGTTGGCGGCTCTCGAGAGCGTGACCTCAGCTGTGGATGTTACTGCAGTAGCTGTACAGGCTGCCAGCGTGGCTGCAGCTACTATGTCCATTGCCACCCCTGTTCCGACATTATCTCACCTCCCGCTGCCAGAAAAATTTTCTGGTGATAGCAAGTTTTGTAGGGGATTTGTGAGTCAGTGCTCTATTCATCTCGAGCTCCTGGCTACACGTTTTCCCACAGAGCGGGCTAAGGTGGGATTTATTTTGTCTCTATTGTCGGACAGGGCGTTGGAATGGGCTACGCCGCTGTGGGAGCGTGGCGATCATGTGGTGCAGAGTGCTCCGCTGTTTCTGAGCGCTCTGAAACAGGTCTTTTTAGGACCTCAAGTCACCCATGATACTGCGCTCCAATTGCTGGCATTAACTCAGGGTGAGTCCTTGGTCAGTCATTTTGCCGTCCAATTCCGCACCTTAGCATCTGAGCTGGATTGGTCGGATAAAGCTCTTATCCCCATATTTTGGAGGGGCTTGGCTGACCACGTAAAGGACGCTCTGGCCACTAGGGAGATTCCTGCCACACTGGAGGAGTTAATAACTGTCTCCACTCGAATTGACCTCCGTTTTAACGAGCGGAGGTTAGAGCGAGCCCAGTGTAGGCAGAGGTTTCGGCTGGCTCCTACTTTTGCCAAACCTCTTGAATTTCCAGTCCTGGTTCCTGAGTCACATGAGGCCAGGGAGGTGTCACAAGCAGGATCTAAGTCCCGGACCGCTTGTGCACTCAGGGTCTGTCATGTTTGCCAGCAGTCAGGACATCTAGCCACCAGATGTCCTCAGCGGTCGAGGAAACGTCAGCGTCTAGTGGTAGTTGGTGGAGGTACACTAGACACGGCGACGTTTGCCTCTAAGTTGTTCTTTAAGGGGACAATTACTATTGGCTCATTTTCCCACTCGGTAGAGCTCTGCGTGGATTCTGGGGCGGAGGGCAACTTTATGTCTTCTGCCTTCGCCCAACGTCACGCAATACCCTTGGTTATGAATGCTCAACCAGTAACGGTGCGAGTGGTGAATGGGTCGACATTGCCCTCACAGATAACACACCAGACCATCCCTTTTACTCTGTCCATGTCGCCATCTCATGAGGAGATAATTTCTCTGCTCGTCATTCCGGAAGGAATTGATGAGATCCTGTTGGGAATACCTTGGCTACGGTACCACTCTCCTCATATCGAGTGGTCCTCAGGCAGAATTCTGGGTTGGGGTGAATCTTGTGGGGGTAGGTGTCAGAGGGAGTGCGTTCAGGTTGCTACTACTGAGGTATCCGCAGATCTATCCTCTCTCCCCAAGCAGTATTGGTCATATGCAGACGTATTCTCCAAAAAGGCGGCGGAGACCCTTCCGCCCCATCGCCCCTATGACTGTCCTATTGACCTCTTGCCTGGTGCTGAGCCTCCCCGGGGTCGAGTCTATCTGCTATCTCTCCCGGAGACGGAGGCAATGTCACAGTACATACAGGAAAATCTGGCAAGAGGGTTCATCAGGAAGTCAGTGTCACCTGCTGGGGCAGGATTCTTCTTCGTGCAGAAGAAGAGTGGGGAATTGCGTCCATGCATAGACTACAGGGGTCTTAACGCCATCACCGTTAAGAATAAATACCCTTTGCCTTTGATATCTGAACTGTTCGATAGGCTTCGGGGAGCAAGGGTATTTACTAAATTAGATCTGCGGGGTGCTTACAACCTGATTCGCATCCGTGAGGGGGATGAATGGAAGACGGCTTTTAACACCAGGGATGGGCACTATGAATATCTGGTGATGCCCTTTGGGCTCTGTAATGCCCCAGCCGTTTTCCAAGACTTTGTGAACGATATCTTCCGGGATATGCTTTCCACCTCGGTCGTAGTCTATCTGGATGATATTCTCATCTACTCTCCAGATATTGACTCCCACCGGAGAGATGTTTGCAAAGTCTTCGACCTCCTACGGGCAAACTCCCTCTATGCCAAGTTGGAGAAGTGCATGTTTGAGCAGGAGTCCTTACCTTTCCTAGGCTACATCATCTCAGCCCAGGGATTGGCTATGGATCCTGCCAAACTACAGGCTGTGATGGACTGGCAGGAACCTCATTCTCTTAAAGCGGTGCAGCGCTTTATGGGGTTCATCAATTATTATCGCCAGTTCATCCCGCATTTCTCCACTTTGGTAGCTCCCTTGGTTGCCCTCACCAAGAAGGGGGTAAATCCTAAATTGTGGTCTGAGGAGGTCTCCAAGGCCTTTATCTCTATAAAGTCACACTTCGCTAGCGCTCCCATACTTCATTGCCCCGATGTTGATAAGCCATTTATCATGGAGGTGGATGCCTCTTCTGTTGGTGCTGGAGCAGTCCTCTTCCAAAAGGATGCTCAAGGTCGGAAGCATCCTTGCTTCTTTTTCTCCAAGACCTTCGCACCAGCAGAGAGGAATTATTCCATCGGGGACAGGGAGTTGCTAGCCATGAAGTTGGCTTTCTCGGAGTGGAGACATCTCTTGGAGGGAGCACGTTTTCCCTTCCAAGTCTTCACAGATCACAAAAATTTGGTGTATCTGCAGACAGCTCAGCGGTTGAATTCTCGCCAGGCCAGATGGTCCTTGTTCTTCTCCCGGTTTCATTTCACCCTCCATTTCCTTTCTGGGGAGAAGAATATTCGGGCCGATGCTCTCTCTCGCTCCGTTGTGTCATCTGCGGAGGAGGAGGAGGAGCCTCGGCTTATTGTCCCCACCGAGAGTTTGAGAACCGTGGCCCCGGTTTCGCTGGAGTCTGTGCCCCCGGGCAAGACTTTTGTTCCATCTAGTTTGCGGCCGGAGGTTCTCTCTTGGGCGCACTCGTCCAGGGTGGGTGGACATTTTGGTACTAAAAGGACATCTGAGTTACTGGCGAGGACATACTGGTGGCCGCATATGGCTCGTGATGTCGCGGAGTACGTTCGGGCGTGTGTTTCTTGCGCCAGGAACAAGACTCCTCGGCAATGGCCAGCTGGTTTGCTTTACCCCCTGCCCCTGGCTGACAGGCCCTGGGAGATGGTCGGGATGGACTTTGTGGTGGGCTTACCCAAGTCTCGTAATTGCACCATTATCTGGGTGATCACCGACCATTTCTCCAAAATGGTGCATTTGGTGCCTCTTCCACGGCTACCATCTGCACGGGCGTTGGCTGTCTTGTTTATCAAGCATATCTTTCGCTTACACGGTATGCCAGACAAAATTGTTAGTGACCGGGGTCCCCAGTTTGCGTCTCGATTCTGGAGGGAGCTATGTCGTTTACTCAGTATTGAGTTAAATCTCTCTTCGGCATATCATCCCGAGACGAATGGGTTGGTAGAAAGGGCCAACCAGACCTTGGTCACATATCTGCGACATTTTGTTTCTGCCAGACAGGATGACTGGGCATCCTTGCTACCGTGGGCAGAGTTTGCACTTAACAATGCCGTAGCCGACTCCACCGGTCAGACTCCATTCCTCTTAAATTACGGCCAGCATCCGCGTGTTCCTGTGCCCATGCCTGTGTCTTCCGCTGATCCCAGGGTGGCAGACTGGGCTGTGGAGGCACGGTACATTTGGGATCGCACGCAGGATGCCATTCGGGCCTCCAAGGAGAGAATGAGGTCCTCCGCCGATGTTCATCGGCGCCCTGCTCCGACATTTGTCCCTGGCGACTTGGTGTGGCTCTCCGCCCGTAACATCAGGCTGCGAGTTGAGTCCACTATGTTTGCTCCTCGCTACTTGGGTCCCTTCAAGGTTCTCGAACAGGTTAATCCTGTGGTCTACCGCCTGGCTCTTCCTCCACGCTTGAGTATCACCGACACCTTTCATGTGTCCCTCTTGAAACCCGTATACATGTCCCGGTTTTCCGAGTCATCTGCCGGGACATCGGGATCGTCTACGGACGATTACGAGGTGAACGCTATTTTGGGGTGTAAGGTGGTACGCGGCAAAAAGTTCTATCTGGTGGATTGGAAGGGTTATGGTCCAGAGAACAGGTCATGGGAGCCTGCTGAAAACATTCGGGCCCCACAGCTCATTGCTGCCTTCGAACATAGCGAGGCCCAAGGAGGGGGGGGCCCTAGGAGGGAGGGTAATGTTAGGAGTCGAGTTTCCTCTGCTGCACAGGGGGAATCTCGATCCGTCTCCGCTGCGGTCTCCCATTCTCCTCCAGCCGCAGTGGAGCCTGCTCAGCAGGGACGTCGATCCCAGCGTCTCGCTCAGTCTGACTCTGTGAGAAGAGTTACTGCTGCTTCTCCAGCTTCTGCCTTTAAAGCCAATACTGGTCAGCAGCGAGTGGACTTCTCTGGGACTAAGTCCTTGTCTGCGCACACTGAGCATGCCCAGGGCAAGATCTCCCGTTGGAGATCGAGGGTCATGTGCTCAGACTCTGCAGCGCATTCTATTGGTCCTCTTGGCAGGTCTTGGAAGGGCAAAGTTTCTGTGGCCGCTTCCTGTCCTGCAGCTATATAAACTGCGCATGACCGCACGGCCATGCGCTAGTGTACAACTTTATACGTGTGTTTGTTGTGAGTGCAAGTCGTCCTTTAAATACCCCTACCCTACTGTATGATTGTTCGCGTATGGTGTATGGCTGCTATCTAGCGCCCGACTTAACACTCAACGTGTCACACACGTGTCAGCGTCCTCTGCTGTGAACGCCACGCGCCTGTGTGCGCTTCCTGACCCATGTCTGGGTACTTAGTGGTGCCTGCCAGCACGGCACAGTTTGCACTTCGGTGCCTCTATTGTATATACTTTTCACACCCAGTTGTGGTGTAGTGCCAGCAAGGGTCTAATCGGACTACTATCCCTGTTGGGGTCTAGTTCGCTGACCACTTGCTCGCGCTCTATGTGCGGTACCGCGATCCTGTGACGCAACAGGATCGCTTTCTTCACGCTGGGTGAGGTTTAACCCAGCGTGTATACTTATGAGTACCGCCATATCGTCTGTCATGTCCTAGCAGCAGGTTTCACCTGCACGGTGGACCCCGGACTGCGAACGCATCCATTACATCTCTCTTGGTGCGTTCCGCCAGTCCTAACAGGGTGTTAGGTGTCAAGTTCCTGCCGCTGCACAGGGGGAATCTCGAACCATGTCCGCTGCGGTCTCCCATTCTTCTCCAGCCACAGTGGAACCTGCTCAGCGGAGACGTCGGTCCCAGTGCCTGGCTCGGGCAGATACTGCATGTCTGGATACTGCTGCCCTTCCAGGTTCAGCCATTATAACCAGTACTGTTCTGCGGCATGTGGCGCTCATGGGACTAAGTACTGATTTTCTCCGAGCATGCCCAAGGAAGACCTCCCATTGGAGGTTGGGGGTCACACGCTCAAGTCTTGTTGCAGCCCCTATTGGTCCACTAGGAAGGTCCTGGAGAGCTACAACTATAAAAGTTTGCATGGCCGCACGGCCATGCGCTAGTATCATTTGTGTTTCGCTGTTGCCAGTGGATACTCTACCACTCAGTATATATGTGGTGTGAGTCTGTTTAGCTTTGGGGCTGTACACTCAGGCAAGCAGCTAGTGTCAGTGGTGGCAATTAGCCTTGGTTTAGCATCTGGTTCCTTCATGTGTGCGGTTAGCACAGGAGAGTTCCAGAGCAAGCACAACCCTAGTTGGGGTATTAGTTTTTGTGGACAGCGCAAATCTGTGAGTCAACAGAGGTCGCTTACATTTCACATAGGGTGAGGTTTAACCCACGTGTGAGCTCAGTGTCCATCCGCCATTACTTTGCAGCAGGTATCTCTGCACGGCGGACCCCGGGCTGTGAACGCACCTCGTATCAATCTCTATTACTTGGTGCGTTCCGCTAGCCCTAACAGGGGGGAATGGGCACATAGATTGCCCTGCTGGACCAGGCAGCTTAAATGCCACTTAGGTTTAACTATTACTGTCAGAGATTAGCAGCGTTAAAGGGTTTAAAGGGTTTACAGCAGTGATTGAAGCTTAGCTGTAATTGCTGATGCATCTGCAAGGTAGTTTGCTGGCTCAGGTTCTGAGTCTGCTCCATACTCCTGAACTTGATATGGGCGGTATATGTAAAAGGCAAATGTAAAGGCAGAGAATGCTTGTTGCAAAATAGTGAATTAGAAACACAGGGTATGTGACCCAGAAATTTCTGATGTTGCTCTTAATGCTAGATATAAGCTACCACACCTAAATGTTGTCCATTGGTCAGTCAGCTGTAAAAATGTAGAGGAAGCTCATAAACAAAGGACTAGACAGGGTGTTAAGTACCACTAAATATTGATCAGTTACAGTAAAACCTCTACAAAAGATTACACAATTATTTAGACTAGATTGTATATGAGCTGGGATTAGATCATATAATTTGCTCATCTTCTTTTGGCGCAAAAACCTATTAGAAGGTCATACATGTATTCCAATGTAATGTTAAGGTTTTCTCTAAGAAGTTTTACTGTAATTTTAATTGAGATACCTACAAATCTACGTACGAGAAACACTGAAAATATTAAAAAAGTAAAAACAGAAAAATACACCAAGAGCCTAAATCTACCTGGATTTACATTGTCATCAACACTAAAAAAATGGAATGTCTTGTTTTGTTCTACAATTAACAAATCAGCTGTGAAAAACATAAATCCTAAATACAAGTTACCCTATTTTAGCCAATGTGCCACTTCAAGCAGCCATTAAGAGGTTAACAGTTTTTATTTTTTATATCTGCTGGTAACCTTTAAAGAAATAAGCACAGTTCAAATTTAATAGACTTCAAAAAAGTCTTATCACTAGTAATTTAGAAAATTGCAGTTGCCATAGAAATCACAGTGTACTCTTCTGGTCTTCGCCAAAAGCTGAAATCACAAATCTTAAGAAAATTATAAAATACTATTTTTCAAAATAAATATATATATATTTTTTGTCTATTTGTGTATTAGCATTATGTGTTTTTATTTGTTTTCTTTACTTATCATTGCGTATTGTAAATGCTAAAATGTGCCTTCAGTTCTGGCTTATAATTATTTGACACATGAAATACCACCTTATTTATTTTAATAGCTTTATCAATTTTGTATCAATGAACTTTTATATGGTCTTTAGGCTACTCAGGCACATTTGAATATGAAAGACTATTTTACACGCTGCCGCATATTTTCCTTTAAAATTATGCCGTGGCATTAAATGCTCTGTTGGTTCGATGTTTTGTTCTATAAATGCAATTTGTATTGAAATTACATATTATTTGTGTAATATGGAAAATAAGATTTACTCCCCCAATCATTAGTAAAATGGCCAGTATTAAAAAATAGTTTGCAGTACATTATACTGGGTGTCTCTTTGTGATAAATGCTTACAAATTATTAGGCTTTCAATTAATTGTAAATTTATATATTGATTTATATTGACGCTATGCTTGGCACTCTGTACCACGGACACAGGCAGCGTATTGAGATTTGCTGATGAGAAAGGGACAGAATTGTAGCTGCATACTAGGACAGGATAGGGTGAATTGTACTTCCATTATGCTGCAGCCTGCAACTGATACCAAAACCCCTTCTCAGGGCTAATAATATTCTTTTTGTTCTTAATCCTGCAAATTGTTCTGAGCAGGGAAATATCATGCACTATTTTTACTGTGGCAGTTGTGCATCAAAAGCATACAGCCAGACTTGGTTGGATCTCAATAGCAATGCTACATAGATACTGCAGTCTTATACATCTGAGGTGGGCCCTTTCTGCTGGCATTGTAAAACTGCAATTTTTTTGAGCACTGAAATTGTATACGGCATTTCTCGTGCTAGAGTTCAGCCTCAAAATCCACCCAAAAAAGAAATTGCTAAAAAAAAATTGCTATATTTATAATACAGTCTCATAAGTCAATCTGAGGTGTGCACATTTGGCAGACATTGTAATACAGCCTTTTTCTGAGCTGTGCAATTTTTTACGGAATTTAGTGTGCTGCAGTTGGGTCTCAAACCCTCCCGAAAAAGATATTGTTGACATTATCACTATAATGGCCACTATAGACAATATTACTATAATGTCTTTCTAACTTTTGTGTTTGTCTAAGGGTACCGTCACACTATACGATTTACCTACGATCACGACCAGCGATATGACCTGGCCGTGATCGTAGGTAAATCGTAGTGTGGTCGCTGGGGAGCTGTCACACAGACAGCTCTCCAGCGACCAACGATGCCGAGGTCCCTGGGTAACCAGGGTAAACATCGGGTAACTAAGCGCAGGGCCGCGCTTAGTAACCCGATGTTTACCCTGGTTACAAGCGTAAAACTAAAAAAAAACAAACAGCGCATACTTACATTCTGGTGTCCCTTGCCGTCTGCTTCCCGCACTGTGACTGCCGGCCGTAAAGTGAAAGTGAAAGCACAGCCGCTGTGCTCTGCTTTCACTTTACGGCCGGCAGTCACAGTGCGGGAAGCAGACGGCAAGGGACCTGACGGACACCAGAATGTAAGTATGTGCTGTTTTTTTTTTTTTAGTTTTACGCTTGTAACCAGGGTAAACATCGGGTTACTAAGCGCAGCCCTGCGCTTAGTAACCCGATGTTTACCCTGGTTACAAGCGAACGCATCGCTGGATCGCATCGCTAGATCGGTGTCACACACACCGATCTAGCGATGACAGCGGGAGATCCAGCGATGAAAGAAAGTTCTAAATGATCTGCTACGACGTACGATTCTCAGCAGGATCCCTGATCGCTGCTGCGTGTCAGACACAGCGATATCGTAACGATATCACTGGAACGTCACGAATCGTACCGTCGTAGCGATCGAAATGGTATAGTGTGACGGTACCCTAAGGCAATGGATTCCTTTCTTGTTAGATTGTATCATTTGCTTGCTTCCAGTATCTGTTGATGTATGCAATTCCTTAAGCTCACTTTGCATAATTTCTTGGAATTGATTCATGGATTCTGTCCTGATTTGAACCGGAGAGGAACCCGGATTACTGACTTTAAAGGTGTGGGATAAGGTCACAGAGGATTCACTTTGGATGTCAGTTTATTGTAATTCTTGTAAGTTTATTTCAGCTGTTTGCTCTTGAAAATAGAATTGATGGTGTTCATAAGTTTGTTGTACATGGATGTTGGCCCCATCATCAGTGGAATCTTCCGAATAGAACTGTCTATGTCCAGAAGAGTATGAAATAGATTAAATTTTTTTTCCGGAACAAAATTGAGACCTGAGAAAGATTGAAAACATTATGCGTTTGCTGATTTGTTACAGAAATTTCCTGTGGTGAGTTGACATGCTTGGAGTGCTTGGCATGCTTGTATTCAGCTCGTTTAGTGCATTTTTTGCGCATTTTCTAACAGGATCCATTTCTGAACTGAAGCTAATGAGTCACCCGCCAGGGCCGTGGGGTACTCAGTCCTGTGTCCTACCTTCACAGGGGGATGTCACGGTGGCTGCGACCCGGTCCGTGACCCTGGGCGCCCATGTAAAAGGGGAAGGTCTTTAAAGGGAATAAAGTTTATGTTTGTGACGCCACCTGTGGTATTCGGGCAGTGGGCACTGACGTGCTTTAAGGGGTCCTCTGGGATGATGTTATCGCAGCTAAATGGTATAACTTCCCACAGGTGAAGTGTATCCCCAGGTCTCCCTGTGTGTAGATGGAAGATGGTGAATAGCGCAGTAAAGAACGAGGACACAGGTTTGCAGTCTCTTTACCTGGTTTACTGAATACTTCAGCAGCCACAGTCCAGGGCATCAGATCACAGGGCAGGCAGGGTCCGGCCAGTTTGGAAGCGAATCCAGAGTCCCCCATTACCAGGTGGGAATTAAAAGCCTTCCTCAAAGTGCGGTGGTGTTGTAGTCCCTTACTGCCTATGGCTTCACATAAGGTCCTCACAGATGTTCTCTCTCTGTCCCCTATATAGGATAGGACATAACCCGCATGACTGGTGGCTTGAGACGGTTTACAGGGACTCTAGCACGCCCCAGGCTCTATAGGTGTCACCGTGCCTTATGGGTATTAAGGTGGACAGGTAACTTGCAGTTCAGCTGTCCTGCCGGTCTCTGATATAAATCATGGAGTTCCTTACAATCCTCGGTGTCCCGGCTACCGGTTATCTGCGCCTCAGAGGGATGCAGCCTGCTCTTAGCTGGTCTCCCCTGATGTACTTCTCCTTTTGCTTTGCCCTCCTTCACTCTCACTGAACAATGCTCGGCTTTCTGTGTGTCTCTTTCCCGGAGCTGTGGTACTTCAGACCATACGGCCCCTTCAGACGTTCTGACCCTCTAGGTCCATCTGCTCTCTTCTGTCTCTCTGACAATCTCCCTGAAAACTGACTGACTTTCCCTCTAAACCACAATATATAAAGAGGAGTCACCTAGTAAAGAGGATCAAAAGCTCCCCCTTGTGGCCTGGAGTGTGAACATGTTGTGTGTATGGTGGTTACCTGATGAGAGTTATCTTTCATCACTTCCAAACGTAACATCATTCTCCCCGTGAGGAAAGCAATACTACTGTGACAACCAGGACCCAGGAGCGCCACACTAACATGAAGGTTATGAGGGGATTGGTTGTGAGGGGAGTGTTTTTTTAAGATGGATTTTGGGGTTCACAGTGATTTCTCCCACCTGCCTCACTCATAGACTTGATTAAGTGAATAGTCATTATAATCCCTCATGAATTTGTTTTTCTTTCTTGCAGTTATAATGTCCTCTAATTTAGACACATTTGTTTGTATTTGCATCAGATGTTGTGCTGAATTTCTCTATTAGGTTTTAATAGATACGATTTCATTGTTAACCCCTTACCGGCATCGGACGTACTATACCGTCCGATGCCGGCTCCCCTGCTTTGATGCAGGGCTCCGCGGTGAGCCCGCACCAAAGCCGGGACATGTCAGCTGTTTTGAACAGCTGACATGTGCCCGTAATAGGCGCGGGCAGAATCGCGATCTGCCCGCACCTATTAACTAGTTAAATGCCGCTGTCAAACGCAGACAGCGGCATTTAACTACCGCTTCCGGCCGGGCGGCCGGAAATGACGTCATCGCCGACCCCCGTCACATGTCCGGGGGTCGGCGATGCGTCTCCATTGTAGCCATAGAGGTCCTTGAGACCTCTATGGTTACTGATTGCCCGTCGCTGTGAGCGCCACCCTGTGGTCGGCGCTCACAGCACACGTGCAATTCTGCTACATAGCAGCGATCAGCAGATCGCTGCTATGTAGCAGAGCCGATCGGCTTGTGCCTGCTTCTAGCCTCTCATGGAGGCTATTGAAGCATGGCAAAAGTTAAAAAAAAAAGTTTAAAAAAATGTGAAAAAAATAAAAAAAACATAAAAGTTTAAATCACCCCCCTTTCGCCCCAATCAAAATAAATCAATAAAAAAAATATCAAATCTACGCATATTTGGTATCGCCGCGCTCAGAATTGCCCGATCTATCAAATAAAAAAAAGTATTAACCTGATCGCTAAACAGCGTAGCGGGAAAAAAACTCGAAACGCCAGAATTACGTTTTTTTGGTCGCCGCGACATTGCATTAAAATGCAATAACGGGCGATCAAAAGAACGTATCTGCACCGAAATGCTATCATTAAAAACGTCATCTCGGCACGCAAAAAATAAGCCCTCAACCGACCCCAGATCACGAAAAATGGAGACGCTACGAGTATCGGAAAATGGCGCAATTTTTTTTTTTTTTTTTTTAGCAAAGTTTGGAATTTTTTTTCACCACTTAGATAAAAAATAACCTAGTCATGTTTGGTGTCTATGAACTCGTAATGACCTGGAGAATCATAATGGCAGGTCATTTTTAGCATTTAGTGAACCTAGCAAAAAAGCCAAACAAAAAACCAATGTGGGATTGCACTTTTTTTGCAATTTCACCGCACTTGGAATTTTTTTCCCGTTTTCTAGTACACGACATGTTAAAACCAATGATGTCGTTCAAAAGTACAACTCGTCCCGCAAAAAATAAGCCCTCACATGGCCAAATTGACGGAAAAATAAAAAAGTTATGGCTCTGGGAAGGAGGGGAGCGAAAAACGAACACGGAAAAACGAAAAATCCCCTGGTCATGAAGGGGTTAAAGGAGGACAATTTTCTGTTCCTCTTCTTGATAATCAATTGCATCAATTCTGTGGAGCAATTTGACAATAGTTGGTTCCATTTAAAACAAACTTCAAAGACAAAGAAAGGAGACATACCAAAAACGGGGGAACACCCTGAATACATAAAATACGATTATGGAAATAATTTATTGAAGTCCAAACAGCACATACCACAAGAAAAATTGTTACATAAAAACATGAGCATTAAAAACAATGACAATAAAGACAACCCCAAAGAAAAAGGGGAGGTGAAACCCCCTAGCACCCTGAAACATGGGTTTGGTACCAATAATGAAGGTATTACACTATTATAATAAATATATCCAATGTATAATAAGAATTGTAGGACATGATGAAGAATGATAATCGCACTAGTGCGGACTGTAGATGTAATATGCCCACCAAATAGGTTACGTGGAGCAGCCTTACTAACAAAATACAACAAAATTTCAACAAACTTGGGGGAATAAATAGCTGTTGGTATTTTTTCATTCACAAGTCCCTTGGTATCATGTTTTTACTCATATAGCTTTCAAGTGTCTTATGATCCCACCATACCTTGGTTTCCATAATGGAAAGTTTTTCCAGTTTGTCATGATCTGCATACACTCTGTCTGCTATAGATTCAGACGTAGCATCAATGGAGAACACCTGTGCAGCTCTTCATACTCGGTCCTCCGTGGAATTTATAATGTCAGCAGCAAAAGGTTCGCTTTACTGACCCAATTATGCATTCATTTTTACTAGCAACCATAAGGGGATAAGTAGAAATGAGCGATCCTATCAAGGTTCGGTTCAGTTCAGATTCGCCGAATGGCCTGACGTTCATTAAACAGTTCGTAGAATAGTCCGTTGAACATATCCGAGCCAAAAAGCTGCCAAAACAGCTCAACCTAGGGGCAGACACCAGGAAAAGTGGCATCAATTAACCCAGAGTACAAAATAGTATTATTGTGCAGCATGAATACATGGGACAGGGCCTGGACCAGCATTTCTAGCTGAAATATTGATCAGTAACAGGTGGATGAGTGACAAGATGGGCTTAATAAATATATTGATCCCTGACTAATCTTCCTCTTTACTTCCAATTCGTTATCCATTAGAAATAGCATGTTTTAAGCCATAACTCCGAAGGAGTTGATCACAAGAAACTCAGGGTCGTCATTAGCATTATTTAGTGTAGATGCAGAGAAGAAAAACACAGAGCTGATACCTTCTGTGAGCTGATGTCTCTGATTGCCGAGTTAGTCAAGAGATTTCAACTTGAATTTTAAATTCTGATTAGCGGCATGTTTTAAACATTTTCTGGGAAAAATTCAGTAAATCATGAATATTTCATCTTTTTACAGTCTGAGCTTTTTTTTAAAGCGTTCTTTTCTTGGGTTTGCAAATTAGTAACATTTACCCAAATTTACATCTGAAAGTCTACAACTAGATATGTGGAACACTGGCAGGATATACATTCAACACTTCTCTATTAATTAGCATTCCATTTCAATCCAATAAAATAATAAATATCTTGTAATATTCAGGAAGAAGAGTGGTAGATATTTTGGTGATGTAGATGTAGATACAGAAACAGAAGAATGAGCCCAAGTTAAAGGGAGTCTATCAGCAGGTGTTTGCTACCTCATCATGATGTAGGCAAAGAGAAGCTGAATCCAATGATGTATCACTTAAATTACTAGGTGCAGCCGTTCTGATGCAATCAGAGCTTTTAGATTTAGAATGATGCAGAGCTGAGAAAGATAACCTCGACCATACCAGGCTCTCTGTGTACAAAGTCCATAGACAGTGAGGTGCTTAGTTTCTGGACCAACCCAACAATGTTAAACTCTTTAAATCCTTCACAGTCAGTAAACAACATCACTTTGACAAGTGACACATCCCTGAAATCTGTGTCTCAGTCTTTATCTCTTGCTTTTTTCAGTTAACATATCAAAAACCTGCTAACAGATTCCCTTTAAAAAGATTCCCTACATTTCTTAAAAGCCAATGGTACAGTTATCTGCTAACTGGACAGCTATTTTTATTTATAATCTTGTAGTCTGATATGAATATGAAAAAGTCTTGACTAGTGTTGAGCATTACGATACCGCAAGTATCGGGTATCGGCCGATATTTGCGGTATCGGAATTCCGATACCGAGTTCCGATATTTTTGTGATATTGGGAATTGGTATCGGGATTAAGATTCATGTGTAAAATAAAGAATAAAAATAAAAAATATTGATAAACTTACCCTCGGACTCGCCCTGGTTGTCACCGCTGCAACCGCCATGCTTCCGTTCCTAAGAATGAGCACGTTAAGGACCTTCGATGACGTTGCGGCTTGTGATTGGCCGCTCACGCGACCAATCACAAGCCGCGACGTCATCGAAGGTCATTAATGCGCTCATTCCTAAGAATTCCTAAGAATTCCATCGCTGCTTGTGATTGGTCACGTGAGCGGTCACATGACCGCTCAGCGACCAATCACAAGCCATGACATCATTGAAGGTCCTTAACGCGCTGATTTTTAGGAACGGAAGCATGGCGGTTGCAGCGGTGACAACCAGGGCGTGTCCGAGGGTAAGTATATCAATATTTTTTATTTGTATTCTTTATTTTACACATGAATATGGATCCCAGGGCCTGAAGGAGAGTTTCCTCTCCTTCAGACCCTGGGAACCATAGAGGATACCTTCCGATATTTGTGTCCCATTGACTTGTATTGGTATCGGATATCGGTATCGGCGATATCCGATATTTTTCGGATATCGGCCGATACCATCCGATACCGATACTTTCAAATATCGGACGGTATCGCTCAACACTAGTCTTGACCCAAAGTTATTTATTAGCGATGTAATAATTTTCACTCTTCTATGTGTCATACGAAAATATTATGTTGTCAAAAAATCTAAAAAAGATTTTGGGAATAGTCATTACAATATTTCCAGGATTATGGTTTACTTCATCAGAAGCCTTAATCTCTAGATATAAAATATCTGGCATATTGGTCAAATTGATGACTTCACAATGAAATGTAAAAAAAATTAGATTCATGCAAGTGGGACAAAAAGAAATATCAATTTTCATGTATGTTATACTTAAGCTTATTGAAATAATGCTCTATGGATAGATGAGTAAAACTTGGAATTTGATAGAAACATATATTCTAATACAGGATGATTTACTCGCTACTTTACCTGGAAAATTGCTATAACTTCTAAAAGTGATGACTAGTGTTGACTTGTTGAGCGATACCGTCCGATACTTGAAAGTATCGGTATCGGATAGTGTCGGCCGATACCTGAAAAGTATCGGATATCGCCGATACCGATACCCGATACCAATACAAGTCAATGGGACACCAAGTATCGGAAGGTATCCTGATGGTTCCCAGGGTCTGAAGGAGAGGAAACTCTCCTCCAGGCCCTGGCATCCATATTAATGTGTAAAATAAAGAATTAAAATAAAAAATATTGATATAATCACCTCTCCGGAGGCCCCTGGACATCACCGCTGGTAACCGGCAGGCATCTTTGTTTAAAATGAGCGCATTTAGGACCTGAGAATGACGTCGCGGCTTCTGATTGGTCGCGTGCCGCTCATGTGACCGCGACGCGACCAATCAGAAGACGCGACGTCATTCGCAGGTCCTAAATTCCTAGAATGAGGAGTTTAGGGCCTGAGAATGACGACGCGGCTTCTGATTGGTCGCGTGCCGCTCATGTGACCGCCACGCGACCAATCAGAAGCCGCGACGTCATTCTCAGGTCCTAAACTCCTCATTCTAGGAATTCAGAACCTGAGAATGACGTCGCGGCTTCTGATTGGTCGCGTGGCGGTCACATGAGCGGCACGCGACCAATCAGAAGCCGTGACGTCATGGAAGTCCCTAAACGCGCTCATTTTAAACAAAGAAGCCTGCCGGTTACCAGCGGTGATGTCCAGGGGACTCCGGAGAGGTGATTATATCAATATTTTTTATTTTAATTCTTTATTTTACACATTAATATGGATCCGATACCGATTCCCGATATCGCAAAAATACCGGAACTCGGTATCGGAATTCCGATACCGCAAATATCGGCCGATACACGATACTTGCAGAATCGGAATGCTCAACACTAGTGATGACCTATTGTACTGAAATTTAGACTGTACATACTTTATTTCATAAGAAACTGATATATTAAAGCAGGTGTTGAAAGTTTCTATTGTTCACATCCAAGCACGTTGCATATTACATATTGCTGAATGTATTCCTCAGGATGTCTGGGGTCATCATAGCCTGAATTTCTCACTGTATGTTCTCTCGGAGTGCCTGTAATGTTTGTGGATCGTTACTGTACATCCGACCTTTCAAATGGCCCCAAAAGAAGGCGTTAAATCAGGTGATCTTGGTGACTACAGTCCCTTGGAGATTACTCTGTCATCAAAGAAGGCTTCAAAGCACGGTTTGGACTTCGGATTTCGACTTCCAAACTTTTTTAGAAACACACTTTGACACCTCTTTAAGGGCTCAGTTTTACAATAAGTTTACACGCTTCTCTAAACTGTGTATGCACATTGTTAACAAATGAAGAAGTAATTCGGCAGTAGTGCAAGCAGCACACAAAAACTACCAGCGCACAGAAAGACATGCAGCAAATCTAACAGTGGAGATGACTGGTGAGGCGACAAGTCAGCGAGACCACTTGGTGCAAAGATGTTTCTCATCACTGTTGCTGAGGTTAATTGCACTCTCACTTCTTATAAACCAAAGTATGTACATTTCAAATTTAAGCGTGGTCGACCATCAACTTTCTGGGCAAAGCAGAGAGTGAATCACCCTGTACATGTTGCATGGTGCAAGTACAGTAACAAAAAGTGTACCAAAACAGCCAATCATGGCTTGTAAAAAACTATCCTGAGTATTCTTAAAGTTATTATCACTGAATCATTTGTACAGAAACCCTGATGTGGTGATATATGGGCAAACTAACTCTATGGAGCAGGCGCAAGAGCTGAGCGCGCTCCATACTCCACAAGTTTGGAAACCCAAGATTAACTTGGGCAGCACGGTGGTGCAGTGGTTAGCACTGCAACCTTGCAGCGCTGGAGTCCTGGGCTCTAATCCCCCCCAGGACAACATCTGCAAAGAGTTTGTATGTTCTCTCCGTGTTTGCGTGGGTTTCCTCTGGGTTCTCCGGTTTCCTCCCACATTCCAAAGACATACTGATAGGGAATTTAGATTGTGAGCCCCATCAGGGACAGTGATGATAATGTGTGCAAACTGTAAAGCGCTGCTGAATATGTTAGAGCTATATAAAAATAAAGATTATTTATTTATTATTATTAACTGCTGTGATAGAAGGTAGTTTCAATCAACAGTGCAACAGTCATTTCCTTTACCCATTGCTCAAATCTTGATGTGATTGCAAGTTGCTGATGGGACTAATAGCAATTGGGGGTCTACTGGAGGTCCTCGATGTCTGCCATGTTAATACAAATAGAAAGCCCAGCCACGACATTGAAACCCTCCATTTCCTGTAATGCTAATTTAAAAAATTTGAAAATGTGTTTGGTGTCACCTCATGTGTAATTGTAAAAAATAAAAAATATAAATTAATTATCTAATACAGTGAATACTTAAAAATAAGCTATGGTCGTTTGAATATGGCACCTGAAACTAACGGTAAACTTAGTATACTAAGGCAGTGATTTTCAACCGGTGTTCCGCGGTCGGGTGTGCCGCGGGGAACAGGAGTCAGCTGTTCTCTGTGCCGACTGTCAAGCTGACAGCCGGCACAGAGAAGCTGCAGCGCGCCGGCTCCCGGAGATCAATTGTACTCGCAGACATCTACCAGCTGCGAGTACAATTGAGGCTCTGACCGCTGGGTCAGAGCGACGCCAGCAGCGTGATCAAGTCATGTGATCACGCTGCTGGCGTCACTATCCGAGACAGAAGACACTTGGTGGTAAGTGCTCCTGTGGTTGTGGAGCAGAAGACACCGAAGATTCAGCGTGGGGCGGGTTTATGGGGAGTATGTATTCAGTGTTTGGGGGAGTCAGGATTTAATCAGTGTGTTGGGGGGGGGATTTATTAAGTGGGGGGATTTATTAAGTGTGTGTGGGGGTATTTATTAAGTGTGTGGGGGGGGATTTATTAAGTGTGTGTGGGGGGATTTATTCAGTGTGTGGGGGGATTTATTCAGTATGTGGGGGGGATTTATTCAGTGTGTGGGGGGATTTATTCAGTGTGTGGGGGGGATTTATTCAGTGTGTGTGGGGGATTTATTCAGTGTGTGGGGGGGATTTATTAAGTTTGTGGGGGGATTTATTCAGTGTGTGGGGGGATTTATTCAGTATGTGGGGGGGATTTATTCAGTGTGTGGGGGGATTTATTCAGTGTATGGGGGGGATTTATTCAGTGTGTGGGGGGATTTATTCAGTGTGTGGGGGGATTTATTCAGTATGTGGGGGGATTTATTCAGTGTGTGTGGGGGGATTTATTCAGTGTGTGGGGGGGATTTATTCAGTGTGTGGGGGTATTTATTAAGTGTGTGTGGGGGGATTTATTAAGTGTGTGTGGGGATTTATTCAGTGTGTGGGGGGATTTATTCAGTGTGTGTGGGGTATTTATTCAGTGTGTGGGATTTATTCAGTGGTACGTGGGGGGGCTGGAATTTATTTAGCATGTGTGGGGCAGGGTGCATTTATTCTGTGGAAGGGGATGGATTTATTCTATCGGAAGGGGAGTGGATATATTCTGTGGGGGTGAGTGGGGAGATGGGGTGGACACAGTAGCGAGGGGAAAAATGTGTGCTGACAGTACTGGGAGCAACGGTGATGGGATGTGTGAGGACAGTATGGGGAGTCGGGGGAATGTGTGAGTGGGGAATGTGCGAGGAGGAAATATGGAGAGAGCAAAGGGGTATGTTAGCAGGGGGGGATGTACATGAGGAGGCTATTAGAAATGTGTGCAGACAGTATGGGGGGATGAAAGTGTGAGTGGACACAGAATAGATACTGAGTAGTGTGAGGGTAACAGCCAGGAGGAGACAGTATGCCAAGAAGGAGGAGTGTAATGAAGGGGCACAGTAGAGAGACTGGGCTCTCTATGAGGGACACAGTATGAGAAGGCAGTGTGAAGTATAGAAAAGAGAGAGAGGGTAGTGTGGATGGCATGTACCATAAGAGGGATAGTGAGGGTTATATTATGTGCTGGGAATAAAGTGAGGGGCAATTATTTACTCAGGGGCTCAGCCTAGGGCAGATATTTTTATTCCGGAGCATTATAATAACACTGCTATCTTTAAGGGTGTTGTATCGGGATGTGCTGCAGAAGACAGGAGAAGATGGAAGTCTGCAGAAACGAGCTCTGCCGGTGGATGAGAAGAGTCATCATGGCATCTGGACAAGGTGAAGATGAAAAGAAAGAGGCGACTCCACAAACAACGTCATCTATCAGGTACCTGGATGTAAATGTGTTTTTTTTTGTGATACTAATTCTCATTTTTATTTGTAAGGAACATTAAAGGGGATGTCCAAGGTTGTGATGAGTCTGCAGTCATACTATGTGACTGCAGACTTCTGAATTCTCACAGTGCACACTGCTATCATAATTCTCTGATGTTGGTGATTTACATACATGTGGTCACATGCTGACTAGACATGTGTGCCCTCATTCAATGAAAATGAATTGACTGAGGCCGGACACGTCTAGTTAGAATGTGGCCAGAAGTATCCAAATCACATACTTGTGCTGTCATGACCGTCCACTCTGGCCACCGGCAAGGGAGAATCCTAAAAGTGTGCAGTGCTTGCGCTGTGAGAATTCAGAAGCCTGCAGTCACATAGAATGACTGCAGACTTTCATCTCAAACCTGGACGCACCATTTTGTGCCATTTTGGTTGGTGGTGTGCCTCGGGATTTTTTAAGTATAAAAAGTGTGCCGCGGCTCAAAAAAGGTTGAAAATCACTGTACTAAGGTACTTAGGTAAGCAGTAAGACAAATAAAACCTAATGTATATACTCTAGTATAAGCCGACCGAGTATAAGCTGAGACCCCTGTTGTGAATTCTGTTGTCGGGCTCCCTCCTGTGGTCATGAATGGTACTTCGGCTGGTTCTGTCCATGGACTTTCTCTGGTGGCTGTGGGTGTTTCTGAGTTTCCTTCCACAGGTGACGAGGTTAATTCGTTAGCTGGCTCCTCTATTTAACTCCACTTAGATCTTTGCTCCATGCCACCTGTCAATGTTCCAGTATTGGTCTAGTTCACTCCTGGATCGTTCTTGTGACCTGTCTTCCCAGCAGAAGCTAAGTGACTGCTTGTTTTTCTCTGGTTTGCTATTTTTCTGTCCAGCTTGCTATTTGGATTGTTGTCTTGCTTGCTGGAAGCTCTGACACGCAGAGGGAGCGCCTCCGCACCGTGAGTCGGTGCGGAGGGTCTTTTTGCGCCCTCTGCGTGGTCTTTTTGTAGGTTTTTGTGCTGACCGCAAAGCTACCTTTCCTATCCTCAGTCTGTTCAGTAAGTCGGGCCTCACTTTGCTTAATCTATTTCATCTCTGTGTTTGTATTTTCATCTTTACTCACAGTCATTATATGTGGGGGGCTGCCTTTTCCTTTGGGGAATTTCTCTGAGGCAAGGTAGGCTTTATTTTTCTATCTTTAGGGCTAGCTAGTTCCTTAGGCTGTGCCGAGTTGCATAGGGAGCGATAGGAGCAATCCACGGCTATTTCTAGTGTGGTTGATAGGATTAGGGATTGCGGTCAGCAGAGTTCCCACGTCCCAGAGCTCGTCCTATATTATCAGTAACTATCAGGTCATTCCGTGTGCTCTTAACCACCAGGTCCATTATTGTCCTGATCACCAGGTCATAACAGACCCCTAACTTTGCCACAAAAAACTGAGAAAACTTAATGACTCGAGTATAAGCCTAGAGTGGAAAATGCAGCAGCTACCGGTAATTTTCAAAAATAAAAATAGGTACCAATAAAAGTAAAATTAATTGAGATATCAGTAGGTTAAGTGTTTTTGAATATCCATATTGAATCAGGAGCCCCATATAATGCTCCATACAGTTCATGATGGGCCCCATAAGATGCTCCATACAAAATACATCCCATATAATGCTCCATAAAGCTTATGATGGGCCCCATAAGATACTCCATATTAAAATATGCCCCATATAATGCTGCACAAAGGTCAATAAGGGCCCCATAAGATGCTCCATAGAGACATTTGCCCCATATAATGCTGCACAAATGTTGATTATGGCCCCATAAGATGCTCCATAGATATATTTGCCCCATTAAATGCTGCACAAATGTTGATTATGGCCCCATGAGATGCTCGATAGAGATATTTGCCCCACATAATGCTGCACAAATGCTGATTATGGCCCCATAAGATGCTCCATAGAGATGTTTGCCACATATAATGCTGCACAAATGCTGATTATGGCCCCGCTATATGGTGGCACGATTCTAACGCATTGGGTATTCTAGAATATGCATGTAGTTTATTTACGAAGATTTAAGAATAATGCAATGACTACACAGGATTTTCCGTGTAAAATATATACATTATCATTAAATTTAATTTGGTCGCGCCCGCCGGCCGCGGCCAATCAGCGACATTGGTGTGGGATTTAAACACCACTTCACTGATTGGTCACGCCTGGCTGGTTGCAACCAATCAGCGATAGGCACAGTCGGGCCACGAATTGGCGTGGGATTTCAACCACGCTTCGCTGATTGGTTGTGCCCGGCGCATGAACTATGTCACACTGTGACTGACAGAAAGTGTTCATTAAATGTGACTGAACTACGTTGCACTGTGACTGACAGAACTTATTCAGTAAACATGAGTAAACTACGTCGCACTGTGTCAGTGGGGGTCAAATTGCGCGCCAATATCTCTGATTGGTCGCGACCAGCCAAGCACGACCAATCAGCGAAGTGTGGTTCAAATCCCACGCCAATTCACGGTCGGACTGGGCCTGTCGCTGATTGGTCACGGCCGGCCAGGCACAACCAATCAGTGAAGCATGGTTTAAATCCTGTGCCAATTTGCGGCCAAACTGTGCCTGTCGCTGATTGGTCGCGGCCGGCCAGGCAAGACCAATCAGTGAAGTGGTTATTAAATCTCACGCCAATGTCGCTGATTGGTCGTGGCCGGCCGGGCCGAGCGCGACCAATCAGCGAAGCGTGGTTCAAATCCCACGCCAATTCGCGGCCAGACTGCACCTGTCGCTGATAAGTCACAGCCGGCTGGGCACAACCAATCAGCGAAGCATGGTTTAAACCCCACACCAATTCGCAGCCAGACTGCGCCTGTCGCTGATTGGTCGCAGCCGGCCAGGCAAGACCAATCAGTGAAGCGTTGTTTAAATCCCGCGCCAATGTCGCTGATTGTTCGCGGACGGCTGAGCGTGACCAATCAGTAAAGCGGTGTTTAAATCCCATGCCAACTCGCGGCCAGACTGCGCCTGTCGCTGATTGGTTGCGGCCGGCAGGGCTCGACCAATCAGTGAAGCGGTAGGTTAGGGTTAGAGCAGCCCTTCTCGTCTGACAGCACTGCCGCCTACATTCTTGTGAGTGGCACCGGTGTCACCGCTGCCCATTGGCTGCCATGTTGGGGCAGTGGGGGGCGCTAGTCTCGCACAGTGGCTGCTCATCTGCTCGACCCAGTGGCGTAGGAAGGGGGGTGCGGGGTGGGCGGTCCGCCCCGGGCGGCACAATGCGGGGGGCGGCTGGCGCTGCAGGAGGAGAAAGGAAAAAAAAAAAAAAAAGACGCCCCTTTAAATCTTCGGGCGGTGCCGTCCGCCGCCACGACCAGGCTCCCCCCACCCCCGGGCCCCCGCCCCCCCCGCTCTAATACCCACCTCTCCTGGTTCCTGCGGCAGCTGTAGCGTCCTCTGACTCTGCGACGTCTCAGAACAGAGGGCGCAATGACGTCACTACTGTGCGCGCCGCTCAGCCTCTCTGTCCTGAGCGTCGCAGAGCCGGAGAGACGCTGACTGCACCGGACCTGCGCTAGGAACGGGAGAGGTGAGGATTTTACTTTTTTTTTTTTTCTTTATGTCTGACTCTGTCTGGGGGCAATGCTGGACACACTGGGGCAATACTGGAGACCATGGGGCAGATTGCTGGACACACTGGGGCAATACTGGAGACCATGGGGCAGAATGCTGGACACACTGGGGCAATACTGGAGACCATGGGGCAGATTGCTGGACACAATGGGGCAATACTGGAGACCATGGGGCAGATTGCTGGACACACTGGGGCAATACTTGAGACCATGGGGCAGATTGCTGGACACACTGGGGCAATACTGGAGACCATGGGGCAGATTGCTGGACACACTGGGGCAATACTGGAGACCATGGGGCAGATTGCTGGACACACTGGGGCAATACTGGAAACCATGGGGCAGATTGCTGGACACACTGGGGCAATACTGGAGACCATGGGGCAGATTGCTGGACACACTGGGGCAATACTGGAGACCATGGGGCAGAATGCTGGACACACTGGGGCAATACTGGAGACAATGGGGCAGATTGCTGGACACACTGGGGCAATACTGGAGACCATGGGGCATAATGCTGGACACACTGGGGCAATACTGGAGACCATGGGGCAGATTGCTGGACACACTGGGGCAATACTGGAGACCATGGGGCAGATTGCTGGACACACTGGGGCAATACTGGAGACCATGGGGCAGATTGCTGGACACACTGGGGCAATACTGGAGACCATGGGGCAGAATGCTGGACACACTGGGGCAATACTGGAGACCATGGGGCAGAATGCTGGACACACTGGGGCAATACTGGAGACCATGGGGCAGAATGCTGGACACACTGGGGCAATACTGGAGACCATGGGGCAGAATGCTGGACACACTGGGGCAATACTGGAGACCATGGGGCAGAATCCTGGACACACTGGGGCAATACAGGAGACCATGGGGCAGAATGCTGGACACACTGGGGCAATACAGGAGACCATGGGGCAGATTGCTGGACACACTGGGGCAATACTGGAGACCCTGGGGCAGATTTCTGAACACATTGAGGCAATGCTGGAGACCCTGGGGCAGACTTCTGGATACACTGGGGCAATGCTGGACACTGGGGCAGATTGCTGGACACACTGGGGGTAATATGCTGGACACACTGGGGCAATGCTGGACACTGGGGGTAATATGCTGGACACACTGGGGCAGACTGCTGGACACACTGGGGCAATGCTGGACACACTGGGGCAATGCTGGACACTGGGGCAGATTGCTGGACACACTGGGGGCAGTGCTGGACACACTGGGGGCAGTGCTGGACATACTGGGGCAGATTGCTGGACACACTGGGGGTAATATGCTGGACACACTGGGGCAGATTGCTGGACAACATGGGGGTAATATGCTGGACACACTGGGGGCAGGACTTGAGGCATGGGCAGAATGTAGATACGGGGCATGATTGGAGACACGGGGCAGGATTGGATCATGGGGCAGGACGGATACGATGGAGGCTGGTGGGGCAGGATGGGGAGATCATATGGGGTAGAATGGAAACTCATGAGGGCAGGATGCGAGAACATATGGCTGGAGCCAGGAATGAGATAAACGGGGCCAGGGTGGGGAATATTATTACCATAGGGGCTAATTAAGGGATATTATTACTGCAGTGATGTATTTATTTTATTTTTTGACTATACTGTTTTAAATGGGGGGTGGTCCTGTTACTGTGCAGAGTGACACTATATCACCTTTTCTTCTTCATGTGATGTAATGTAGAAGTTGTGAAAAATTAAGTAATGTGTTCTGCAAGCAGAGCTCGAGATAACTGTGTTATTTCCTGCAGAAACGAGTCCTGGCTGGAAGTAATGATGGTGGTCTGTGCTGGATGAAAGATGAAGGACTTCACCTAGAGACGTCACTGGTGAGTCAGTGTTACCTATACACTGACACTATACACTGTATACTATATACAGCGGTCCTGTGTACAATGTCACCAGTGATCACTGTATTATCTATACATTATATACAGAGTTCCTGTGTATAATACCACCAGTGATCTCTGTATTACCTCTACACAGACACTGCATACTAAGTACAGATCTCCTGTGAATACTGGCACTTATGGTGATAGTATTGTGTCTTTTTTTATTACTGATCAGTATTGTAGTATTCAGTCACTATGTGGTGGTAATATGTGGTCTGGAAATGGTGTTGTGGTATTTGTCCCTTGCATGTAGTATTATTCGGTCACTATGTGGCCTGGTCATGGTGTGCTGGTATTAAGTCACAGGTTTGGCATGTGGGGGTGACACCATTAGGCCCAGTTTAAGTTCTACAAAACAGGAAAACCATCTTTGGTAACCTTTGTGTGTATTGAGCCGGGGGGGGGGGAGGCGCCAAACTCGGGAACAGCCCCGGGCGGCAAAAGCTCTAGCTACGCCTCTGGCTCGACCTCTGCTGTCGGCCTCTCTCCGCCATGATCAGAAGGTCAGTATTGCGGCGCTGCTGCCGGGCCTCGCACACAGCAGGAGCAGCTTCTTTCCTCCCGCAGTGCTGCCGCCTACATCACATTATGACTGCGCCTGTCGTTGATTGGTCGTGGGTGGCTGGCATGACCAATCAACGACGTGGGATTTCTGTTACAGACAAACAGACAGAAATGGACCTTAGATATTTGCCCCATATAATGCTGCACAAATTCTGATTATGGCCCCATAAGATGCTCCATAGAGATATTTGTCCCATATGCTGTTGCTGCAATTTAAAAAAAAAATGACATACTCACCTCTCGTCGCTCAGGCCCCCAGCATTGCAATATTCACCTGTCCTCGTTGCACCGCCGAACAGGCAGAGGGCGTTGTGCACACTAAACACGTCTTCGCGCCCTCTGACCTGAGCATCACACCAGAGGATGCGGAAGACTGAGCCCAGTGGTGGAACGAGGACAGGTGAATATCGCGCAATGCTGCTCACCCTCCCCATTATGCTCATCTGCTCTCAGCGCGGTCCCTGGCAGCTTCCCTGATGGTCTTCTCCGGGTGCTGACAGCTTCTTCCAGCGTTGAGTGGTCACTGGTACCGCTCATTACAGTAATGATTATGCGGCTCCACACCTATGGGAGTGGAGTCACGTCCATATTCATTACTGTAATGAGCGGTACCATATGACAGCTCAATGCTGGAAGAAGCTGTCAGCTCCCGGAGACCATTGGAGATGCAGGGACCATGCCAGGAGCAGGTATGTCACAGCTGCCCCCTCCCCCGCCGACCCCCCTGGGACCATGACTTGAGTATAAGCCAAGAGGGGCACATTCAGCCTAAAAAAAAGGGCTGAAAATCTCGGCTTATACTCGAGTATGTACGGTATGTAAATTTGGTATCACCAAACTTATTCATAGAATAAATGTAGCAGATAGTTTTTACCACAAACAAAACCTGAAAAATAACTGCAATTTTTTTTTCAATTTCACCCTATGTGGAATTTTTTATCCCATTTCTCATTACAATGTATGGCAAAAATTAATGGATTTGTTCAAAACTACTACTTGTCCATAAAATAAACTTCCCATATGGTTATGTTGATGGAGAAATAAAAAATAAATGGCTCATGGAAGAAGGGGAAAAAAATGGAAGAATTTATAAAATCCAAAAGTTTTGCCATGTACTAGGAAAATTGTCAGGGATTCTTCAATCATTTCTGCATAGGCTAAAGCATCAACAATGTAACTGCCTTTTTATAAAACTTTTCACAAATTTAGATCAGTAGAAGTCCAGGTGCTGAGATCCACTGATGTCTAAATACAGAGAGCAGAAACGATCAGCCGACCACTGCTCTCCCTCGAGACTGAGAAGAGCTCACTAAGAGGAGGATAGAGCATTGCTCAAATACGCATTATACTCCTTTTTTATGGACAAATGATTGGACATTACCATTGTGATGAGACATAAAATAAACATTTTGGAATTGCCTTGTCAAAATCTAGACTTGAACCAATTAGAGGACACCTTGAATGAGAGCAAATACTTTTTCAAGTACAGTACATGCTAACATTTATAGGATGGAGTTATACTGTAATCTGCCTATGCTCTGCTGAACCATTAGTTAACCAATTTAATGTTCTTGCATATTATCCAGCCTTTGAATAAGCAAAAGTTGTATCAGTCAGGTGGCAATGTTCTATACTATCATCAGTGATCTAATGTCCGCAGCACTTACCTAATTTCAGATTTCAAATGATTATATTTAGAGCAAAAAAATAAAAAAGTCGACAATTTTTAAGAATAAAGCTTTCAAAAATTATAACAGTAAAAAATACTGATATTTCTTCTGCTCAAAGACATGTACAGTGTATAATCTCATTCAGAAATTTCAGAAGTTAATTAAATTGAAAATCATTATACACCGTCCTTTATCTCTAATACATGTGTCATAAAACTGAATTATCTACTTTCTATTGATCTGCATAGGTATAATCTCTAGATATAATTATTTCCCTTTATATATAGTACTGTATTCACTTACTGCTTTTGCGAAGAATTCTGATGAAAGTTGAGATGAATGAAGAATAAGACATGTTTCATCAGAATTTAATGAATAAATCATTCAGATTGTTCCTTTTCCTTCTTCTATCCAAGTCATTAGTGTTTTTCATGAACATGATATATACAAAATATAAAGTAACAGAAGAATAAGAGGGGGACAAGTATTAAAGAAATACAACTGAATGATGAAGCAGAGGAGAAAGAAAAAGAGGAAGAAGAATCTCCAAAAAGTAGAGCAAAAAGAATTGGAAGAGCAAGAAGATAATTAGATCATTGTATTTTTTAATGTTGTCTCTGTTCTTCACAGGTTTGAAGTAGCAACTAGGGTTGAGCGAAACGGATTGGTCAATTTTATAAGGCGCCGACTTTCAGCAAAGTCGGGTTTCATGAAACCCGACCAGATCCCAGTGTGGGATCGGCCATGCGGTACGCGATCTTCGCGCCAAAGTCGCGTTTCATATGACGCATTCAGCACCATTTCTCAGCCAATGAAGGTGGACGCAGAGTGTGGGCAGCGTGATGACATAGGTCTCAGTCCCCACCATCTTAGAGAAGGGCATTACAGTGATTGGCTTGCTTTCTGCAGCGTCACAGGGGCTATAAAGGGGCGTTCCCGCCGACCGCCATGTTACTTCTTCAATCTGAGCATAGGGAGAGGTTGCTGTAGCTTCGTCTGAAGCAGGGATATTGTTAGGGAGGAAAGCTTAACCCCAATTGTGCTGTAGCGATTTCCACTGTCCAACACCACCTTTTCTTTGCAGGGACAGTGGAGGCTAGATTTCTGTGCGTCAGCTCTGTAGCTTATAAGGCTCCCTGATAGCTGCATTGCTGTTTGTACGCCGCTGTGCAAACCAACTGCTTTTTTCAAAGCAATAATCCTGTTGCTCCTTCTTTTCTGCACAGTTCTCTTGTTTCTTTGTCCACACTCTTGTGTGCAGCAGTCCTTTTTATTGCTGGCATACTTGTCCTTTGATCATTGTAGGGAGATTGAAATTCTACTACAGCCCTTGTATTTTTTGATATATCTGCCAACCACTTTCTGCCACTCAAACTGTGTAGTGTAATACAGTGGGCCTGATTTTTTCCTGCATTCTCCCACACATAAAAACGGGAGATTTATATTGCCACTGAGTGCATCCGCGTCAGTCCTGTTTGTGGCATATCTGTCATACACTTTCTGCCACTCAAACTGTGTAGTCCGATACAGTGGGCTGTATATTACAGTAGTGTAATACAGTGGGCCTGATTTTCCCAGCAGTCTCACACACCTATAAAGGGAGATTTAAACTCACAACAAGTTTGCGTACACGTTCTAACTGGTTTTACAGTACCATATAACGTTTGTTAGTTTGGTTACATTTTTCCAAGAATGAGGAAGTCTGGTGGAAGAGGTTGTGGCCGTAGGCGCTCATTGCCAGCTGGTAATGATGGTAGTGGTGGTGGAGCATCAGGTGGTCGTGGGAAAAGCAATATAGCACCTAAGTCTCGAGTTGCTGAGCCAGCGTCATCGTCTGGCTACACAAGGCCTCGAACGCTCCCTTTTCTGGGAGTAGGAAAACCGCTTTTAAAGCCGGAGCAGCAGGAACAAGTTTTGGCTTTCCTTGCTGACTCTGCCTCTAGCTCTTTCGCCTCCTCTTCGGAAAGTGCAAAATTTAAAAGCAGCGCGTCGTCAGTGGATGCTCCCGGACAGGAACAAGTCGCTTCCTTGTGTCCTTCACCCAGAACAACAGAGAAGGATGCGTCAAGCGACACAACAGGTTACTCCATGGAGCTCTTTATACATACCGTGCCTGGGTTAGAAAGGAAAATTGTTAACAGGCCATGCCCATTACAAGATGAATCGGACATGGAGTGCACAGATTCACAGCCACAGCTAGATTATTATGCTGTTCCATTGACTCAGATCACAACATTGCCCTCGCAGTGTACTGAGCCAGAATTTGACCCTGATGAGACTATGGTGCCCCGTCCTGAACGCTATAGCAACGGCTTACACGGTGTCACAGAGGAAGGTGCACAGGACATAGAACAGGAGGTGATAGATGACCCAGT